>NC_140632.1:41883605-42366105 GCF_057382275.1 Copadichromis virginalis
CCGAAAATGATTCGCCGTGTATGCACTGACTCCACAGACAAGGTACGAGAAGGTATCAGGGCAGGACAACAGCGGTAGGCTGTCTGGGTTTCTGCTCCACTGCCTTATTTCATACGGGTCCACATTACCGATGCACGCTATTTTTTCCAAGTACCGTCTCTTGGCGTCTGGGCGCAATCGGTCGCGATACAGCCCTTAGTCTTTTGTGCTGATTTTAAGCATGGTTGTGACAGTCCTGCTTCCTACACAGTGTGTTTGTTTTGATTTGTTGCCTTCTGTCATGGCGCCGCAATCCCACAATGCACTGCAGCGTGATATCAACTCCAAAGCCCTATAGGAGATTATGGTCGTGTCCAAATTCATGGATTGCATCCTCCTGAGGACCCGGCCTTCGCGGTCTACGTGGGCTGGGTCCTCAGAAGGTCGGGTAGGCCGGAAGTAAACGGCTGGGGAAATTGGACGGTCTAGCCTTCAGATCTGCGTCACCGCTGTCTCGGTGGAGTTTAATAAACTCAGCCGTCTGCTCCTTGCTATCTAAAATATAACAGGACACTGGAGTAAACTCTCGACTGTCTCACACTTCTGTTTAATCAGTTTTCTGTTTGACGTTTATTCAGCTGTGTAAAAACCAAGGAGGAACCCACCCGGGGAATTAATAAAGTTTTATTTTATCTAATCTAATCTAATCTAATCTAATAACTTTAATCTCAGCCAAACCGATTTACTCACGAACAAACAAAACACTGAACAAAGCCCAACAATAACATTTTTAGGTTGTCTAAGTGACTTATAGATTAGTAAGAGTAATTTTAAAACTTAGTAGTGGCCGCCATTGTTGGAAACTGGAGTTTGGCTGGGCTGCACTATGAATTCTGGGATATGGTAGGCCACGAAGGACACACCCGACCCATCCTTCAAATTCGGGGAAAAGGAAGTCGGGAGTCTACGAATTTGGACAGCCTTCGGCGCGTCGCTGTGACGTAATCGATCTACAAATGCGGCCTCAGGAGGACGCAGCCCATGAATTTGGATGTATCGGAATTTCAGGAGCGGGACCACGCCTCCAAACACGCTCCTTCCGGTTGTCATCTGGGTTCCCCCCAGTTCTGCAAACTGTCCATTCTCAGCGAATACCTTTAAGCACAGCTCATCTCTCGGGAGTAACGTAATTTTACTCACCCTTCCATTCACTACAATCACCCTCTCGTCCGTCAGCGCGTCAGACGAACAACTACCCAAGCTCTGCATCCATCGCTTTTCCTCCGGCAATCCCAGAAACAAACGGCGTGCTTCCAAAAAACCGAATGCTGACGACAACCTAGCAGTTTTCTCGCCACCCGACATACGGTCTTTTACATCCATCCAGTCAGTTTATCTCCGCTAAATCCAGTCATGAAGTAATCCGGCCGCCCGCCATTTCAGCAAAAACCAGCGAGGTCGCCCGCCAGCAGAACTCACAGCTAGCGATGGGTACCGGTATCCGGTGCCATGATGGCACCCATTCTGACATAAACGGTAGTAACCAGACCGAAAAGCAGTGCACATTTCGGTGCTTTATTTCCCTGAGATACATTTTGGATTCCAGCCAATCATTTTACGTTTCCGAGGATAGTAGGCGGGTCCAGGTACGTAGGTTCTTTTAGAGCAGAGCTACAGATTAAAAATGCCCAAGGCGAAGCGGTCAAAGTCTGGCTGTACTTCACAGCAAAAGATGCAAACTCGGCAGCAACAAGTGCTTTAAGCTGATACTGTGATACTGTCAAAGGAGGTAACACCTCGAATCTGATGAAACACCTGGCGACGCATAGCGTTTTTTTTAAAGCCGAGAAATGCGCCGTATTTTATAGCTTGCTGCGAGACCCGCAGACATCTACTGCGGGTGTGGTGCCTGTTATCGGACCCGGAGTTAGCAACATCCCCAAAAACCCGAAGAGGAGAGTCCTGGCCCCTAGCCCTGCCAGTGTAGCAGAAATGATGAGGATGATGATGCAGCAGCAGCCGTTCTTCTCTGCGTGAGTAGCTTAATGTTGTTCATGTGTAATTTACGTTGAGTAGGCTAACCACGTTATTACATTAATGCATGTAAGGTGAACTAGCAAACATCATCATAGCTACATGAGGCTGTCTTCTTGTTTGATGGCAGATACTCCCTTCACCCTGGCCAAAAAGGCTAAAATGACCAAAGAAAAAGTGGGAAACAGCTGAACATGAGAGGTTTAGGACAAAGTTTGTGTTTTTTCCATTGTTTAAGCACTGCTTCCAGCCAAGAGTGATACCATATATGCCCCATAGCTGCAGAAAAGGCTAACATTGTTATCTTTTTACAAAAACCAGCTGAACATGAGAGGTTTTTGGACAAAGTTTGTGTTTTTTCCATTGTTTAAGCACTGCTTCCAGCCAAGAGTGATACCATATATGCCCCATAGCTGCAGAAAAGGCTAACATTGTTATCTTTTTACAAAAAAACAGCTAAACATGAGGGGTTTTTGGACAAAGTGTGTGTTCTTCATTCTTTAAGCACCGGCTACGTTTCAAAAGTACCGGTTTGGTACTGTTATCAGATAAAACCTAAACGATACCTATCCCTACTCACAGCTCCTCTCACGTTGCTCCAGAACGTGTCACAGGCCGGGCGAGTTAGCCGCCAACACCGAATCCACGCTTCCAAACAAATTGCAGCTCCAATAGCAAAAGCTACAGCGTACTTTGTAGCTCCACCCACCCGCAGGCGCCAGGTAGCAGGGGGGGAACCTCAACTCTGTTCTCCGCAGCAAACCTCGGCATCGAGTTGCCATGTTCCTAACCTCTCATCTGCTAAATTCCCAGCAAATGTTGGCACCAAGTTGCCAGGTTCGCAGCCACTCATCCCTCCTCGGCTAAATTCTACGGCAAGCCTATTCAAATGGTGGCTCGCGGGCCAAATGCGGCCCAGAAGCAACCTGCGAGTGGCCCTGCCTGTGGTCCTGGCAGAAACACAGAGAAAACGCAAAAAATTAATTAATTAAAAAAAAAAATTTAAAAATTTAAATTTCCTACAGCGTAGTGTAGACTGTGAATGCAACACTCGCCTAGCAATATTTAACCCACAATGCACCGTGATGTAAACATATTAAACAATCATCGTAATATATGATGCGACAACAGCATGTCTCTCTCACTCCAAAAGCACAAAATTGACAATGAAAACTGTCGGTTTAACCCTGCCCGGACTGACAAATACTTATTCATTTTACCGAGTTTAATAATCTTACAACCGGAGTTGTACTACCATGGTGAGGGTCCTGTTCAGCCCAAGAGAGCTGCAGCATCTTCCCTTCGTGTTTGCTTCTTGGCGAAGAAGAAAAGGCCTTTCACAGATTCTGAAACAATGAAATACTGCATGCTGGCCGTGGTGGATGCGGTGAAAAGTGAGTGTGACATCTGCTATTAAAAACGTACCCCTGTAGGACAGTTCAAATATTCGTAGAGTTGAAGTTCTGGCGTCAGACGAGTTTGAAATGCTGTTAGATGACCTGAAGAAAACTGATGTAATGTCTATAGCAGGAGATCACAGACAGAACTGATAATGCCCAGTTGTGCGTATATGTCCGTTTTTTGGATGGGAAATTGCTCGGTTTACTACCGTTAGAGGGACACACAGCTGGCGAAATAATGTTTGAGAAGATTTCAGCTCTTTTTGAGGAAAATGGTCTGGATATGAAGCGTGTCTGTATACTTGTGACGGATGGGGCTCCATCCATGGCAGGAAAATTATTTTAATTTGAAAGGGAATTATCAAAATGTTTTTTGTTATTATTATTATTATTATTTCAAATGTGCAAAAAATAGTTTAGTTATAGCTCCCTTTTTTTAAATGGACTGTTGGAGCTATTTGTTCTTTATTTTTGTTTTTGTTCTTATTTTTGAAATTAGTTAAAGTTTGTTGTTAGTTTACTTATATTTTGGGGTTTATTTGTCGGTTAATATTTTGTTTTAAATGATTTGTTTTGTTTGTTGTTATTTTGTTAAATTAGTCAGTAAGAGCTGTAGGGCCATTTTGTTTCTATAAATAAAGAGACTGGTATAGGACCAGCATGCATTGGGGTGGGCCTATGGTTTTTTACCAGAGCAGGAGAAGCAGTAGGAAGGATCTTGTTATTGCTTGCCAAATGGATAAATAAACCAAAACCAAAACTCTCAACTAAAAGGTTTGGACAATGGACTTCTTTTGCCTGCGTACGAAATATTACCTCAGTGCAGCAGTGGCTTGTGGACTTTAAGTTGTGGGACGTTTGATCATACAAAAGTAAAGGAATTGCCACTACACAAAGTAAAAAACCTTCCCGTGGACAAAGGAATAATCCTTCATTAATGGATATAAGGATTTCAAGGATCACCGTCGAACTCGAATAAAAGGTATTGGATCGTCTGGTGAGTAATCCAGACGGATTTGATGTTGAAGCCTGGATCAACATGTCACTCGTTCGTCAAAGCTGGTGAGTGATAATATTGTTTAAGCCGTAAAGGAAAACGGTGAAACTATTGGAGTTTAAAGACATAATTTCACTACAAAGACTGATGAACTGAGTTTTGACGTACTAAATTGGTGCATAATTGGATCGCTAATTGAAACATGCCAACGCCCTCTGTGGAAATGTTTGTCCGCTGCAAAAGGCAGGTAAATGGATGTCATGTTTGTACTTTAGGCTATGGACTCTCAGTGTGCTGTGCATCTTTATAAAGTTTGAAATAATCCAAGAGGACAATAAAAATGTCGGATATTAAGAGTAAACGAGAGGATGACACTGAGATGCAAGCAGAGAAAAGAAGCGTTAAATTTACGCCAAAAGGTTTGGATTTGTATATAAAGACATGCCAAGAAAAGCGCAGTTCAATGTGTAAGCAAGCATCTAAGTACATGGGGAAAATTTCCGCTTTAATGACCTCACATGAAAACGTTAAGGAAGTGTCTTCTGAATTTGGGAAGTTTATTAAATGCTATCAAGATGCAAACGCTTTGCAAGAATCCTTTTTAAGTTTGCCACTGCCAGAAGATGAAGTGAAAAGGCAAGTTGCACATTTTCAGTCGAAGGTGACAGCATTCTCTGTTTTTATGGACAAAGTAAAGGTTTGGTTGCAGGAGGCGGGCGAGCCGTATACTGAACAAAACAATACTGTTCGCAATGATAAAGCTGTTGAAAGTTTGGATGAAATAAAACCTGAAGACAGTGTCTCTAATATCTCAAGTGTAAAACCACCTTCAAAAACCTTGTCACAGCAAAGTCGAATTTCATCAACATCTTCCGCATGCATTAAAGCTGCGGCTGACAAGGCAGCGCTCATGGAGCGACTGGCTGCATTAAAGAAAAAACATTCTATCGAAGCGCAAGAGGAAAACTGAGAAAAGAAAAGGAGACATTATCCTTGGAAACAGAGCTGGCAGCCACTAATGCAAAGCTTCGTGTCTTAAAAATAAATTCAGTTTGTATCTCTGAGCATTCTGATGGAATGAACTCTTATTTTGAAAGAGGGCACGTACAAGAAGCGCCTAGTTTAAATCCTTGTGCCGATACATTTGTTCCAACATCAAGAGATTACTCTGGTATAAATTCTGCATCTGAATCACAAGTAATCGTACCTAGACAAAGTCAAACCCAACATCAGGTTGATGATTCAGCTCAAGTGACGCAGCAAACACAGCCTCAGTCTCCTACTTTGACTGGGAATTGCACGAAGGAGATTGTAAATATTATGCAAAAACAAAATGACATCACTACTTTGCTTGTAAAACAAAACTTATCTTCTGTCCTCCCCGCCAGAAACATCCCTGTGTTTGATGGAGACCCTTTACAGTACAGATCATTTATGAATGCCTTTGAAAATGGAGTGGAAGCTAAAACTGATAACTGGAGCGACTGTTTGCATTTTTTAGAGCAGTTCACTAGGGGGCAGCCTAGGGATTTGGTGCATAGTTGTCAGCACTTACCACCTGAGCAGGGCTATTCCACAGCCAAAGATCTTCTTGAAGAACATTTTGGGAACGAAAATAAAATTGCCTCTGCATATATGGAGAGGATTGTGAGTTGGGTACCTATTAAAAGTGAGGATGTGAAAGGTCTACAGTCATTCTCTCTTTTTCTTCAAGGATGTTCGAATCTAATGCAGCAAGTTGTTTATATGAAGGAGTTGGATTTGCCCTCAAATATGAGAATGGTTGTTATGAAACTTCCATACAAATTGAGGGAAAAATGGAGAGTTGTTGCCTATGAACTGCAGGAACAAAATGGTTACAGAGCAGTATTCACTGATCTGGTTACCTTTATAATAAAACAGGTAAAAGTAGCATCAGATCCAGTGTTTGGCAACATACAAGACTCACAATCTGGAAGCAGCTTTAAAGCTTCAAGTTCTACCAAGCAAAGAAAAAAGGGAAGTAGTTTTGCCACTAATGTCAGTACAGTGCCAGGAATCAAAGCTCAATCAACTGGAAGCAGAACAACTTCCGCCGTTCTGCATAGTTGTTTGTTTTGTTCACACAGCAACCATTTACTAGAGAATTGTAAGCAGTTTAAAGCTAAAACGCATCAGGATAAGTTGACTTTTATCAAGGAAAGGGGAATTTGTTTTGGTTGTTTAAAAGTTGGTCACACAAGCAAAGACTGTAGGAGTCGTTTGGATTGCGACGTGTGTCACCAAAGGCACCCAGGGGTTCTTCATATAGAGCGAAAGGATCCAGGTGCGTCTTCGGAACAAACTCAACAGAGGACAAACTCTAATGTCAACTTTTCAACTGCAACCACTCAGACATGTGGGTATATTGGGGCTGGTCATGAAGTTGATGCAATTTTTTCTATAGTTCCAGTTCAAGTTAAGAGCCAAAAGAGTAATAAAATTGTGCAAACTTATGCGTTTTTGGATCCTGGAAGTTCAGGTACATTCTGTACAGAAACTTTGGCAAAAAGGCTGAATGTAAAAGGTAAAAAGACCAATATCTTTTTGAGAACAATGAGTCAAGATAAGATTGTTAGTACACAAGTTCTGTCTGGTTTGGAAGTGTCTGGTTTGGAAGCAAATGATTTCATGCCATTGCCAGATGTTTTGACTCAAAAGACTATGCCAGTTTCTACAGTTAATATTCCCCAGCAAAGCGACATCGATCAGTGGCCTCATCTTAAACCTGTTAAATTGTGCAACTCTATTAGATAATATATTTACAAATATAATAGAAGGAAAGATAAAAAGTGGGCTGTTAATCAATGATATAAGTGACCATTTACCAGTCTTTGCATCGTATAATTGCCATTATAAAGTGAACAACGATGGACATAAGATTATTTACAAAAGAATAAGAACAGAGAAGACCTTAAATTGTCTTAGAAATGAACTTTTAAAGCAAGATTGGAATATTGTATATGAACAAACAGAAGTTAATAAAGCTTACGAAGGATTTTTAAGAACATTTAACACATTACTTGATAAAAACTGCCCAGTAATTGAAATCAATAGGAAACACAACTATGCAGGAAGACCATGGATGACAAAAGGACTACAAAATGCCAGCAAAAAAAAGAATACCTTATATCGAGAATTCATAAAAAAGAGAACAATAGAAACTGAAATGAAGTATAAAACTTACAAAAATAAATTAACTAATATAATGAGATCCTGTAAAAGAGAGTATTACATTAAAAGGTTAGAACACAATAAAGATAACACAAGAGATATATGGAATGTATTAAACAGAATAATCAAAAATGAATCAAGGAATAATGATTACCCTGGGTACTTTATAGAAGGGACAAGAAGTATTAATAACATGGAGGAGATAGTAAATGGCTTTAATGAATTCTTCGTAAACATAGGGCCAAAACTGGCAGAAGAAATAAAGGTTGATGGAATAGAAAGGGACACTGGTGAAAATATTGAAAGGAATAGTAGCTCAATGTTTTTAAGAGCAGTGGAAGAGAAAGAGATTTATGACATGGTTAGAGGACTTAAGAACAAAACCAGTACAGACTGGAATGATATTGATATGGTAACGGTAAAGACAGTTATTGATGGTATCGTAAAACCATTAAAATATATATTCAACTTGTCGTTTCAAAAAGGAGTTTTTCCACAAAAAATGAAAGTTGCTAAAGTTATTCCCATTTACAAAACCGGTGAAAGACATCATTTTACAAACTATAGACCAGTGTCAATACTCTCCCAGTTCTCTAAGATACTGGAAAAACTCTTCATAAAAAGATTTGACAGTTTTGTGGAAAAATATGAATTAATGACAGATAGTCAGTATGGGTTCAGAAACAACAGATCAACAGCTTTGGCACTGATAGATTTAATGGAAAAGATAACGGAATGTATGGATAATAAGAGGTATGCGCTCGGAGTTTTCTTAGATCTAAAGAAGGCGTTTGATACTGTTAATCATGAAATTCTATTAAAAAAACTGGAAAAGTACGGGTTTAGGGGAGTGGTTTTGGAATGGTTAAAAAGCTATGTAGGGAATAGGCAACAATATGTACAAATAAATGAATATAAATCTAATTTGATGGATATAGCTTGTGGAGTAGCTCAAGGTTCAGTACTGGGTCCAAAAATGTTTATTATGTACTTAAATGATATCTGCAGAGTATCGGAGATTTTAAAGTTTGTAATATTTGCAGATGACACAAATATACTGTGTGCAGGTGGGGAATTGCCACAGGTTTTGGAAATGATCACACAGGAATTAACGATATTAAAGAAGTGGTTTGATATAAATAAATTATCATTGAATCTCGATAAAACCAAATTCATGTTGTTTGGAAACCAAAAGAAAAACATCGAAGTAGAAATATGTGTTGACAATGTATATTTAGAAAGAGTAAATGAAATAAAATTTCTTGGGGTGATCATTGACCACAAGCTCTGTTGGAAGCCACACATTACTTATGTTCGGGGGAAATTGGCACGGGGCATTGCCGTCCTGGGGAAAGCAAAGCATATGTTGGATCAGAAAGCCCTGCACATATTATACTGTGCTTTACTACTGCCATATATGAGCTACTGTGTAGAGGTCTGGGGAAACACATACAAAAGTAACACACAAACAATAACTATAATACAGAAAAGGGCCATTAGATTAATAAATAATGTAGGGTACAGGGACCATACAAATGCACTCTTTGTCAAAATGCAAGCTATTAAATTCCAAGACTTGGTGAAGCTTAAAACAGCGCAAATAATGTATAAAGTCAGAAATAAATTGCTTCCCAAAGAAATCTGTAAATTGTTCATAGAAAGAGAAGGTGGGTATAACTTAAGAGGGAAATGGAATTTAAAAATACAAAGTGCTAGAACAACTTTAAGAACTATGTCAATCTCAATTGCAGGAGTTAAATTATGGAACAGTCTAACAGAAGAAATAAAAGACAGTCAAAACATAAAACAGTTTAAAGTAAAATATAAAAACCTAATTTTAAATAAGTATAAGAATGAAGAAAACGGGGTTAACCCAGGATGGTAATGTTGCTGGTAATGGTGTTGTGGTTCTTTTTTGGTTGTTTTTTTGTTTTGTTTTGGTTTGTTGTTTTTCCATAACTTGTGTATCTGCAAATATACACATTCTGTATTTTTCATATGAAAGAAACTATACTGTGGTGGGGCTTGCTAATTTCTTGTTTTTGATTTATGTATGTTATGTTTTACTTCATATGTTTATATGTTTCATATGTTGTTTGTTTAATTTAAGACAAAAACAAATTAAATGAATGAGAGGTAAAACTTGAGGGGGTAGGGACAAATAAGTAAATACTTCAGCCTACTCCTTTTCAAACAAATAATGGAATGATATTTTGTAATGATTGTGAAGGCACATGTTTGAAATAAAAATGAACTGAACTGAACTGAACTTAATGCAGATGTGGAGCTACTGATAGGCACTGATGCTTCCAATGTTTTGGAGCCATGGAAGGTGATAAACAGTGTGGGAGGTGGACCTTATGCTGTAAAAACAAAAGTTGGCTGGGTCATAAATGGTCCCCTGCGCACTGGAAGTAACAGTGGAAATAAAACCAACTGCACTGCTGTAACAGCCAATAGGATTTCTGTTGAGCGTCTTGAAGACATGTTGATTAAACAGTACAATCATGATTTTAATGAAAGATCATCAGAGGAGCAGACTGAAATGTCTAGAGAGGATCTGTGTTTCATGGATATTGTTAGTAGTTCAATAAAGCTTATTGGAAATCATTATCACATTGATTTGCCTTTCAGGAGAGAAGGTTCCAGTTTGCCAAATAACCTCTGTGTCGCGGAGCAGCGTCTCCAGAGTCTCAGACGGAGATTTGAAAAGGATACTCATTATAAGGATGAATACACTAAATGTGTAAACAACATGCTTGAACGAGGATATGCCGAGTTTGTGCCTGTAGATGAGTTGCACAAAGATGATGGAAAGGTGTGGTACATCCCTCATCATGGAGTGTATCATCCCACAAAGGGCAAATTAAGAGTTGTATTTGACTGTGGAACAACTTATAAAGGAGCATCATTGAACAGTCAGCTTCTACAGGGACCTGATCTCCCAAACTCGCTGGTTGGGGTTCTGATCAGATTTAGACAAGAGCCTGTTGCATTAATGGCGGACATTGATTCCATGTTTCACCAAGTTCACGTCTCAGAAAAACATGTCAACTTTCTCCGTTTCCTGTGGTGGCAACATGGCAACACTTCAAGGTCTGCACAGGAATGCAGGATGAAAGTGCATTTGTTTGGAGCTGTATCTTCGCCAAGTTGTGCAAATTATGCTCTACAGAGAACTGCAGATGATAATGCACAACAGTTTCCAGCTGAAGTGGTTGATACAGTCAAAAGAAACTTTTATGTGGATGATTGTTTGAAATCTGTTGCTTCAGAAGAGGAGGCAGTGCACATGGTAAAATGGTAAATGGCCTGTATTTATATAGCGCTTTTACTAGTCCCTAAGGACCCCAAAGCGCTTTACATATCCAGTCATCCACCCATTCACACACTGGTGATGGCAAGCTACATTGTAGCCACAGCCACCCTGGGGCGCACTGACAGAGGCGAGGCTGCCGGACACTGGCGCCACCGGGCCCTCTGACCACCACCAGTAGGCAACAGGTGAAGTGTCTTGCCCAAGGACACAACGACCGAGACTGTCCAAGCCGAGGCTCGAACCGGCAACCTTCCGATTACAAGACGAACGCCCAACTCTTGAGCCACGATGGTGAAGAGGCTGACAGATATCTGCGCTAAAGGAGGATTTAAGCTTTCAAAATGGATCAGCAACAGTCGCACAGTGCTCATGTCAATCCCAGAGGAAAGAAGAGCAAAGGAAATTAAGGATCTGGATTTGGACACAGATCAACTTCCAGTTGAGAGAGCACTGGGTTTACAGTGGTGCATAGCAACAGACAAGTTCCAGTTCAGAACCTCCCTGCAGGACCGTCCAACAACCAGAAGGGGAATTTTGTCTGTGGTCAGCTCACTGTATGATCCTTTGGGAATCTTGTCTCCCTTCAGTATGCCAGCTAAACTGTTGCTACAAGAGCTTTGCCGACAAAATTTGAAGTGGGATGAAGTTATTCCCCACTCTCTTTCCCAGCGGTGGCGTGATTGGCTGGAGGATCTCCAGCTGATTTCAAAGTTTAAAGTGGAACGTTGCATTAAACCAAATTGCTTTGGAAGACCAGATAGGGCACAACTTCATCATTTTTCTGATGCAAGTCAAGATGGGTATGGAACGGTGTCATATTTAAAGTTGGAAAAGAATAACGTCACGCATGTTGCTTTTATCCTGGGAAAGGCTAGAGTTGCTCCTCTCAAGCAAACTACAATTCCCAGGTTGGAATTGACGGCTGCAGTTCTTGCAGTTCGGGTGGACAGGCTTCTGCAAAAGGAGCTGCAAGTCAGGTTGGAAAAATCAGTTTTTTGGACTGATAGCACAACAGTACTGAAATACATCTCCAATGAAACCAGAAGATTCAATACTTTTGTTGCAAACAGAATTGCTGTTATTCGGGAAGCAACAGATGTGAATCAGTGGAGATACGTTTCTTCTAAGGAGAATCCTGCAGATGACGCATCCAGAGGTATGAGAGCTGGGGATCTCCTCAAATGTAGGAGATGGATAAAAGGGCCAGAATTTCTCTATGAGTCAGAAAAGGAATGGCCTAAACTGGATGTGGAGTACAGTGTAATTTCTGCAGATGACCCAGAGGTCAAAAGGGACCTGACAATGAATGCCATTGTGAGGGAATTACAAAATCCTACCAGCTATTTTATCCTCTACTTCTCGTCTTGGGCAAAACTTAAAATCTCTGTAGCCTGGCTTTTAAAGATGAAAGAGGTCTTGGTGTTGTTGGCACAGAAGAGGAAAGAGTTGCTTGCTGCAGGTTTGAATAAGAATGATCCGGAAGGTCAGAAAGAAGTGGAGATAAGAATGGAAAGATTTAAGACCACTTTGAAGAAAGGAAATCTCACTCCAGAAGACTTGGCAAAGGCAGAACAAGCTATTCTTCAATATGCACAACAACAGAAATTTACGACTGAAATGGCTTTAATCCGCAATGGCCTCAAAGGAGTCTCTAAGGGAAATTGTCTCTATAAACTTGATCCAGTGTTGGATGCAGGAATCCTCAGAGTGGGTGGCCGATTGAATAAAGCAGCCATGCCTATGGAATTAAAGCATCCTGTAATTTTGACAAAAGATATGCATGTGTCAACACTGATTTTACGCCATATCCATCAAAGGTTGGGACATGCAGGAAGAGCACACATGCTGTCAAAACTAAGACAAAATTACTGGATACTAAATGCAAATTCTGCTGCCAGGAAAATCATCTCTCGTTGTGTCACGTGTAGACGCAACAGAGGAAAGTTTGTTGAACAAAAGATGGCGGATCTGCCTGAAGAGAGAGTCCTGCCAGACATAGCCCCATTCACAAATGTTGGAGTGGACTATTTTGGACCTATAAGTGTTAAAAGAGGACGAAGTCTCCTTAAAAGGTATGGAGTTCTTTTTACTTGTTTCACCAGTCGTGCAGTACATCTGGAGATGGCATGTACACTTGATACAGACTCTTGTATAAATGCTGTGAGGAGGTTCATCTGTAGACGAGGCCCAGTTTCGACCATCAGATCTGATAATGCTACAAATTTTGTTGGGGCGAATCGAGAGTTGAAAGAAAGTTTGACTGAGCTGGACCATGCCAAAATTCAAAAGGCTTTTGTTCAGGATGGCATGAAATGGAACTTCAACATCCCAGCAGCTTCTCACCAGGGTGGTGTGTGGGAGCGTCTCATTCGTTCAGTAAAGAATATTTTAGCCTCAGTTCTTAAGGAGCAAGTTCTGGATGATGAAGGACTCCACACAGTCTTCTGTGAGGTTGAAGCTATAATGAACGACAGACCCATTACTAAAGTTTCAGATGACTCAAATGATCTTGTAGCACTGACACCCAATCACTTGTTGTTGCTGAAAAATAAACCAGTTTTTCCACCAGGACTGTTTCATCCAAGTGATTTGCATGTCAGGAAAAGGTGGAAACAGGTACAGTACATGGCAGAGTTGTTCTGGAAGAGATGGCTTTCTGAGTACCTACCTTTGATGCAAGAAAGACAAAAATGGATGAGGACTAAAAGATGTCTTATACCTGGAGATGTTGTTTTAATTGCAGACGCTACAGCTCCAAGAGGATCATGGATGATGGCGAAAGTCTTAAATGTAAACCAGGATGCAAAAGGCTTGGTGCGTTCTGTGAGACTACAAACAAGGACCAGTGTTTTGGAAAGGCCAGTGACAAAACTTATTTTGCTACTGGAAGCCTCATCGTGAAGAAAATCCTCAATGAAAATTAAGGATTTGTTTAAGGGAATAGCTCCTCCTTTTGGGACTTTAAAGTAATTGTGATTGTATGCACAATTAGGGGCCGGAGTGTTGGAGCTATTTGTTCTTTATTTTTGTTTTTGTTCTTATTTTTGAAATTAGTTAAAGTTTGTTGTTAGTTTACTTATATTTTGGGGTTTATTTGTCGGTTAATATTTTGTTTTAAATGATTTGTTTTGTTTGTTGTTATTTTGTTAAATTAGTCAGTAAGAGCTGTAGGGCCATTTTGTTTCTATAAATAAAGAGACTGGTATAGGACCAGCATGCATTGGGGTGGGCCTATGGTTTTTTACCAGAGCAGGAGAAGCAGTAGGAAGGATCTTGTTATTGCTTGCCAAATGGATAAATAAACCAAAACCAAAACTCTCAACTAAAAGGTTTGGACAATGGACTTCTTTTGCCTGCGTACGAAATATTACCTCAGTGCAGCAGTGGCTTGTGGACTTTAAGTTGTGGGACGTTTGATCATTCAAAAGTAAAGGAATTGCCACTACATGGACCTTTTGGTGTGCATTTGTGAGAGGTCACCAGATTTACAGGGGAATAGGAATAAAAAAATTACTTGTTTTTCAGTACAGTTGTGTGGGTTGGAAATTGATCATGATCTGCTGCTTACTGGCTTCAAAAAAAATATCTGGCCCAGATAAATTCCTCGGTTTGAAAATCTAACTTCGTAGTTGAATAGCCATGCTCTACGGCAAACATCGGCACTGAGTTGCCAGGTTCTCAGCCACTCATCCCTCCTCTGCTAAACTCCGCGGCAAACCTCGGCACCAGGTTGCCAGGTTCTCAGCCACCCATCCATCCTTTGCAAATTTCTGCAGGAAACCTCTGCACCGAGTTGCCAGGTTCCCAACCTCTTCCCTCCTCGGCTAGACTCCATAGCAAACGTCGGCACCCGGTTGCCAGGTTCCTTTATTGCTCATTCGCGAAAGCAGCAGCAGCTTTTCTACCATCGGGTTGGCAGTTGTCTGTATAGACAAATAAATTAAAAGCCACCGGGTTGCCAGGTTTTCCTTCATCCCCCATTTGCATGCAGCATCTAGCTTCCCTACTACCGAACTGCCAGTTTCTCCGCTTCTATCATTGCAAGCAGCAGCAAACCCTTCTAGCACAGAGGTGTCAGGTTCTTGCTATATCTGCCATGTGCAAACCGCAGTGACAAGCTTCTTACCCCTGAGTTGCCAGTTCCTGTCCATCCATCATGGCTAAAGCAGCAGAGAATCCTTCCCGCTGGTTCCTTCTATGTCCATCATTCTTAATCGCAGCAGCAATCTTCTTTAACCACGTTGCCAGTTTCTCTGCGTCCATTATTGCAAAGCAGTAGTAAACCCCTCTGGCACCGAGATGCCAGGTTCTCTCTTTATCCCTCATTCGCAAACGCAGCAGCACGCTTTCTAATATAGAGTTGCCAGTTTCTCTGCTCGGCACTGAGATGCCAGATTCGCTGCCATCTTTCCTGCCTTTCCAAAGCATCGGCGAACCTCATGGCAAAGAGATGCCAGGTTCTCTCTTTATCCCTCATTCGCAAATGCAGCAGCATGCTTCCAGCACCGAGATGCCAGTTTCACTGCCATCTTTCCTGCCTTTCCAAAGCAAAGCTGAACCTTCGTGGCACAGAGATGCCAGGTTCTGTCCTCCATCAATCCTTTTAAGACATCCAAACTGAGTCGCGCGCGTAATTTTTCAAGGCGTCCCTTCACTTCTCATGTGTTTTCACTAGCATCATCAGGCATCCACCCTCAACACAATCATTCGAGACCGCTCTCTAAGTTGACTCACGGTTCTGACTGCGTCTGAACGGCTTATCATCTCCCACGCTCTCTGCTCTTGGACAATTTTGGGGGTTATTATTAAAGAGATTATTTTCCTCTAATCAATCTTTCAATTCATCAACTCTACCCAAGCTGCTGCTGTCACTTCTGTTAATTCAGAAATCAGCTCAGTCGTTATTGCTACCTTATCTGAAGTAATTAACCAGCTAAGCACCTCCTATCCATCTTCTACTCAAAGACAAGCTCACAAGCTTTTTGAGCCGCCAAGCCCTACCTCAAATCTCAAATCCAGCATTCTTCTCTGTCAGAGCTTCAGCTCAAAGTCGAGCCACGTCGCTACGCGATCGAGGGTTCCCCTCATTGATCCATTAAGATATCCGTTGTTTGCAACTTCCTTTGATCTCTTCTCCTGCCTTTCCTTTCTAATTGTCCGAGCTCATCCACTCCACACCACGGAACGACGTTTGCTCTCCCTGTGCTCGTCTTTGTCCTCCGCGCTATGAATTCTGGGATAGGCTGGGCCATGAAGAAAACACCAACTCATCCTTCAAATCTGGGGAAAAGGAGGACGCACTTGTTGACATTTACCTTAATTGGATAGCCTATGTCGAATATATTTGAAACCAACGATAACACTTCTCACTATTGCCAATATTAACAAAACTAAGGGTAGGTGCTAGTGATGGCCCGCTAGAAGCTGACGCTCTGGTGCGTGTGTCAAAAAAAGTCAACACACTGCTTCAGAAGCACTTGGTTCATTTGGCCGGAGTCACGTGATCAGTGATGTCCGAAGCTTCGTTTAGAACATACCTGATTCTGTGGTTTATAAGGGTTTGTGGAGTGTTTTGATGGTGAGAGAGCAAACCACTGATCATTCTATTGAGAGATACGGAGCCAGCGAGGAACAGGGGAGGTTCTGTCGTGTGGGAGTATTTTGAGTTGATTTTGGTCCATTTTGGTTGGGTTTGCCAGCTTTGTGTTCTTGTTGTTTGTTTTTGTTTTGTGCATCTTTAATTTATCTGAAAATGTGAAAAATTCTCTTCATAATATAAATATCATGAAAGAACTTCAGAAAGACTTCCATTTGACTCTTTACATTTAATGTAATAAAAATGTATATTTTATTTTTAAAATAATCTTAAAATATTATTCTACAGAATGTGCAGCAATTTAATGTGTTTATTCTTTTTAACTGATAATTTGTGCGACCCAGGCACTCCAGCCTCCTCTGTCCCATGTGAGAGGATTTTCTTTAAGGCTGGAGAAGTTATCTCCATGAAAACCAGCAGGTTCGGCCATCGCACAGAGGAACAAATTCTCTTCTTAAACAAAAATTAAAAAGGGGTTACTATAGATGCATCGTGTTTTTAATTTGCAAGTTCATAAGCATTTTCCAGTTCACAATTAATTCTACCCCCAGGTCAAAGAAGATGTATAAGAAAATTGGCCTAATATCATATTATTATTTTATTTTATTTTTTTATTTTTTAAATGACATCAGAAACAGCAGTATGCGACATTACGTGATGGCAGAGCTTCAGTTCATCCTTTGTCATTTTTTTTTTTTTTTTTTTTTTAAATAAATAGGACAGGGGGAATGAATGAGAGAGAGAGGGGGAGAGAAAGAAAGAAAACCAAAGGGGAGAAGAGACGGTGAGAAGGGGGGGGAAGAGAGACAAAAAAAAAAAAAAAAACTCCTGGGTCACCTGTATGGAGAAAAAAAAACAAACAAACAAACAAACAAAAACAAACAGAGGAGACAGCAAACAACAAAGAGCAACATAATAATAGAGAAAACAAAGCACCATCACAATAAACTAGCTAGTCATAGATATCAGTATTTACTAAATAATAAACGATATTGTGCAGCACGCAAGATAGACAGCGCACAGTGTGCTTTGAGGCAGCAGCCAAGAAAGCTTTAGTCCGCGTCTGTGAATACCCATGTGTGCATACCTGTGTGGATCAGCATGCTTGCATTCCAAAGGTTTCTCCATGTAATGATCTGCTAGGGAGTGTGGGGGGGCCACAGCCCCGTCCTCCAGGGTGTGAATTCTACCCCCAGGTCAAAGAAGATGTATAAGAAAATTGGCCTAATATCATATTATTAATAAACATACCAGCTGTCCAGTGATTAATTGCACAACTACATGGAGGCAGGACTTCACAGCAGAAGCATACTCCATAATGTGTTGTACATTATTACATGTATATTATATGTATTTTTCAATTATTACTGTTTACCAACATCAAGAAGTCACAAACAAAGAGAGACCACACCGTGGCGCATGTTTAAACAAGGAGAGTTTGTTGTTCATTTGTTAAATATATAATTTTGATCAAGAATTTTTTCACCCCCAAAAAATACATGTTCAAAGCAAGACAACGGTGGCCCAATATCAGACAGAAACGTGAACTCCACTCTGTAGAGTGGGCAGTCATAATGAAGCAGTTCGTTGTAGATTCAAGCTGCTCTTCATATTTTGGCCACCAGATGTCACCAGACAGGACTGTGTTGAAAAGCAATGAACCGTTTTTCAATACAAGCTTCCATGCTTCAGAAAGCTTCATTTGGCCATCACTAGTAGGTCCAGTTATTTAAAAAAGAGAACTCACAGTCTTGAAAAATAAAACTGAAAAATAGAAATAAAGAAAAAAATAAAATATCCATCCAGATCTTTTCAACAGACAACAGAAAATCTATTTTAATTGGAGGGCCTAATTCAAAAAATTTTGCAAAATGAAATAAGAATAAAAAAAGACCCCTCAATATAGACAATACCTACAAAACTAAACAGGATTGGCATAGTAATATATATGTATTTTATATATATATATATATATATATATATATATATATATATATATATATATATATATATATATATATATATATATATATATATATATATATATATATATATATATATATATATATATATATATATATAAAAAATTAAAAAAAAAAGTTTATCGCAGTCTCATGGAAACTCAAATTAACAGAGAAACATTAAACGCACCTCATCGCCTGCTGTAGCCAAACGGGAGAAAGAATGTTCTTCGCAGCTGCACTTCATCTCAGAGGTGGGTTAATAAATTGGATATAACTTAACCACAATACTTTGACATGGGTTCTTTATAAACTTGAGTCCAACTTGAAGGCGGTGGGAAGATGCGTCGCATGGATGATTTGTCACGGCTAACCGGGGTGAGCCGTGTGGAGGAAATAAATGAGGACCCCAGAGCAGGCACTCACTGACACGTGAAGGAGGTTTATTGCAAAATAAAAAAATGGTGCATGACAGCAACATAGATCCTGATTGTAATTTTTTTAACAATAAGACAAATGAATGCTATTATTATACAAATGAGCAATTTAAAAAGAAAATCAAGGTAGAAAAGGGTATAACAACGGTTCACTTTAATAGTCAAAGCTTATATGCAAACTTTCAATCCATCAAAGACTACATAAAACAGTTTGAACAGCCATTCAAGGTGAAAGCCATATCAGAGATCTGGATAACTCCTGGAAAAGAAGAAGACTTTGAAATAAATGGATATGAATTCCTTCATGTAGACAGGATCAACAAGAAAGGAGGTGGGGTGGCACTTTACATTGATAAAAACCTAAAGTACAACAGAATTGGAAGAACGACGACTGTTATCGATGGAATGATGGAATGTTTAACAGTGGAAATAAGTACGGAAAAAAGGAAAAACCTAATTGTCAGTTGTATTTACAGAACTAAGATATTTAAGGATAATATGGAGGACTTATTTACAAATGTAAATCAGAAAAGAATGTTTATTTGTGGGGACTTTAATATTGACTTATTGAATCCAAATCATAATAAGAGTACAGAATAATTTATTGACTCCATGTACAGCATCGGTTTATTTCCAATATAACATCTCGCAACTCTATTAGATAATACATTTACAAATATAATAGAAGAAAATATAAAAAGTGGGCTATTAATCAACGACATAAGTGACCATTTACCAGTCTTTGCATCTTATAATTGCCATTATAAAGTCAACAGCGATGGACACGAGATTATTTACAAAAGAATAAGAACAGAGAAGACGTTAAACTGTCTTAGAAAGTAACTTTCAAAGCAAGATTGGAATATTATATATGAACAAACAGAAGTTAATAAAGCTTACGAAGGATTTTTAAGAACATTTAACACGTTACTTGATAAAAACTGCCCAGTAATTGAAATCAATAGGAAACACAATTATGCAGGAAGACCATGGATGACAAAAGGACTACAAAATGCCAGCAAAAAAAACGAATACCCTATATCAAGAATTCATAAAAAAAGAGAACCATAGAAACTGAAAGGAAGTAAAAAACTTAAATAAATTAACTAACATAATGAGATCCTGTAAAAGAGAGTATTACATTAAAAGGTTGGAACACAATAAAGATAACACAAGAGATATCTGGAATGTATTAAACAGTATAATCAAAGATGAATCAGGGAATAATGATGACCCTGGGTACTTTATAGAAGGGACAAGAAGTATTAATAACATGGAGGAGATAGTAAATGGCTTTAATGAATTCTTCGTAAACATAGGGCCAAAACTGGCAGAAGAAATAAAGGTTGATGGAATAGAAAGGGACACTGGTGAAAATATTGAAAGGAGAAGCTCAATGTTTTTAAGAGCAGTGGAAGAGAAAGAGATTTATGACATAGTTAGAGGACTTAAGAACAAAACCAGTACAGACTGGAATGATGTTGCTATGGTAACAGTAAAGAGAGTTATTGATGGTATTGTAAAACCATTAAAATATATATTCAACTTGTCGTTTCAAACAGCGGTTTTTCCACAAAAAATGAAAGTTGCTAAAGTTATTCCCATTTACAAAACCGGTGAAAGGCATCATTTTACAAACTATAGACCAGTGTCAATACTCTCCCAGTTCTCTAAGATACTGGAAAAACTCTTCATAAAAAGATTTGACAGTTTTGTGGAAAAACATGAATTACTGACAGTCAGTATGGGTTCAGAAGCAACAGATCAACAGCTTTGGCACTGATAGATTTAATGGAAGAGATAACGGAATGTGTGGATAATAAGAGGTTTTCTTAGATCTAAAGAAGGCGTTTGATACTGTTAATCATGAAATTCTAATAAAGAAAATGGAAAAGTACGGGTTTAGGAGAGTGGTTTTGGACTGGGTAAAAATCTATGTAGGGAATAGGCAACAATATGTACAAATAAAGGAATATAAATCTAATTTGATGGATATAGCTTGTGGAATACATCATGGTTCAGTACTGGGTCCAAAAATGTTTATTATGTACATAAATGATACCTGCAGAGTATCGCAGATTTTAAAGGTTGTAATATTTGCAGATGACACAAATATACTGTGTTCAGGTGTGGAATTGCCACAGGTTTTGGAGATGATCACACAGGAATTAATGATATTAAAGAAGTGGTTTGATATAAATAAATTATCATTGAATCTAGATAAAACCAGATTTACGTTATTTGTAAACCAAAAGAAAAACATCAGTGTAGAAATATGTGTTGACAATGTATATTTAGAAAGACTAATTGAAATAAAATTTCTTGGTGTGATCATTGACCACAAGCTCTGCTGGAAGCCACACAGCACTATGTTCGGGGGAAACTGGCACAGGGCCGTCGTGGGGAAAGCAAAGCATATAAGATAAGAAGATAAGATAAGATAAGACTTTATTGATCCCACAACGGGGAAATTTTTGCATCACCTCAGCTCAGGTACAGATATCAGAAGGAAATACAAAAATACAAATAAGTACAATCAGTCATGATCCTGAGTCCATGACTCAGTGATTTTGTGTTTGGTGTATTTATTGTTATTATTTTCATTATTACTTGTGGGCTGTTTTGGGATGGTTTGTGTTTTGGGATTTTAGATTCTGGGTTTCTGGGTTTGTGCTCCCCCTGTTGGTCCCTGGTGTTCGTGTTCCCCTGTCTCGTCAGGTTAATCAGGTCCAGCTGTGTCTCCCACCTGTGTGTGATTTCCCAGTGTTCCTCTGTGTATTTATAGTGTGTGTGTTTCCCTCAGTTCCTCATCGCCTGTGTTCATCCTCTGTGTCACCCTGCGTACTCTGCATTTCTCCATGAATCCCCTCCATGTTCACCCTCACATCTGAATAAGTGCTGCATTTGAGTCCTCCTTTCTACACTTCACACGGCTGCTGCCCCAGTCGTGACACAATCAGTGAAAAAAAGTAAAAAATACACTATATTCAATGGTAGCATATACAGTATGTGATTATGGATATGGTTGGAAATATGGAAGACATAAACTATATAGCTTGATTTAGCTATTGTACCACTGCTATTCCTATTTATAGACATGTACACACACACACACACGTACACACTAAATATACATATGTATACATATACAGACATATATACCTGCACATGTCCGTACACATGGAGGGTCCATTATACATGAAGTGGTGACCGTGGATGTTCACAGTGTCCAGTGACTTATGACATCGTGATTGAGGAGTTAGAGTCTAACTGCTGTTGGGATGAATGCTCTGCGAAAGCGCTCCTTCCTGCAGCGAGGGTGTTTCAGTCTCTGACTAAAGGAGCTGCTCAGCCCACTCACAGACTCGTGCAGTGGGTAATGTGGTTTGTGCATGATGGATGTCAGCTTTACTAACATCCTCCCCTCACCAACCACCTCCACAGATATGTTGGATCAGAAAGCCCTGCACATATTATACTGTGCTTTACTACTGCCATATATGAGCTACTGTGTAGAGGTCTGGGGAAACACATACAAAAGTAACACACAAACAATAACTATAATACAGAAAAGGGCCATTAGATTAATAATAATGTGGGTACAGGGACCCTACAAATGCACTCTTTCTCAAAATGCAAGCTATTAAATTCCAAGACTTGGTGAAGCTTAAAACAGCGCAAATAATGTATAAAGTAAGAAATAAAATGCTTCCAAAAGAAATCTGTAAATTGTTCATAGAAAGAGATGGTGGGTATAACTTAAGAGGGAAGTGGAATTTAAAAATACGAAGTGCTAGAACAACTTTAAGAACTATGTCTATCTCAATTGCAGGAGTTAAATTATGAAACAGTCTAAAAGAAGAAATAAAAGACAGTAAAAACATAAACCAGTTTAAAATAAAATATAAAAAACTAATTTTAGATAATTATAAGAATGAAGAAAACAGTGTTAACCCAGGACGGTGATGTTGCTGGTAATGGTGTTGTGGTTCTTTTCGGTTTTTGTGTTAGTTTTTTTCCATAACTTGTGAATCTGCAAATTTACACATTCTGTCTTTTTCATATGAACGAAACTATACTGTGGTGGGGCTTGATTATTTCTTGTTTTTGGTTTATGTATGTTTGTTTTGTTTTGCTTTACTTTTGCTAAAAGAGACTAAAAGAAAATTAAATGAATGAGAGGTAAAACTTGAGGGGGTAGGGACAAATAAGTAAATACTTCAGCCTACTCCTTTTCAAACAAATAATGGAATGATATTTTGCAATAACTGTGAAGGCACATGTTTGAAATGTTTGAAATAAAAATGAACTGAACTGAAACATAAGGATGGCAAAACGGAGCTACAGATAATCTAAACTGGGATAAACTGAACAGCAAACCTGAACATGAAGGAAGGATAGCAGGGTGAACACACGGTTGATACACAGATGGACCAGCGATCAGCACACAAGTAGACACGACTTAGATACACACAGAAGAACAAAGGGAGATTACACACAGGTGGGGAACACACAGCTGGACCTGATGATCCTGAAGAGACGGGGGGAAGTAAACAGAATACACTGACATAAGACATGGACTTTCAAAGTAAAAAAGGAAACAAGAAACAGTTCATAAAGACGCAGACTCGACACTGAACTAAACCTACACTAAACACGAGGGCACAAGACACAAAAGGACAATTGTTTAAGGGGGCATTTCCCCTCTAGCCACCGGAATATAGCCAGCCCTGGTGCACAGTAAAGAAATCATTTGACTGGATAGGATATTCAGGATAAAGAGATTTTTTTTATATGTATGAATGCACAGTCTAAATGTAGGTGTCGATAAAGTTAGAGGGGAAACGTTGGATTAAAAATGCCTAAACCTCAAAAATAAATAAATGCACAGTGCATCTGGTTTCTTTACAGATTCAACAGACAGCTGTCCACCTTTTCTCATTTTTACAGCTTCTAGTATAAAATATCGTGGTTTTGGTGCTCATTTGCTAATAAGACATTGGGCATATACATGCATAAACCCAGACTGCAGTTCTTACTAGTAAATATTTCCATCCATCCATCTTCATCCGCTTTATCCGGGCCTGGGTCGCGGGGGCAGCAGCCTGAGCAGAGAGGCCCAAACCTCCCTCTCCCCAGCCACCTCCTCCAGCTTATCCGGGGGAACACCAAGGCGTTCCCAGGCCAGCCGAGAGATATAATCTCTCCAGCGTGTCCTGGGTCTGCCCCGGGGCCTCCTCCTGGTAGTAAATATTTATAGCTATTTAATATTAAGAGTACTCCAAGACTATTAGACAATATACCGTATGTGTTTTGTTTATCCTGCTTTTGGTTGGAATTTATAAGTACAATTCTAATTTTCAAGACAGAAATATTTCTTGCAAATGATGTATCATTGTCTTTAACTGTCACAGCTCCTCCTTTTCACCCATGGTTCAGTATGTTGAGCAAAATACACGTTACAATACATTCATCTTGATCAACCCAGCTAGTGCTTTTTTTTGGGGGGGGGGGGCATTTTTCAGTAATGTTAATTAAATCATTTAAAATGTATTACAGACCTATGTCTGTATTACAGTGGGGGGTTTGCAACATAGTATTACATCAGGCAGCACGGTGGTTAGCATTGTTGCCTCACAGCAAGAAGGTCCCGAGTTCAATTCCACCATCGGGTGGGGGGCCTTTGTGTGTGGGTTTTTGCATGTTTGCATGTCTGGGTACTCCAGCTTTCTCCCACAGTCCACAGACATTAGTGGGGTCAGGTTAATTGGAAACTCTAAACTGCCCATAGGTGTGAGTGTGACTGGTTGTCTGCGTCTATGTGTTAGCCCTGCGACAGACTGGCGACCTGTCCAGGGTGTAACCTGCTTCTCGCACTAAGGCAGCGGGGATAGGCTCCAGATTGAACACACTGGAAATCATCAATGTCAAAAAAGCACACACTAAAAAGAGACCACATCTCCAACTAAAGACCTACTTGCCGTTGTCTCTCTTGAGGTTCACCATGCCAAAATTATCGACCAACTAACGGATTCAGGCTGATTAACCCTGTCATGCATGAATTATGACCACGACAATCAGAATTTTTTCTTTAGTCTTTTTACTCCTCTTTACGCATGAAAAAATGAATAAAATACTTAAGAAAAAAAAATCCTGATTGAGGTGGTCATAATTCATGCATGACAGGGTTCAATAACAACAATTACAATGAAGCATGTCATATATCTATAGTGACATTAAACGACCAGTGGGTGGCAGGTATGGAGTGAGGCATCAGTGTCCAATGTAGTGGTTTATGTGCAAGTGCAATCCCATCAACACTGACGCAAATACAAGGAAACAGCCTTTGAACAGCTGTGTCCACTGTAGTGACCACTATGCATGAAAGGGTTAAACTGACGTTCTGTCTTTGAAAGAGGCATAGAGAGAAACCAGCTTTGGTCCTTTTCAATACTGAAACCGCTTGGGTCTTGCATGACTCCAGACTCCTTGCTAGCTACATGTAGCCTAATCTCTGCTCCTCCTGTTTTATTTATATTATTATATTTAATAACTATGAAAAAACAGTATCTCTCTTTTCTGTAAACTTTTGGCCAACCATCTTATTTTGCAGAAATGAAAGTTAGACACAAGCCATGAGTTCACATATCTCCAGGAGCATGCGTCACTTTGCAAAACTTAGTGATATACACAGAAAATGTTATATGCTTTTATGCATGCTTTTATTCTACATAAAAACAAACAAACAAAAGGGATTGAGGACAGAAAACAAATCACTTGACACTTGGATTGAAACTGTGCGGGGATGTGAAGTGTGATGTTGTGTGTATGTTTTTACCTACCAATTTCAAGCAGGCTCCCTTAAAGAGTAAATATGTAATGACTGCCATTGCACTTACACGCTTTCCCCTCTCATCACTTGAGCCAGACTTCTCAGTGGCTTCTCTTCCCCAAAGACAGCTCATCAGTATTCTGCTGCTTCACCACCTGACAGGACGCCCGATTGCTGTAAACAACATCGTACATTTTGCATGCAACAGCTGCATCATAGCGCAGCCGTAATGTCACAGAGTGCTGAATTCCTTCTTTCATCTTAAAAAACACACACACACACACACACACACACACACACACACACACACACACACACACACACACACACCAATAGGCTGCAATCAGTTGAAGAGACTTTACTGGGATCAGACCAAACTGCCCCCCCAACACACACTCACACCTTATTGCTTTAGTAATTCATAGTACAGTATGACTAGGTATCATACCACAACAAACAACCATTAGCTAGTATTCTGTTCTTTTGAATGTTCCTCCTCTGATGGTGACTGTGTTGTTTGGCCTCATTTTTTTTTCCCACCAGGTCACATGTGCAAAAACAACAATAAAGCTTTAACAATTGAAAGAAAAACAAAACACACTGTACATTGGTAGCGTATGTGCACCTACCCAGTCATACAGTCTTCTCACTTATGTATGTGCTCCGTATACACATTTTAATGCATAGCTGGTGCACTTGGATTCATTCAGCAGATACGATGATACCGTATACCAGTTCTGAAAGATTGACTGAGCTTATATACTGGGACCATCTGCAGAATAACAATTATTCAGCAAACCAGGAAGACAAATTCTCTCTTGATTTGCATATTTTCTCAGACAAATTCAAGTCTATTAAGTTTGGTTATTTTGGCTTCACAGTTCTACAGTTTGTGGTTTTTTAGGCATAAATAATAATGTAAAAAATCTCTAGGCAGATTTACATTAATCCCCATAAGTTCTCATATGCTGTAATACATCACATCAGTGATTCTAAGGTGACAGTCAATCACTCAGCACCAGGATGCAGGATTCTTAAATCTACACTCACCTCCTCCACAAATGACATAAATACAACATTTGCCAAACTAAGGAATTATGATGATACTCACACTGAGTTAGATTTTACCAAGAGAAGCAGCAGGAAACCACCATGTGTGATTCATTATTCATTGTTGCAAAGAAATCCTTGAATCCAGTCAAACTAAAGCTCCATCTGACAGCACAGCAGTGGGAGCAAGTGTATGCAGTGTGGGTGTAGCCAGTGGCGGTCCTAGCCTGTTCGGTGCCCTGGGAACCCCCCACCCCCCAAATTATGTCTGAGCATCTAAAAGTCACATACATGTTTTATATATTTAGTTCAACAAACATCCTCAAAGTTTCTATGCTAGAAGGTTGTGCATCCATCTGGGGTATCTAAGCTCAAAGGAATAATGAAAGAAGAATAATCAAGTAGAATGAACATGTTTCCCCACTGACCGAGTTCTTGAAAACCATGATCACTAATCAATAAAGACTCAAGCTGCAAGGCAAAAATGCATACACCATCTGTAAGCCAAGCAGGACTGGGCATGGACATGAAGATGAGCAAGTAAACAGTTATTGTCATGGTCCCTGTGCCCCGCTGGTCAATCCTCTATTGGGCAATATGTTTGTGGTTTGTTTGCTCTCTCGCTCTCGCCCTCTCTCTCACTCTCTCTCTCTCTCGCCACGGCGATGCTCACTGCGGGCTCCCGCTGCTGGCCCACACACCTGCTCATCACCACACCGGCCGCTGATCCCAGCTGATTACTGCACTACTTAGATGGCGAGTCTGCACTAGTCTTTGCTGGATCGTTGAGCTATCAGTGTCAGTTAGACTTGTGTTTCTGCTTGTCATGGTCTGGTTGGGCACCTGCAGGTCTCAGACAGCGGCTCCTCCTCCTTTAGGCAGAGTCCGGTTGCCCCTCCCTGGCTGACCACCTGTGAGCAATCGTGCCAGCGGTATATCAGACCTGCGCTCTCAACCACTCATCGCCTGAGTATCTGCTATTCCCATGTTAGTTCAGTGGAGCATCCTAAACCTTGTCTTAACGCCGTGTGATGACTGACCTGTCTTTTCTTGTCCTCAGCGATAGCACCCGGAGTGGAGATCTTGTTCCCCTCGCTCCCGTCCTCCTGGACCTGGGCCGCCAGCTGCTTACACAACGTGGCCTGCCGGCCCACCGCTCACCTGCCTGCCTCCCCACGCCTCGACCGCTTCCGGGTTTTCCGCTCCACCTGTCCCCTCCATCTGAAACCAAGTAAGGCAATTCAATTCAACTGCGGAGGATTATTGGTTGTCTGCTGGATCCCTCTGATCGTGATCTCCTCTTGTTCCAGTGCCCCCGGCCCCTACCTAGTCCTGTTTCTACCTCCCCGCTGTCCCCGCTGTTCAGCCGTCTCCTAGAGGTGTCTAGGTCGCCCTCATTATCACCGACGAATCCTACGCGCCACTAGTGTGGTGGCGTCGCTTTGTGTTTCACCTTTGTTTACCTGTGGGCGGAAATAAATCATTTGTTTTCTGTCACCTCGCTTCCGGGTTGGTTTCTGCGCCTGTGTCCATCCCTGTTCCCTCGTGCCGTTGAGCCGTGACACTGCTAACCTGTACTTTGAGAATTTCTTATAATTATCCTGCTAACCTGACGTTTTGTGTGTAGATCATTTTTGGAACCCGATGTGGAGAGGAGTGATTGAGGGGGAACGTTTTTGTACAGAAAGTGTGGAACACCCTTCTCCCAACCCTGTTTCCCACGGACCCTGGCGACCCGGACCCGTTTCCCCTGCACGTTGTATATAGCCACTTGGTGTATGTGTTCACTGTAAATAAACGCACTGTCCTTCGCTTAAAGGAAAACCCTGGCCTGCGCCTGAGTCTCTCTCGGAAACCTTATCAGTTATAATGCTCAGTGAGTTTTTAAATGCACTCACATTACTTGCTTCCCATGGCTGCTGGAAGGTGAGGTCTTTTCAACTGAGGGATTCGTCTCCTCAGGGCAACAGAAATGAAACAACATGTTGGGAGGATAGTCTTGCTATTAACTGCCGTGTGTGTAAGAAAAAATGGATTCCAGCAGCGTCCAGAGCAGAATTGGAGTACAGTGATCTTTGCACAGTTAAACTTCCTGAAGGGCCTTTTTTAGTCATTATGATTAAAATTCCGCTCACACACATAAAATCCTTTCACAATTCTGTGGATCTACTTTCAAAACATTCCTGCTTCTCTGCTTCTATCTCCTAAAGACAAAAGACTTGCATAACACCTGCAAAGACATTTTAATTGACACAAATGTAGTGAATCAGGGCATGTTTCTGGAAAATGACTAATACTGAAGCAGCTATAATAAAGCAAAGCTACATCTATTACTGGAACTCCATCATCAAGAAGAAGCAGAAATGCAAAGGTGCTCCTGTTGTATCTTCTTTTTACATAGACATGGATATTATAACACAAGCATGTTTTCAGTATTAGAAAATTGAAGCATAGACCTGCATTAAATAAGGCTACGTTCACTCTGCAGGTCTTGATGCTCAATTCCGATTTTTTGATCAAATCCGATTTTTTTGTCTGCTCGTTCACACTACAAATAAAATGCGACAGCAAACGCGCTCTAGTGTGAACGCTCAAAGCGGCCGCATGCGCAAAAGATGTCACACACAACGCGCTCTGTTTAGACCCAGACCAACAGTATTGTTTGACTGATGGCCTTAATATAAAGACTTCGGACTTTACGTTTCCCAATTTTTGCTTTAAGTTATTTTGTTATTTACATAATAATGTAAATAACCTAATAAGGATCCTTATTGCTGTTTGAGAGGAGCGGTGCTTCAAAGGATAGCTGCAGATTTCTGTCAGAATCTGCAGATTATACAGAACAAATAAAATGTTCACGTTTCTCCAACGTTGTCTTCCCAACAGTTTAGCTGACATCTATACTGGATGGCCAGGAAGCGTTCGCGATGTCTTCTCCGGCGCTGATAATTGGCATTTGTCTTGTGTCAGTGACGTAAAAGACGGATTTAATGCGACATGACCATCAAACAGCAGTCGCTTTCTAAAACATTGGATATGCATCAAATTCAGGACCACATACGAAAGTGACCCAGATCGGATGTGATAATATCGGATTTGTGCCGTTCACACTGTCACACCATGATCGGATATGGGTCGCATAGGGTCAAAAAAATCTGATTTGATGCGCTTTCCCCTGCAGTGTGAACGTAGCCTAAGTGATATTACATTATCCTGCGTGGCCTTCAGTCTGGCCTTTGTAATTAAAACATTGTGGGCCTGTTGACTCATCATCACATCAGAAGAATCATTTGTTTTTTAGGCCAACCAGCCTCTGTTCCCTGCCAGAAAACAAGAAAGGAAAACCTTGTCAGCCTGTGCTATCCTATCTGCACACCACGTGGCAGAAAGAAAGTGGAGGAATAAAAGATGATCAGCACAAGAAATATATGAAAAAACAGCAAGTGAAAAAGAATGGAAACAAGACTAACAGCACAATAAAAGCTGACTCTCAGTTCATCCCTCTGTGTCCTGTGCATCCTGTATTTGTGTCCAATCCTGCCTGCCACACAGCAAACACGACATGTCTCCTCTGTGCTGAAGTCTACTGCACCTCTCGCTGTTCTACAGAACAGCCACACCACAAAAAATAAATTGCTGCAAATGGAAAATACAATCTTCTTTTGACTATAATGGTACTGAAACATAAGAAATAGTAACAGCCACAAAAACAAAAGTCTAAAGATGACCTGTGTTCCCTGAAAGCAGCACTGTGGGTTTTCCTGTCTGCAAAGGGGAAAAAGCTTAGAAAAGTTACATGATATTAACCAGGCCAACAGAGAAGAACAGACTGACACTATTGTGTAGAGAATTTGTTAATCTCATATGTTTTGCATTATTGACAAACACAGTTACTATAACAAATTGTGATGTAAGAATAACTTGTCTGATTTTGTTTGTTTTGTTCAGACACAATTTTTTATATTATTATTTTTAATGAATAGCTTCGAGCTCCAGGGCTACAGCCTGTTTTACTATATTTTCACTAATATGTTTCATGTTTTCTGAAAATGCTGATGTCGTTATGGCCTACTGTGTTTAGGAAAGACAGAAAACAGCACAATAATCCCCAGCTGTCAGGCAAACGTACACACTGATTATGTGGGTGCCTGTTCCTGCTCGGACTCCCTTTTACCCATGTATCTGGTTTTTGCCACATGTCTCTAAAGGCTACGTCAATTTACCTTCAAAATGTAGCTGAAAGAATCTCAGGTCTGCTGTTGCTGAGCTGCATAAAAAATTAATGTGCTAGCATTACTATTCATGATTGGAAATGTCTTGCATTGACCAAATATTTGATTTTTGTGCTTTTGGGGTCGTTAATGGACTGCTGTGTAGTTTTATACTACAACTACAAAGATTGATTTTAAATATCATGCATCATCCCAGTAAAAATAAATGAACTGCCTCCACCTGACACCATCATCCTATCATTTCTTGCCTAATTATCTAAGTCTGCCTAAATTAGCTTTTGTTACAGATGTTGTTAATTACCTGAAGCATTTTCTCCAGTAGGATGCACAAGTTGACCTCTCTCTTTTAAAACGATTTTTCAGTCTTTTAGGACTGCTTTCACTGGCTTCCATCTGCAATCCAACTGTCACTTTAGAGGCTCAGTTTCTATCCCCAAAGTCATGCCTTTGGGTATGGCCTTCCAATATGGATTCATCCCACGTTGCACATCTTTCAGGTAAAGCCCGTGAGAAAAAGGGGCTTCCAAGCTGCCCCCAGATCCTCACCACATACCTGAGACGCATGTTTATCCCTATCTATATGGTTGCCTTTTCCCAGGCTTGCTGAATGTGTTAGCTATCCAATCGTTTTTGTTTTTTGACTCCTTTTTTTGTCATTTTGTTCTATTTTTTAGATACATTTTTGCATTGCCCTCCGAGTTTTTTCTGTCTAAGAATTGCCCTGAGAGTGTGTGTCTTATTACTCTGCCAGAATAAACACAGCCTTGCATCTGCACCAGATAGGCTTACTTCCCCGTAAGGGTAAGGTAAGTCAGTTTGAGTACTGCGAGTAAAATGCATTTGATTTCCCCCCGAACATTCAGATTAGTGCAGCATGAATTCATTCATGAGGGGGAAATTACAGTGAGAACATGTAGAGGCTCTGTTAGATGGATAACATAGTGAGTTCAGTGCATTGATGTGACATTGTCCTGAAGGATTTAGTTATTCTCCATGGTTAAAGAAATTGCACTAATTAATTCATATTTATTTAACTTTGGGCTGACTCAGCATGTAACAGAGGCCACACATAATAGAGGACACACTCTTGACCTACTGATCTCCAAAGGCCTGAGCATTTCAAAGGTTACTGTGTCTGATGTGGGCCTGTCTGATCATTACTGTGTTTTCTTTGAAAGTAAAATGAAGATGGCGCCGGTGAGGTCGGCTGCCGTCACGACTGCTCCGACCACTTTTTCTTTGTCTTTGTTTTTTAAGTTAGTTTTCAGCGTTTCTAAATCGGCAAAATCATCACCATTGGGTACATTAGGTATGACAGTGACACTCTTGTTTCTATTGGTATACAATGTACTCACAATTCGAAGTTTTTAACTCCGGATCCGAGCTGGCCGAGTGAGATCTCGAGGGAGAACAAAGGGAAGCGGCGGCGGCCTAGAGGGAAGCGAGCCGGCGTCAGGAACAGGCTGAGAGCTCGTGCACACCGCACACCTCTGCCTAGCATCCTGCTCGCCAACGTCCAGTCACTGGAGAACAAGCTTGACGACCTCAGGGCCAGGATAAAGTTCCAGAGAGACATTCGGGACTGCAATCTCCTCTGCTTCACCGAGACATGGCTGAACCCAGCGGTGCCGGACCACGCCATCCAGCCGGCCGAGTTCTTCTCGGTTCACCGCATGGACAGGACACGGGACTCGGGGAAGTCAAGGGGAGGCGGCGTGTGTTTAATGGTGAACAACAACTGGTGCAACAGTGCGAACGTTGTTCCTCTCACACGCTCCTGCACACCAAATCTGGAACTACTGTCCATCATGTGTCGTCCTTTTTATCTACCTCGGGAATTTACATCGGTCATTATAAGTGCCGTTTATATTCCACCACAAGCGGACACGGTCACCGCCTTATGCGAGCTGCATGAGGCACTCACACAGCACCAGACACAACACCGGGACGCTGCGCTTATTGTGACGGGGGACTTTAATAGCGCCAACCTCAAACGCGCAGCGCCGAACTTTTATCAACACATCACCTGCCCCACCAGGGGTGAAAGGACACTGGACCACTGCTACACTACGGTCAAGGACGGCTACAAGGCACAATCCCGCCCTCCTTTTGGCAAATCTGATCACGCCGCCATCTTCCTCATGCCAAAATATAAACAAAGGCTGAAACAGGAAGTTCCGGTTCAGAGGAAGGTCGCGCGCTGGACGGATCAATCGGTGGCCGCGTTACAGGACGCACTCGATGACGCAGACTGGGGCATGTTCAGAAACAGCTCTGATGATGATGTCAACGTGTTTACGGAAGCGGTTGTGGGATTCATCGGGAAACTAGCGGATGATACCGTGGAGACAAAGACTATCACAACGTTTCCCAACCAGAAGCCGTGGGTGGATAAAACCATCCGCAACGCTCTGAGATCCCGCACCGCTGCCTACAACACGGGACTCACAACGGGGGACATGGACCCGTACAAAGCCGCGTCATATAACGTGCGGAGGGCGGTGAAAGAGGCGAAGCAGCGCTACGGGAGGAAACTAGAGTCACAACTCCAACAGAGTGACTCTAGGAGCCTGTGGCGGGGACTAAGGACAATAACGGACTATAAAGCACCAACAACCGGTATGACGAACGCGGCCGTGACTCTGGCAGACGAGCTGAACACTTTCTATGCTCGCTTCGAGGCTGCAGCTAAGGTCTCCAACAATGCTAGTGTTAGCGGCGCTAACGGCTGCAGACAGGAAGATACTGCCAGCACCGGAAACGTGCTCGTCATCTCCGAGCATGAAGTAAGGAGAGCCTTCAAGAGAGTGAACACCAGGAAAGCAGCAGGACCAGACGGCATCCCAGGTCGTATCCTCAGAGACTGCGCATACCAGCTAGTTCCTGTGTTCACTGAGATATTCAACATCTCTTTATCTCAGTCGGTGATCCCCACATGCTTCAAAGAGTCCATCATTGTTCCTGTCCCGAAGAAACCCCACCCTGCTTCTCTCAATGACTATCGCCCTGTAGCCCTCACCTCAGTAGTGATGAAGTGCTTTGAACGCCTGGTCAGAGACTTAATCATTTCTTCACTACCAGACACACTGGACCCACTACAGTTCGCTTACCGTCCACATCGTTCCACAGACGATGCCATCTCTCATCTCCTCCACACATCACTCACTCACTTGGACACTAGAAGGGGGAATTATGTTAAAATGCTCTTCATAGACTACAGCTCTGCATTTAACACCATAATTCCCTCCACACTCACCACCAAGCTGGAGCATCTGGGACTCAGCTCATCTATGTGTCAGTGGATCTCCAACTTCCTAACTGGCAGACCACAGGCAGTAAGGATGGGCGGACATGTCTCAGCCTCCACCACTCTCAGCACTGGAGCCCCCCAGGGGTGTGTTCTGAGCCCCCTGCTGTACTCTTTGTACACATATGACTGTGTGGCCACTACCAGCTCCACCACCATCATCAAGTTTGCTGACGACACCGTCGTGGTGGGCCTGATCTCTGATAACAACGAGACGGCCTACCTGAAGGAGATTAGGAATCTGGAGAACTGGTGCCAGAGGAACAACCTCCTTCTAAACGTCAGTAAGACAAAGGAGCTGATAGTGGACTTCAGCACTAAGCAGGAGAGGAACTACCAGACCCCCGTCATCAACGAGTGCCCAGTGGAGAGAGTGGACAGCTTCAAATACCTCGGAGTTCACATCACGCAGGACCTGTCATGGTCCTGTCACATCAACACCGTGGTGAAAAAGGCCCGACAGCGTCTCTACCACCTCAGACGCTTGAGAGACTTCCAACTGCCCTCCAAGGTGCTCAGGAACTTTTACTCGTGCACCATAGAGAGCATCCTGACGGGAAACATCTTAACCTGGTTCGGGAACAGCACCATGCAGGACAGACGAGCTCTACAGAGGGTTGTGCGGTCAGCTGAGCGCACCATCCGCTCCGAGCTCCCTGACCTGCACTCAATCTACAGCAGGCGGTGCTGGACCAAGGCCAGGAAGATCGTGAAGGACCTCAGCCATCCCAACAACAGACTGTTCTCTCTGTTGAGGTCAGGAAAGCGATTCCGCTCCCTGAAGACCAACACAGAGAGACTGAGGAGGAGCTTCTTCCCGCAGGCGATACGGTCTCTCAATCACACCACCACACAGTACTGACCCACACATATAGTTCTTACACACACACTGGACATTCTGGATATTGTTTTCACTTCATTACTTAAATCACGCTGCTGTTATTGTGTATATATTTATTTATATTCCTTCATACATTCTTATATAGTTCTATATTGTGTATTTTGTTGTACAGTTATTTTATTTTCAACTTTAATTTATATATTTTATCTTATTCTTCCCAGTTAAATTTACCCTTCATTCTAATTTGTGTTGTACAGTTATTTCATTTTTAACCTTAATTTATATTTTATTCCTTCTTAGTTAAATTTACCCTTTTTAATTTTTCATATTTATTTCCTATCTTATTCATAGCCTTTTCCTTTTTTGTTTTCTTTAGGTCACGAGCAGTTGTCCAAGCATTTCACTACATATCGTACTGTGTATGACTGTGTACGTGACAAATAAAATTTGAATTTGAATTTGAATTTGAATTTGAAAATCTCAGCCCACACAAATATATCAACAACAGTGATAACAAAACGAGTCAGACCTGTTACAGATCGTCAACTTTTCTTTAATGTCAGGTGTGTTTCCAGAACCACTAAAAACTGCTGTAATAAAACCTATACTGAAAAAGGACAATCTTGACAAGACACAAATGAACAACTACAGGCCGATCTCAAATCTCCCGTTTTTAAGTAAGATCATTGAAAAAGCAGTTTCTCAACAGCTCAGTTACTTCTTAAAACAGAATAATTGCTACGATGCCTTCCAGTCAGGTTTTAGACAGAACCACAGCACTGAAACCGCTCTGACCAAAGTGTTTAATGACATATTCAATGACTGGTTGTGCCACAATTTTCTCCAGCTAAACAAAAACAAGACTGAGGTAATGGTCTTTGGCGCCAAAGAAAAACGATTACAGGTCACCAGAGAACTTCAATCTATACATCTAAAAACCACAAACCAGGCGAGAAATTTGGGTGTAGTGATGGATGCAGACCTAAACTTAGAAAAACACATTAAGACAATAACAAAGTCAGCTTACTATCACCTCAAGAATATATCAAGGATAAAAGATCTGATGTCTCAACAGGACCTGGAAAAACTAGTCCATGCATTCATCTTTAGTAGGCCTGATTACTGTAACAGCATCTTTACAGGTCTACCTAAAAAATCAGTCAGACAACTACAGCTCATTCAGAACTCTGCTGCTCGAGTCCTCACTAAGACCAAAAAAGTGGACCACATCAGTCCAGCTCTGAGGTCCTTACACTGGCTGCCTGTCCGTCAGAGGATAGACTTTAAAGTTCTGATGCTGGCCTATAAAGCTCTGAATGGTTTAGGACCAAAATACATCAATGACCTCCTGACCCAGTATGAACCATCCAGATCCCTCAGGTCATCTGGATCCGGTCTTTTATCAGTTCCCAGAGTCAGAACCAGACACGGAGAAGCTGCATTCAGCTTTTATGCTCCTTATATCTGGAACAAACTCCCAGAAAGCCTCAGATCAGCTGAAACACTCAGTTTATTTAAATCCAGGTTGAAGACTCACCTGTTCTCAGCTGCATTTGAATAAAGCACCAAATCCACACTTTAAGCTTAAATTTCAAAACTTACATTTAACTACTGATTTTATCTACTGTTCTGATTTTATCTGTTTTGATTTTATATACTGTTGTTTGTTTGTTTGTTTGTTAATTAGTTAGTTAGTTTATTTGCTTGTTTTATTCAATTTTAAATCATGCTTTTTATTTGTTCTTTTTTCTAATGTCTCTGTAAAGCACTTTGAATCACCTTGTTGTTGAATTGTGCTATACAAATAAACTTGCCTTGCCTTGCCTTGCCTTTATTATAAATAATCCTAATTACACATCTTGCTTCCTTGTTTGTGTCATGTGTCACTAAAAATACATTTTATTTTAGTTTTATACATTGATTAATGACCTGCAGAATCTCCTTATCCTATTAGGTGTCCATAATTGTCACTTAAAGTCGAACTTTATGCTTTCTCCCTCTTGAAAGTGTTTACATCCTTGCATTACATACTTGAGGTTCATTTTTTGCTAATAGGTTTCTAAAAACCTCTCTTTTTCAGTGCGCCCCAGGGCAGTTGTGGCTACAGTGTAGCTGCCATCACCAGTGTATGAATGTGTGTGTGAATGGGTGGATGACTGGTTGTGTAAAGCGCTTTGGGGTCCTTAGGGACTAGTAAAGCGCTATACAAATACAGGCCATTTCAGGCCATTTTAAAAAGAAACAGGCAGATTTAGAATATAGCATGCAGCGTTCTATAGATGGATACATAAAAACACTTTATTTGTTACATTTATGATAAATGGATTTGAAAGTAGATAAAACACATTTGTGTCGGCCTTGGCTCATAGTTCTTGTCTTTAAATGAACTTTTTCTGTCTGTGTTTGAGGTCCTGCACTCTCAAAGACTGAATGAACCAGCATTGCAGCCATGGGTCACTGTGAGCATCACAGGGAAGGTTGAAGCCGCCCACTGCAGCTGTCGCTGCTCTTCTGTTTAATGTAGAAGCAACAGTGCTGATCTGTGGCACAAGGACTGTTACAGATGAACCTGCATACTGGGTTTTGCTGGGTAATATGACCAAGATACAGCCAGAGGTTGGCCATAAGGTAGACTTCTCCTCTTCAGCTGCCCCAAAAAAAGGCTCTCGATCAAAACATAAACAGACCATTCGTTGTGACAGGTAAAAGGAGCCGTCCTCAAAAAAGAAAAGTTCCACCTGCTACTGTGGAGGAGTTGGATCAACTGATGGGAAAATATTTTTCCAAGCATAGTTCTGTTCTGAATAACCCATAATGTTTTAATTTAGGGGGGCATGTAAATAATTTGCATTTACTGATTATGTCATGGGCCGTGGTGCGCGGGCACGAAAAGATCCAGGCGCAGACTCCGCGCTAACAGAAAAAACACTTTATTGTAACAACGAAAGGCGACCCGGGGAAACTAGGGAGCAAAACAAGAAACTAAAAACCCGGGGAAACGATGACACGAGGAAGCCGGGATCGGGACGGTGGGAGGGATAGAACGGGACCATGGGAGCTCGGGAGGGAAGTGTGGCAGTCCGTGGGGGCAGGAAGTCCGTGGGAATGGCAAATGGGCCAGGTGAGCACCGCGAGATCCAGTTGAGCCGGAGGACAGGCAGGTAGCAGACGCCGAGTAGAAACCACTGTGGCGTGACTAACGGACTGGCATGGAGCATCCGTCAGTGCCGGGTTAAGCAGATCTCCGTGTAGTCACCGTGATGGAGAGCAGGTGTGCTGGTGATGGCCCAGCCCGGGGGTGTGGCTACCCGAGCATCACGCATTCCACAGACACAGGACCACGGACCATGACAGATTATGTACTTACTAAATACCACTGTTCAAAAGTTGAATAAAGAAACAAACAAATGTTTGCCTTTTTTTAAAATTAAAACCTCTTTGTAGAACATCACATCAGTTACAATGTAGAATCAATGTCAAGTATAGTTTACAAACGACAAAATGTTCACATAAAATCATGACACCATTTAAATAATATCACCCACTATAGCATTCTGTAATTTACCGTCTCTTTTGAAAACTTATCACTACATATACAGCACAAGACTTTTAAGAGTATTTCACAAGAGCATTTTCCCCTGGTTTTACTACCACACTGGGTCACATGTTCACCAAAACGCAGCACACCTTCGCCATCTTAGAGTCACCTTTTCACCCTCACATGGAAGAAGTAACCTGATTGGCATGGTGGTATGTAGCATGTAGTTTGAAACAAAGATTTCGTAGTGCCCCATATATTGGAACCCAGTCAGGATTTGTTTCATTCATTTCATTGGCTGGTTTGCTGCAATAATGAAAAACAATTAGCAACCCTATAAATAGAAGGTAGTTCTGCATGTTTGTTCTAAATTGCTATGACCTCAGAGCGCATTGAAAATAAAACTAATAGGGTATAAAGAGTCTCACAGCTGCTATCCAGGCCTTCTTTTGCTAACATCCAACACATAAGCTCCCTCATGATGATTCCAGGTGAGGAAACAATGAAAAGAGAGCCAGAGCCCTATTAACGTACAGATCTAGAAAGAAGACGCTGCATTTTTAACTCTGAGGGAGATGGGGAACGAGCCTATTTCCAAAAAAAGTGGAGTGTGTTCCTTTAAGTACTGTATTGTATACAGGGAGTGAGGAATTATTAGGCAAGTTGTATTTTTGAGGAATAATGTTATTATTGAACAACAACCATGTTCTCAATGAACCCAAAAAACTCATTAATATCAAAGCTGAATGTTTTTGGAAGTAGTTTTTAGTTTGTTTTTAGTTTTAGCTATTTTAGGGGGATATCTGTGTGTGCAGGTGACTATTACTGTGCATAATTATTAGGCAACTTAACAAAAAACAAATATATACCCATTTCAATTATTTATTTTTACCAGTGAAACCAATATAACATCTCCACATTCACAAATATACATTTCTGACATTCAAAAACAAAACAAAAACAAATCAGCGACCAATATAGCCACCTTTCTTTGCAAGGACCCTCAAAAGCCTGCCATCCATGGATTCTGTCAGTGTTTTGATCTGTTCACCATCAACATTGCGTGCAGCAGCAACCACAGCCTCCCAGACACTGTTCAGAGAGGTGTACTGTTTTCCCTCCTTGTAAATCTCACATTTGATGATGGACCACAGGTTCTCAATGGGGTTCAGATCAGGTGAACAAGGAGGCCATGTCATTAGTTTTTCTTCTTTTATACCCTTTCTTGCCAGCCACGCTGTGGAGTACTTGGACGCGTGTGATGGAGCATTGTCCTGCATGGAAATCATGTTTTTCTTGAAGGATGCAGACTTCTTCCTGTACCACTGCTTGAAGAAGGTGTCTTCCAGAAACTGGCAGTAGGACTGGGAGTTGAGCTTGACTCCATCCTCAACCCGAAAAGGCCCCACAAGCTCATCTTTGATGATACCAGCCCAAACCAGTACTCCACCTCCACCTTGCTGGCGTCTGAGTCGGACTGGAGCTCTCTGCCCTTTACCAATCCAGCCACGGGCCCATCCATCTGTCCCATCAAGACTCACTCTCATTTCATCAGTCCATAAAACCTTAGAAAAACCAGTCTTGAGATATTTCTTGGCCCAGTCTTGACGTTTCAGCTTGTGTGTCTTGTTCAGTGGTGGTCGTCTTTCAGCCTTTCTTACCTTGGCCATGTCTCTGAGTATTGCACACCTTGTGCTTTTGGGCACTCCAGTGATGTTGCAGCTCTGAAATATGGCCAAACTGGTGGCAAGCGGCATCTTGGCAGCTGCACGCTTGACTTTTCTCAGTTCATGGGCAGTTATTTTGCGCCTTGGTTTTTCCACACGCTTCTTGCCACCCTGTTGACTATTTTGAATGAAACGCTTGATTGTTCGATGATCACGCTTCAGAAGCTTTGCAATTTTGAGACTGCTGCATCCCTCTGCAAGATATCTCACTGTTTTTGACTTTTCTGAGCCTGTCAAGTCCTTCTTTTGACCCATTTTGCCAAAGGAAAGGACGTTGCCTAATAATTATGCACACCTGATATAGGGTGTTGATGTCATTAGATTAGATTAGATTAGATTAGATAGAACTTTATTAATCCCTCGGGTGGGTTCCTCTGGGAAATTCGATTTCCAAAAAAGCACAGCACCGACAGAAGTTACAGAGTTACAGAATATTATATATATATATATATATATATATATATATATATATATATATATATATATATATATATATACACACACACACATATATATAAATACAGAGACAATATAAATAAAATATACGAAGGGGATAAATAGAATAAATAGGAATAAAAATAAAAATACAAGTGAATTGCACATTTCAAGTATTGAGTCTATTGCACCGTTGACTATTTACAAAAGTATTGCACAAAAGGTATTGCACAGTGAGGTGAAGAGGCACTACAGCTTAGTTGTTCCCCCCTCCTTTGTCCTCCTGTTTCCCCTCCCTCTCCCCTCCAGGGAGGAGTTAAACAGTCTGATGGCGTGTGGGACAAAGGAGTTTTTAGATTAGATTAGACCACACCTCTTCTCATTACAGAGATGCACATCACCTAATATGCTTAATTGGTAGTAGGCTTTCGAGCCTATACAGCTTGGAGTAAGACAACATGCATGAAGAGGATGATGTGGACAAAATACTCATTTGCCTAATAATTCTGCACTCCCTGTATATTGTCAAAAACTAAAGTGTACATAGCAGTTGTTGTATCTTGTTTACTGTATCACTGACAGATAATTTCAAAGTCAAGTGAACGCTACATTATAGTGAGATATTGTGTAATGTGAAATACTGTAAGCAAATGAATAAACAACCTCATTCTTGCTAAACCTTTGACTCTGTTTTGTTTGAATCCAACTGTTTTTTGCAGATGTAAATAAAACATGTTGTTACTTTTATTATTATTAGTCCTTTATTTATCCAGGTAAAAAATCTCATTGAGATTAAAAATCTCATTTCCAAGAGAGACCTGACATCATAGCAACAAAAGTCACATACCACATAGGTATATAACATTTAAAACAAATACAATATCCCATACAAACATGTGTAAAATATACAATAACAGATCAAATTAAGAGTACATTAAAAACAATCAATTTTAGTATTATTATTATCATCATCATTGCACTAAATACATTTTAAATAAAGGATACTTTGATATACATTCTACTGTAAGGTTGGAAATGTATTTTCTTCACCCTAAAATATATTTTGAAATGTATTTTGGTTTGAAACAAATATATTTTCAATTTCAAAAATATATTTTTTGAGCATCACAAATACAACATATATTTACCACATATTTGAAATATATTTTGGCCAGGAAAAATGTAATGTATGGGTATAGTCACTGACATAAAGCGATTCCTAGAAAGTAGATTCTGTTCATCTGGATGTGGTATTTTCTGTGAGCGAAATGTTTCATCACTCATCCAAGTGACTTCTTCAGTCTCAGCTGAAGTCTCAGGTAGTGATGTTAATTCAGAGTGAGCTGTTTAAATAACAACACAGCATTTTATATCAGCAGATATGGTGGGTGAAATTCAAAATATACTGACAGCTCTCCAAGTAAGACTTCAGTATTAAATAAAACGGTCCGGTTATGAAGTGGAACTTTAATCTCAGCCAAATCGATTTGCTCAGGAACAAATAAAACACTGAAATAAACATAACATTTAGATGTTATCTCCATCCACAAAAGTCACAGATGATGAATGCTCGATAAAATGGGGGTAGCGAGAACATTTTGAGCTACTTGACTTCGATGCGTCCTTTGAATTGGAACAGTACTTGGTCTGTGACTGATGATGTATCACAAGTCCGCATATTGAGAAACGCCTATGGACTGCATCGAGATAATAGGGAGGAACACATCGTAAACCGTGTGGTGTTTTTGAGTTTCTTTGGGTTTCTGTTGTTGTTGGGTAATGTTTGATCTCTTAAGTGTGAGCAGTGCACTGATGTGAGCGAGCACTTCCTCAGTCAGTATCACTGCGGTCCTCTGCTTGGCAGTGGAGGTTTTGGCTCAGTGTTTTCAGGACAGAGGCTCTCTGATGGACTACATGTAAAAAAAAAATACACACCTGTATTTATTCATTTAAAAAATTTGCACTTTCTCTCCATTATCATTATTATTACAGTTCAAGAAGTTTATTTTATTATTTTATTGTTTTAAAATATTTTACTCTTTTTTTAACCATCCAGGTTGCCATTAAATTACAACTGACAAGTGGACAACACTGGTGAGTGATACTTAAAATAAATAAATAAACTAAATGTGTACAAAAATGCACAGGGTGTTTTGAGTGACACATGTGAAACAAAGCTACGATTGTTTAGCTCCGTCTTCTGCTGGTGGCTCAGGGGAGCTGCAGCTGTGGTGTGCAGTGGTTGAGAAATTTGTAACAGTTAGGGTACCTGGGTCGTTGACTCAGCGTTTTCAGTTTTGTACCTTTCTTTGTGTTCTCTTGGTTTATTACTGTGAAGGTTTTGGTTTCTGTATTGCATTTCTATTTTCCACGGTTCTTCTTGGTTTGTGATTTTGTAGTTCTTATGTTTGGGTTTCCATGTTCCCTCTGTTGCAGTGTCTGAACTTACTGTCTGTAAGTTCAGCCTGTGTTTCCTGTTTTACTTTGAAAGTTCGTATCTCATGTTAATGTGTCTGGTTTTGGTTCCTCTGTCCCGTCAGCCCTGATTTTCCCCAGCTGTGTTTCCCTTCTGTCTCTCATTCACTGATTGCTCCCTCTGTGTATTTAAGCCCTGTGTTTTCCTTTGTCTGGGTCATGATATACCATCTACTATGCTGTGTGTTCTGTCTTCCTGCCAGCCTGCCAGTTCAGTTTTTTTGGTACCTTCAGTTTAGTTATTTTATGTTTCAGCAATAAAGCTGTTTTGACTGCACTATTTTGCTCACGTGAGTCTGCACTTTGGGTCCTCCTACCCACCACTCCTGCATGCACACAGCTTAATCTTCTTCTTTGTTACGTCAGTCAGATGAGATCAATCACGTTCCCATGCAGATTGCACCGCTGCAGCTGCTGTCAGAGGACGGGGGGCACCCTGGGGTCATCCACATGCTGGACTGGTTCGAGGTGGAGGGGCGGGGCTTCCTGCTGGTGATGGAGAGGCCTCTACACTGTCAGGATTTGCTTGACTTGATCACGGAGAGAGGAGCTCTGTCAGAAAGCCTCTCACTCAGGTTTGCGCTCCCGCCCACCACCTTTGAAGGAGGTTGAAAGGAGGTTAATGCATTCTGCTGCAGTCGTTTAGATGTCTGTTAACATTCTGGTTCTTTGTTCTTCCCAAAAGGATTTTCCATCAGGTGGTTGAGGCGCTTCTATTCATTCACTCCCGCGGCATCGTGCACATGGACATCAAAGACGAGAACATAGTGGTAAACACCATGACGATGGACATCAAAATCGTAGACTTTAGGTATGGGGCGTTGCTTAAAGACGGCATGTACAGCGAGTTTCAAGGTAACCAGTCATTCTAAGGCTACATCCACATGTACACGGGTATTTTTGAAAAGTGCACAGCGTGACATCAAAAATGATGCACACCTTTGACGTTGCGTGACTAAATCTCAATTTTCCTCATCCAGACGTAAATGGAAAAACTGAGTTTTCTAAAAACTCCACCTTGGGAGCAGTTTGCACAGAAAAAGCTGCATTTTCCAAAATACCCGTGTACATGTGGACTTAGCATAAACCTATAGCATCTTTTCCCCCTTCCCCTACAAAATTCCTCCCTGTGCCGAGTTTCGCATTGTAACCCTCCTCTCCTCACTTCCTGCGTCCTCAGGAACCCGTGTCTACAGCCCCCCCCCCCCCGAGTGGATTGCGTCAAAGCCCTACAAGGCAGTCCCCCTCACCGTCTGGTCTTTGGGGGTTTTGCTATTCACCATGGTCTGCGGCTACATTCCCTTCAAGAATGACGATGAGATTTACAAAGCCTGCCCCAGGTTCACCAGGCCGGTGTCTACAGGTGAGCCTCAGGTTCTCCTCAACAGGCGTTTCCTCCAAAATCACTGTGGTTCAGGGTCACATCACCCCTCCTACATGTATAGTAAATCTTTTCAGAACCTTTCTCTTTTTTTCCCACCAGGATGCCAGTCTCTGATTCATTGGTGTCTCTCCTTCCAGCCTGAGGACCGTCCCATTCTGAAGGAGATCCTGTCACACTCCTGGATGAAAGAGGAGGAAGAAGAGGAGGGGAGGCCTGCGGGAGGAGCACGGCTCCCTTCCCTGACAGTTCCTGCGAAGTATCAGGACTCTGGACTGTTTAGGACTTTAGATTTGCAGATTGGACGTGGTCCTTATCTGCTTTCAATTAAGCCTGGTGGCACCCTTAGCTGGAAATTATTTTTCTATATGCGTTTGCATATTTATTGATTATTTATTTTTGCTTGGGTTGCTGATTTTACACCAGACTGTGAAGCGGAGTTTCACCGTTTTTTTTTTTTTGTTTTTTTTTTGTTTTTTTTAACATTTAAGTTGGGTTTGTTTTTTTTTTTGTTTTCCTTTACTGAAACCTGCAAGCAGCGACTTTGATCAGTCCCACGATAAAAGTGGAATTAAAGATAAAGTCATTTCATCACATTCTGTTTTCTGTTTGACTGACTGGAAATATACAACGTTGTAGAGCTGCAACACATTTAATTGCCACTGGACATGGCAACCTAGGTTCCCTCCGGTGGCTGACGACCACCATGGGTTGTTAGATCTTGTTATTTTGTGCTGCTTTAACATCTTCTGACACTTTGTGCCAAATTGACCCTCAAGGGGGCACATATTCCACAAGGACTGTCAGATTTGAATGACCCAGCAGCTTCAGAGAGGCACAGGGGGACAGACACAGAGGCAAAAGCCAGGCACATAGAGGCACAAGACACACACACACACACACACACACACAGGCCTACAAAGATTAAGAGTCAAAACGTAAAAGCATTAAACCACTTCTCTGTGTCACACTCTGCCTGTCAAACACGTGGCCACTGTAGCAGCTGCAAACTGCTCTTATCTAGCACTCGTAGTAACACAAGCTAAACGTATGCCCTCTGTTGTTCTGTTGCAGCACTGTATACCGCCTTAGCTCATAGCCTTCCACTCTGTATTGCTCCTTTGCCGCCCATCTCTTTAACCCTAACCCCTAACCCATTTAAAAACCAAACACACAGACAAAGCAGAGCGAAGAAGAGGCGCACAAGGCGATTCTCTTATAGCGGTAACTGATCATGTGTTGCTCTCCACTTGTAGGATGCGTCTTGAAGGCATGTGTGGACTAGGACATGAGAGGAACAGGAACCACAGAGCGGTGGTGGAATCATCGCGATAGGACACTTCTATTCACCAATTTTGAACTATTGTTACGGTCAGAATTTGACCGATTGGGCCTAAGTCCAGAACTGTTGATGGTATCGACATGGGGTCTTCACCAAGGTGTCCAGAGGACCCCAAAAACCCCCATAGACACCACCTTCATCCCTCTACGACACTTACTTTTCGAGTTATTCCAATTTGTTACGGTCGGCTACTGGCTATTACCCCCTAATCCTAACCCTTAACCGTAACCCCCTAACCCTACCCTACCCTAACCCTGTTGTCACGAAGCGCCAGAATTTTTATTCTATGAAGCTAAAGCGTTGTGTTTTGTCCCAAAGAAAGAGGACTGCATCACCTTTAAATGCGATTTAAAGCCTAAACGTTTTCGTTTATGACTAGCTTACCGTGTTATGACTGAGAACAGGGGGGAAGTAGCGCGAGAGTAATGTCGACCAAAACAAACGCAAGTAAGCCCAAAGACAGCGCTGAAGTTATAAAAAACATCCACAAGCACGCGTTTGAGTATATATCCAAGGCACTGAAGATCGACGAGGACGAAGGAGGTTGTGCAGTGGTACAAGAAAGGGATTTCTGAGCTTGAAAGGGGTATTGCAATAGAGCTCACTGGGCATAGAGAGCAGTATGACCGAGCAAAGAGACTTCAGGATAAAATGGTCACCAACCTCACCATGGCAAAAGACAGGCTTACCCTTTTAGAGACGACACTAGTCTCTAAAAGGAGAAATGACCCCCAAGGGACATCACGTCATGCTCTTCCACAGCCAAAGTCAGCTCCTAAAAGTCAACCCGCAGGTGTTTCCACCACCATCAGACCCTCCACTCCTGTAAGACCTTCATTAAGACTAACTGATGCAAAGGTTTGTGGGTTTTTTTGGTTATTTAATAGTGCAGGCACATGCCATTTGAAGCTACCTTTCTAATGTGTAATGCTTTCTGGGACAATCTTATTCCTGCTAAGACAACCGCTCGGGTGGGAAAAACTCAGAATGGAAGACCGGCAGCTGTGAAACAGCCCCCGAAGAGGGATATGAAAAACTTCAAGAATGTGGACAGTAAACTGGCCAACTTAATTAGTGTGAATGCTTGAAAAACATTCACACTAATTAATCAGAAGAATAACCTTCGCTATCATTTATATACGTTTATGATGTTTTGCTGTTACCAGCAGTGCTAACGCTAGCTTCAATGCCAATGCTAGCAACAATGCTAACGCTAGCTATAGTGCTAACACTAGCCTTAGCAGTTGTTAACTGACAAAAAGAATATTCCTGTGATATATCTTGGCGGTCAGTGAGTGAGACAAAAGTAAGAAATGAGCTTTATTATTGCCATTGTGGCTCAGTTTTAACAGTGCAAGCGCTAGCAGCATTGCTAATGCTAGCTGCAATGCTAACGCTAGCTGCATCGCTAACACTAACTGAAGTGCTAATGCTAGCCGGAATGCTAGCGCTAGCAGCAATGCTAAGGCTAGTAACAGTCTAACAGTAGCCTTACATAAGTGGAAATACTTCAGGTAATTAGTTTGAATTATAAAATTGCTGCTGTGTCTGTTTTATTCTATTTTTATTTTTTATTCTTTTATTTGGTGTGCTGTATTATTCTATAACCTGCTGACTATGAGTTCAGTGTATCATGTCGTGTGGGCTTTGTATTTCTGTTAGTCTGATAACACTGTACAGACAACTAACATATAATTTCTCGTCTTACACTTTCAGGAACTTGACTGACACCTGTGCTTTGCCTGGTAGGTGTGCACATACTGTAAGAGAAGTAGACCAAAATAAAAAAATAATCTGACTAATATAAGCTTTGATGGGTTCAAACTTTGTGCTAAACATTTTAAACACAATTTTATAATAAATACACATAAGTGCAGCTTAATAATTGGGCTAAAATATTTTTTTCGTACATTTTTGTAGTCACACTACATGTGATTAGTTAATCATATTTGTATTTAAAAATATTATTGCTGAATTTAATTAAATATTTATTCTTATAAAAAGTGCCCAATTATGCAACTTTTTGCACATGGCAGCCAACAACAGTTTAGCTTGAATATTTGTTTTAGTAGTCACAATTAGTTCAAACAATTACCATGTGATTTCATTTTAATACAATTATTATTTTTTCTTCTTTTTTGTTCACAGTGTGCAGAAGAAGAACAAGGACCAGATTTCCAGTCTTCTCTCTCATATCCCAACCCCTCTATCCTCTGTCCTTCTCCACCTGTTCTCTCTGCCTTCTTTCCGTCTGTATTTCACCCTGTGGTTTGTGCGAAATTGTGCCAAACTAAGAATCTTATTGCGGTTTGATTTAAAGCCGTGTCTCTCCTGCTCTGTCTGTTCTCTCTTCTAAATTTTCTCTCTACCTGTTTTTCATTCTGGGCTTGCTGCTAAGTTGTGCCAAGCCTATAAAGAGAGTGCATAATATTCTCTCAACTGAAGAACAAACTGTCAAACGAAAGACAACTGTTTCAGACAAATAAAAACAAAGACAACATCTCCTGGTGTGTGCCACTCTTATCTTGTGAACATATTTTCTAAAGACTAAGAAACACTTGCAAGTGTGTGAAAATGCCAAGGAAGCAGAAAAAGTCACAAGCTGCAAAACAACGCTGGAAGAAGTTTGATGAGCTTCCATGAGTTCCATGAGCTTCACTGTGAGGCCGTCACAGTGATGTGGCAGGACTAGAGCAGGGCGATATGGCCAAAAATATTTATCACGATATATATTTGAAAATTTGCGATAACGATATAACTGACGATATAATTGATGCGAGACAAAATAGAACTCCACAACATTACTAGCGCAAAAAGACAACCTTCCATTTATTTTCACTTAAACAAGAAGCTGGTTTTTATGTACATTAAAGCTTTATAAAAATGTAACGGTGCAAATGCAAATTCCTTGCTGAAAGTTTAACCAAAAGGCATTTCCAGTAGAAATGGGCTGACATATCCTGAGCATAACCATGTATAATATCCACTGAAGTTAAAAAGAGGTGCTTTGCAACATTAAACTGCAGTGTGCAGTATGCCTTTTTCGGACCGTAAGGTGCACGGGATTATAAGGCACATTAAGCGAAACAAAGCAGTCAGATAAATCAAACTTTATTAAACTCATTCTTCTTGCTTCATCCACTTCTGTACCATTGATTCATTAATGTTGAATTCTCTGGCAGCTGCTCTATTCCCATGTTGTTGCAGTATATTAATGACTAACCTCGTATTGTGGATGGATTATCTCAGTTGTTCTCCTGACTGAAGTTTGGTCCGTTTACAGCATCCTGCCATGCGATTGCATTTGTCTCTAACCATGAGGAACCTTCACGTTAACTTTTATAAGTGGAAAAGTGTTAGTGTTCGTCCTCCAGCTTCACTGTTTATGTTATGCTAACATAGCTGTGTCGCTAGCGATCACGTAGCACATCATTATATACCAGCTAGCCCAACTTCAGTAACCCTACAAACGTCACTGCTGTTTAGTTTCCTGTCTTCATTTATGTTGGAAGTGATAGCAGAGCTGTACGTTTGATTTTTTTCAGAAATCTTTCAGTCAGAACATGCAATATCATGCTTAGGTAGCTAGTGAAACTAGCGAGCTAACTTCCGCTAGCTTCCTGCTAACTCCGTTAAATGTAATAAATTTTGTTTTCATGGATGCCTGGAAGTTAAACTTCATAGTTACACCTGGTAAAGCAGCAATGCTTATCGTTTTATTAAAGATGAAAGAATTTAGACAGTTTTTAACTCTCAGTGATGCTGCAGTGTTCGTTTGACCAGAAGCACACGGAGTTTAGGACCCAGATTACTCCCAGATTTAAGAGCATCTTAGACCGACAAATACGACAATAACGACGGCCGCATGCATGTTCTGCAAAAAAATGTGCTTTGTCGTGTATCTGTCGGACAAACACCAAACGAGGTTCCACATCACTGAAGTTGCACCATTTTTACAAACCAATTCTGGTTCATCTGTTTCACTCAACAATCGGCCATGTGCGTATGAAAACAAAGGCACTGCGCATGCGCGTTTTACTCATATTCTATCGCGACATTTCATTTTCCTATCGTTGCCTAACATTATACCGGTATTACCGTGAACGGTATAATATGGCCCAGCCCTAGGCAGGACCATCTCATGCAGAAAGAGTGAACCTTGAAAACCAGCCCTCTGTTACACATGTCTGTGCATCTCACAGCCAGGCACATCCTAAATATGGAGACTCCAGAAACAAGCAGTGCACATGTAACTCACTCACATTTCTTGCATTCCTTCATGAGAATGAAAACATGACTACAGCTGACCTTAATCTGGTCTTGGATAAAGGTAATGTGATGTACAAAGAGGCCAAGAAAAGATTTCCTAAAAATATTCATTTGGCAACCGACGAGCTGCCAGACAAAGTTGATGCTCGCAGGTCTATGTATCATGTCAACATGACACAGCTTTCCCGGTATGGGACATCTGAAGAACCTCCAGAGGAGGCAGTAGATACCTTTCTCAGCTTAGAAGCAGGACTGAGCTGCCTGTTGTCAGATGTGCAGTATGCCTTATTGATTATGAGTGGATTGTGTATCGCAGCGTTCAGATCCACATCAGGCAAATATGGTTTCTTTGATCCACACTCCAGAACACCCAGTGGTCTTCCTCTACTACTACAGTCACGTAATCGTGATTCAGCAGTGATGCTGAAATTCACACTCCTGAGTGACATGATTAAGAGGCTACAAGATTCTTATGAAATGATGGAGATATCACCCTCTTGTAACTATGAACTGAAGCCTGTGCAGTTCTACAGTATGAGCACAGTCAACCTAAATGATACTATCACAGACACAGTCTGCAGACAAACAGCTGCCACTGCTGTGGCACCTACTGACTCTGATACAACTGTTGATGAAGCAAACCCCTCTACTCCAAGGAGAAACACAACCACTGGTCTGACTGAAAACATATTTTGTCAAATGTCCATTTGTACGCCACTGGTGAAACAAAAAGAAGTCCACATGACTCAGTTCACATCATATGAAGATCAGAATGAACCTCCTAATATACCAACTGAAGAATTATGCAGTGAATTAAGTTTCCTTCCATCAAGGGATGCTTTTTCATGTCAATCAAATGCTGCCATAAAAAATGTTGCTGCCTGTGATCTTTCTGATATAGTTTTACAAAAACTGAAAAAAGTTAATCAACAACAAAGGCACAAAATGAAAAGAAGATTAATGGCATCAGAGAAACCCAGAAATCAGAGAAAAGAAAACCAAAAAAGGAAAGAACAACTAAAGTATGCTTCAAATAAAGAGTACAAAGAAAAGAAAAAATCTTGCACAAGCGAGGCATATAAACCAATCCTGAAGTTAGACAAAAACAACAACAATATATTAAAAGACGCTACTGTGACAATGCTGAATTTAGACAAAAACAAAAAAATATATATAACTAAAAGGTATCAAGAAAACCCTGAATTCAGAGAGAGACAGAGATCTCGAGTGACTCAGCGTTATGCACGTGATGACCCATTCAGAGTAAGACACAAACAACTAATGAAACAACTAATGCGAGACAGGTATCAAAGTAATCTTGCATTCAGGATTATGCACAACATGAGATGTGCAATGAAAATAAAAAGGAAATACAGATGGGTGAACAGACAAACCCAAGAGAGTGACAACAGTGTGATCAACGAGGCCATATCTGTGTTAAAATCACAAATCAAAGCTGAACCATCATAGCCATGTACTGTATGTTTTAAGGCTTCATTTCCAAACCAAGTGCGACCCCGCACAAGGTCAAAGTATGTCAAAAACCCACGTGTGGTTGCAACATGTTTGACAGGAAGGTTTGTTCATCTTTGTGATGAAAACTGCAGAAATGAGCAGTGCAATGTGCCTGATGAGAGAAAGAGAGAGTGGATTTGTCACACCTGCCACGATCATCTTAAAAATGGATTCATGCCAGCACTTGCTGTTGCCAATAAACTGGATCTTGCTGATATTCCACCTGAACTGTCTGATCTCAACATACTGGAGAGACATCTCATAGCCAAGTGCATACCATTTGCCAAGATCATTCCACTTCCCAAAGGCAGACAGAGAGCAATTAGAGGAAATGTGGTCTGTGTCCCATCAGAGGTGCAGGAAACTGTTGAAGCACTACCTCGATTGAGAATTAATTCTCAGGTGATGAGAGTAAAACTGAAGAGATGCTTGTCTTACAAAGGTCATCAGCTGTTTCAGACTGTAAGCTGGTCTAAACTTGTGCAAGCACTGCATAAACTCAAGCAGATTCATCCACAGTATAAGGATGTGAGCATCAGAGATGATGCTGAGCTATGTGACCCAACACTTCCTGATGAAGATGATGATGATGATGAAAACATGAATGAGGACGATTATGATGAGGCTGATTTAATGGAAATTGACAGCTGTGAGAAAAATGCACTGAGTGAAGCACAAAATAAAAATGAACAGGACATTGACATGTTACCCTGTGATGGTGAACAATCACGTGAACAGATGAGAGATGATTCAGAGCAAGAAGATGGACTGACTAATGGTGGTTTTGCACTCGAGTCCTGTTTGCAGCCCCCTGATGTGGCTGAGGAGATATTATGTTTCAGTGAAGGAATCTACTCTGTTGCTCCTGCAGAGAGAAACAATCCAATAAGTTTTTTCAAAACACCTAAACTGGAGGCCATGGCCTTCCCTGTGCAGTTTCCTACAGGTCAAAACACACTTGATGAAAGAAGGTTGATCAAAGTATCCCCCAGTGGGTATTTCAAATCAAGACTTTTCTGCATTGATGATCGTTTTGCCAAAGACACAAACTATTTGTTCTTTGCACAGTTTGTGACTGAAATACACTTGGCTACATCCAGCATGACAATACAGTTAAGGAAGGCAAAGCCTCTGACCAGAGATGGGAGAAAAATAACCTCAGGCATGTTACAAGATAAACATGAGGTGGAGAAACTGGTGCGAAATAAAGACGCAGTGAGATTCATGCAACCTCTGAGAGGAACCCCAGCCTATTGGGAGAAAACCACAAGAGATCTTTTTGCCATGATCAGACAGTTGGGAATTCCCACGTTCTTTTGCACATTTTCGGCCGCTGAAATGCGCAGGCCTGAAGTGATTGAGGCAATAACAAGGCAGCAAGGTGAACAAGTGAATTTTGAAGGACTCGACTGGTCGGCAAAGTGTGACATCCTGAGAAGCAATCCTGCGCATGTTTGACAAGAGAGTTGAAGCATTATTCAGAGATTTACTCTTATCTCCTGCAGAGCCACTTGGCAAAGTCATTGACTACTTTTACAGAGTTGAGTTTCAGCACAGAGGAAGCCCACACATACACTGCCTCCTGTGGGTAGAAGGTGCTCCTGTGTTTGAGGAGGATGATGAGCAAACTGTTGTTGATTTTATAAACAAATACATCACAGCTCAGCTGCCTGATCCACATAAACAACCTGAACTGTACAAGAAAGTAACAGAAGTGCAAAAACACAGTAAGAACCACACAAAGACGTGCTTTAGGAGTTTAAGCTCCGGGTGCCGTTTTGGTTTTCCCAAACCACCCTGCAATGAGACAATGATCACAAGACCCAGTGAGGATGATGCACTGGAAGTAGAAATAGCAAAGAACAAGCTCAGACTACTGAACCAGCTGCTGAATGAACCTGAAACTGCTTCCATGAGTTTAGAGCAGCTCTTGGCAAGATGCAAGTTGACACATGCAGAATATGAGCGATACCTGAATAAAATGAACACAAGGAGTACGATCATACTAAAGCATGATCCAAAAGACTCTTGGATAAATGGCTATAATCCACATCTGCTTGAAGCCTGGAACAGTAATATCGACATAAGCTTTGTTTTAGATGCTTTTGGTGCTGCAAATTATTTAATGAAATATATATCAAAAAAAGAGGGCGGGCTATCTGAGTACCTGAAAACTGTCATTGAGAACTCCCATAAGGACAGTGTAAATGAGTGCGATGAAATGAGAGCCGTCATGCAGGCATATTCAAAGAAGCGAGAGATCAGTGCACAGGAGTGTGTTGCTCGTGCATGTGGTCTTCACATGAAGCAATGCTCACGTGCTGTAATATTCATTCCAACTGATGATAATCCTGTGAAAATGAGTCGTCCCCTGTCAGTTCTGGAAAACACAACACCTGAGTCTTCCAATGTTTGGATGACATCTTTGAATGACAAATACAAAGCCAGACCTGAAACACCAGAGTATGAGGAGATGTGCATGGCAGAATTTGCTGCTACTTGCAGGATTGTCTATGGCCAACAGAAAAAAGGTAAAGATGTTTTGCCTCTTCTCAATGAGATGGGATTTGTGCAAAGGCGCAAAAACGATAAGCCTGCTATCATCAGATTTCACCAGTGCTCACAAGAAAAACATCCAGAGCAATATTACGGAAGACTGCTTAAACTGTACCTTCCTCATCGTTCAGACCACGAACTGAAAACACCATCTTTGCCAACCTATCAGGCTTTCTATGGTGCTGGCTGTGTACAGCTACCAGATACTGACCGTCTTGAGTACGTGCAACACATTGTCAAAAGAAACAGAGAGAAATATGAGAAAAACGGTGAGGAGATCGAGAGCGCTGTTGAGGAATATGAGCAGAACAGAGGTGTGACTGACGAATGGTGTAATCTGGCACCTGAATCAGATCTCGTAAGGTTGCCACTTGTTGAACAAGAAAGAGAGCGAGACAATGAAAATGAACAGGAAGATGTGACCGACTACAGCAGTCAGGCTGATGCTTCAACAGAAGTCAGAGCCATCAGGGAACCCCCTGCTATTGATCCCACATTGTTACGTCAGATGTTTCAGAATCTGAACAAGAAGCAAGCCTGCATATTTTATGCAGTTAGAGACTGGTGCATTAAAAGAGTCTGTGCTCTAAATCCAGAGCAGTTTTTCTTTTATATTAATGGTGGTGCTGGAACAGGAAAATCACATCTTATCAAATGCATCTACTCAGAAACATCTAAGATACTGAGCAAAGTGCCCAGATATGCAGACGACGTTGACATATCAAGACCCACTGTCCTGTTAACTGCTTTCACTGGGACTGCAGCTTTTAACATTTCTGGAACAACACTGCATTCTCTTCTCAAGCTGCCTAGAAGCTTAAAACCTCCAATTCAGGGACTTGGCAATCAGCTGGATGAAGTCAGATCAGAACTTTTGAATGCTGAAATAATCGTCATTGACGAAGTGTCTATGGTGTCAAGACATCTCTTTGCATATGTAGATGCAAGACTCAAACAGATCAAAGGGACTCGGAGACCCTTTGGAGGCATGTCAGTTATTGCTGTCGGAGACTTCTATCAGCTACCCCCAGTGCGACAGTCTAAACCTCTCTGTGTGCACGACCCGTCCGAGATCGACCTGTGGCGGGAGCATTTTCAAATGATCACTCTGACCGAGATTATGCGTCAGAAAGATGATGTTGTCTTTGCTGAGATGCTGAACAGAATTCGTGTGAAAGGAAAGTTGGATGAGCTTTGTGAAGCAGATAGAAATTTGTTGTCACAGGCCATAACTGAACCAGCCCTTTGTCCGACTGATGTGTTGCACATTTTTGCAACTAATAAAGAAGTGGATGCACACAACTCTTCAACACTGGCTCTGCTCCATACTCGTATCATTGACATCCATGCAGATGATTTTAGAAAAGATCCTAGAACTGGCAGAATGGCACTTCAAGACAGACCATTCAAAGGAGGTAAAAACAAGTTACCAGACACACTGAAAGTTGCAGAAGGAGCTCGTGTCATGCTCACCAGAAACATTGACATACAAAATGGTTTGGTTAATGGAGCTTTTGGAATACTACTTAGAGTAGTTCACTGTGAAAACGACCAACACATCATCAAGCTTGTACTTAAAATGGATAATGAGACATCTGGAAAGAATAACCGCACACCAGCAGACGACATGGTGTACATTGAGAGAGCAGAGGAGAATCTGAAGCAGAAAGGAGTGGTACGAAGACAGTTCCCAGTGAAGCTGGCCTTTGCATGTATAATACATAAGGTACAGGGTATGACAACTACATCAGCTGTTGTCTCTCTTAAGAGCATTTTTGAGCCCGGCATGGCCTACGTAGCTGTCAGTAGAGTGACGTCTCTCAGTGGACTGTATCTTCTTGATATGGAGGAGAAAAAAATATTCACCAACCCAGAAATCACTGCAGCGCTTGAGAACATGAGACAAGCCAACCTTGATGACATGATGCCTCTTCTACACGTGAGACAAACACTGAGCAGGTCAGACATTTTCACCATTGTTCATCATAATACAGAGGGACTGCCAGCTCACATTAATGACATCAAGAGTCACCATGAATTGTGTCTAGCAGATGTTTTGTGCCTAACAGAAACACACCTGCGGGGCTCTTTTGTCGCAGAGTCTCCACTTGAAAAATTACAATTTGTTCAAATGCAACAGACACCTGTCCTACACAAACTTTCCCCAGATGGCAAACAGAAGTGGTGGTGGAGTTGCTGTTTATGTGAAAAGTGACATTCAAGTGCATGAAAAACAGTACATCCATAATGTAACTGACCTTGAATTTCTGGCTTTAAAGGTTGAAGCACCAGTCAGTGCTCTGATTGCAGTTGTGTACAGACCTCCAGACTACACTCTGAGGCCATTCCTGAAAAACCTGGTAAGCCTATTAGACTCATTAGAGATCATGGACTGTCATCCCATCATAGTTTGTGGTGATTTTAATGAGAATGTTTTATCCAGTGCAAACAAACCAATCCTGGAACTGTTTGAGTCTAGGGGATACGCACAGGTCATCACTGCCCCTACCACTGAGAAGAACACACTGCTTGACCTAATTTTCATTTCTCAGCCAGAGCGATGTCTCCATTCTGGAGTCATGAAGACCTACCATAGTTACCATGACCCTGTATACTGTGTATTGTCCTGTGATAAGATAAGATAAGATAAGATAAGATAAGATAACCTTTATTAGTCCCACATGTGGGAAATTTGTTTTGTCACAGCAGGAAGTGGACAGTGCAAAAGTTATGAGGCAAAAATTAGAATACAATAAGAATAAATACAGTACACAACTGTACAGAATAGAATAAAATAAAATACTATATACAGTAGAATAAAATAAAATAAATATACAATAAGATAAAAATAGAATACAAATACAAATACTATATACAACTGAGTAAAAATACAACGATGACAGAAAGGATTATTGCACTTAGTATTATTGCATATGTATGGATGTGTGTGCTTGATCAGTTAAAGTCTTTATTATGGAGTCTGACAGCAGTGGGGAGGAAAGACCTGCGAAATCTCTCCGTCCCACACCGTGGGTGCCGCAGTCTCCCACTGAAGGAGCTGCTCAGTGCTGTCACAGTCTGCTGCATGGGGTGGGAGATGTTGTCCAACAGGGATGACAGCTTAGCCGCCGTTCTCCTGTCACTCACCACCTCCACTGGGTCCAGAGGGCATCCTAGAACAGAGCTGGCCCTTCGGATCACCCTGTTCAGTCTCTTCCTGTCCCCAGCAGAGATGCTGCCGCCCCAGCAGACCACACCATAAAAGATAGCAGAAGCCACAACAGAGTCATAGAAGGTCTTCAGGAGTGGGCCCTCCACTCCAAACGACCTGAGTCTCCGCAGCAGGTACAGCCTGCTCTGCCCTTTCCTGTAGAGGGCGTCTGAGTTATGAGTCCAGTCCAGTCTGCTGTTCAGATGAACACCAAGGTACCTGTAGCTGTCCACAGCCTCAATGTCCATACCTTGGATGTTCAGTGGTTGCAGTGGAGAATGCTTGTGCCTGCGGAAGTCTACCACCAGTTCCTTGGTTTTACTGGCGTTGATCTGGAGGTAGTTCAGCTGGCACCAGTCCACAAAGTCTTGGGTCAGACCTCATGATTCATGATGATTCATGATCTAGATCTTTGAATAGAAAGTAGAACAATATTTAAAAGTTGACTTAAGAAAAAAACGCCCTGCATTGCAGTATAATGTTTGAATTGTTTACATAAAATACAATTACATGAATTAAGTAATGATATCAGTAAAAGATGACAATTTTATTTATTACAGAAAATCCAAAATTCACTAATAGTAACCTATAAATGTCAGAAAAATCAAATATAGCAGTTTAAAATGAACAGTGTAGGCATATCCTCTCTGCAGCCAGGCTTCAACATCCTGCCAGGCTGCCCCAGTCTCACTGTGGCTGGGAGGGAGGGAGGGTGGACCAGAGGATTGCCCACACAACAAATAAATGTTCAACAGCTTCTTCATTGTTTCTGAGAGAACAACAATGACTAAAGGTTGCTTTTTAAAAAAACAAACAAACAAACAAACAAACAAACAAACCTAATTACAGCAATAATAACAGTTAAGCCACTTTATGTGTGCCTCTATTTTGAAATACTATTTACAAAAATTTTATTATTTTGGTTTGTTATCAACTTTAACCTTTTTCAAAAGTATACGATTATATTTTTGGACAAATTTTTCTATGAAACATACATTTTTATGAGCTTTTATCATGTTTTGGCCAGTGCAATCATCAGGGTGGGTCTGGGTTGATAACTGCACATTTCTGGCCAGAAATGTTTCAGCAGTGTTACATATGTAGTACATATGTAACACTTGCTTTCTGTTACCAGCCGATACCCTACTTTTGTATAGACATTGGATGGTGTGAGGTTGGGGAGTTTGGGGGGGGGGGGTGTTAGGTTTCCTTTTTTTTTTTTTTTTTTTTGTTAAGAGAGACACAGTCCTCCTGTGTCTTCTCCAAGCTTCACATGTAAAATCCAACAGTGTGAAGCACATAGCAGCCAGAAACTGTAATGCCACAGATCAGAGAGGCTTCATCATCACCATCTTCATCGCCGTACGATCAGAGCGTGAGACTTCACATCTGGAGCACAGGAGAGATTAGTCTTCCTTCTAGCTTGTCCCACAAGCAGTCGGTGAGATTTACTCACAACAAAAAGGGTTAATGACATAATTTCCATGAAAACATGTATTCATTCTTTGTAAAGTGTTTAAATTGTGTTTTCACTTGACCTTAGGAGTGTTAGAGTGTATTGTAATGTCTGTACTCAGGTGTTTCCCTCTGTGATCCATCCCCTTCAGAGCTGAGACACTCAGGACTGAACAGACTGCACAGTTTCTGTGACTGAGCCTCCAAAACACCTTCTTTGAAACCACTCATGATAGAAGGGCTTTATATTTGCAGCAGCACTACTACAGGTATTCAGTTTATTACAGGATGTGTTTGTTTCTTAGGACCAGCTCTGAGTGCACACTACCTAACATATACACCTTTCTGTTCATTACAAACCAACTACTCTGGATCATATGGCCAGTTGGCAGGAATGTTGCTGCAGGAAAACATCCCTGGAGATCACCATCATTGTCAGACTGATTGTGCCTCTGTGCAGTGTCAAGATCCTCCCTAAATGAGTGTGTAAGTTGACATTTTCATTATTTTATTCCCTTTGACAAGACAAGTATCACTGATATTTACATTTACAACTATATATGTTCCCGTTTTCTGCTCTTCTTTTAAAGTCCTCAGCTATCCTGCTTCTGTACTGCTTGCCACACATCAAACACTGGCCGGATGACAGGGAGGATCCACTCTGAAGTCACTGGACATGATGAGGATCATATGGGACTTCATAGTTTCACAGAAACGTTGTGCTCTGTGATTACAGGTTTTAAATGGACATAATGACTGCCTCTCTCTGATCAACAGGCTAAAGGATTGTTTTCATTGTTAGTGCTCTGTACAATGTATGCTTATTTAATATTTCATCACAGAGCAAACCTTTATTTATTTAACATATTTTTATTTTGTTTTAATGTTGAATTAACTGTGGGGATTTTTTTTAAGTGGGCACTCGAGATGTCATATGACCAGAAATGTGGTAACTGGAATTCAAAATCTGCTGAGAACGAAACACACACAAAACCCCCAAGAAAATTCAAATTCATTCCATGTAATCCAATCTAAAACATTTTAAACTGCTGAACAGCAACACAAACAGTGTTAAAAAACAGTGTTAACAGAATGATTATGATGATTTTGTACCAAGGTTTCAGGTCACATGGCACACCTTGTCACGGTTCTGGGTCCGTTGGACCCAGTATTTTGAGTTTATTATGTTTTGGTTTTATTTTGCATCATGGATTGTTTTCTTGTTCTCTTGTGGTTGTGGGGATTATTATTATTATTATTAGAGTTTCATGTTTCTATTATCCATGTTTTAGGAATTGTGGTTTCATGTATAGTTCAGTTCCATGTGTCATTTTCTGTCTCTGTGTTGAGTCCATGTCTCTGAGTTGTGATTCATGTTTCCTGTTTTATTGTGAAAGTCTTTGTCTTATGTTAGTGTGTGCAGCTTTGTTCCCCATGTCACATTAGCCCTGATCTCTCCCAGCTGTGTCTCCCTCCTGTTGCCGATTCCCCCGTTACTACCCTGTGTATATAAGCCCTGTGTTTTCCCATGCTCGGTGTCGCGTCGTACCATCAGATTATGCCTGTGTGTTTCGGTTCTCCATATTCCATGTTCACTTCATGTTTTGTTTTCGTACCAGCAATAAAGCTGAGGTTTTTAAGTTTCAAGTTAGTGTCTGAGTCCTGCGTTTGGATCCTCCTCTCCGCCTGCCCGCACACAGAGGTGTGGACTCGAGTCACATGACTTGGACTCGAGTCATTAATTTTATGACTTTAGACTTGACTTGAAAAAATGTTCTAAGACTTGTGACTTGACTTGGACTTTTACACCAATGACCTGGGATGTGAATTGGACTTGAACCGGTTTACTTGAAAAGACTTGATATTTCACCCCAAATCTAAAATTTAACATGCATATTATATAGAGATTGAAAATGTGACGTCATTCAGGGGTAAAACCGCAAAGAATTCTGGGAACTCGTGGCAAGAGGTACTAGCGCACGCAGGCTTTCAATTGAAATCAGTCACACAGCGATAAAAAGAAACACAAAAATGTCAAGAAGCTGTTGTATTATTAACTGCAATAACCGGTCGCATGACAGCCACGGGAAGCCGACGGGTAAAGAGATCGGTTGTTATCGGATTACGTCGTTGAAGATACAGTGGGGCAAAAAAGTATTTAGTCAGCCACCGATTGTGCAAGTTCCCCCACTTAAAATGATGACAGAGGTCAGTAATTTGCACCAGAGGTACACTTCAACTGTGAGAGACAGAATGTGAAATCCATGAATTCACATGGTAGGATTTGTAAAGAATTTATTCGTAAATTAGGGTGGAAAATAAGTATTTGGTCACCTCAAACAAGGAAAATCTCTGGCTCTCACAGACCTGTAACGTCTTCTGTAAGAAGCTTTTCTGTCCCCCACTCGTTACCTGTATGAATGGCACCTGTTTGAACTCATCATCTGTATAAAAGACACCTGTCCACAGCCTCAAACAGTCAGACTCCAAACTCCGCCATGGCCAAGACCAAAGAGCTTTCGAAGGACACCAGGAAAAGTATTGTAGACCTGCACCAGACTGGGAAGAGTGAATCTACAATAGGCAAGCAGCTTGGTGTGAAAAAATCAACTGTGGGAGCAATCATCAGAAAATGGAAGACATACAAGACCACTGATAATCTCCCTCGATCTGGGGCTCCACGCAAGATCTCATCCCGTGGGGTCAAAATGATCATGAGAACGGTGAGCAAAGATCCCAGAACCACACGGGGGGACCTGGTGAATGACCTGCAGAGAGCTGGGACCAAAGTAACAAAGGTCACCATCAGTAACACACTACAACGGCAGGGAATCAAATCCCGCAGTGCCAGACGTGTTCCGCTGCTGAAGCCAGTGCATGTCCAGGCCCGTCTGAAGTTTGCCAGAGAGCACATGGATGATACAGCAGAGGATTGGGAGAATGTCATGTGGTCAGATGAAACCAAAGTAGAACTTTTTGGTATAAACTCAACTCGTCGTGTTTGGAGGAAGAAGAATACTGAGTTGCATCCCAAGAACACCATACCTACTGTGAAGCATGGGGGTGGAAACATCATGCTATGGGGCTGTTTTTCTGCCAAGGGGACAGGACGACTGATCCGTGTTAAGGACAGAATGAATGGGGCCATGTATCGTGAGATTTTGAGCCAAAACCTCCTTCCATCAGTGAGAACTTTGAAGATGAAACGAGGCTGGGTCTTCCAACATGACAATGATCCAAAACACACCGCCCGGGCAACAAAGGAGTGGCTCCGTAAGAAGCATTTGGAAGTCCTGGAGTGGCCTAGCCAGTCTCCAGACCTCAACCCCATAGAAAATCTGTGGCGAGAGTTGAAAGTCCGTGTTGCTCGGCGACAGCCCCAAAACATCACTGCTCTCGAGAAGATCTGCATGGAGGAATGGGCCAAAATACCAGCTACTGTGTGTGCAAACCTGGTAAAGACCTATAGTAAACGTTTGACCTCTGTTATTGCCAACAAAGGTTATGTTACAAAGTATTGAGTTGTATTTTTGTTATTGACCAAATACTTATTTTCCACCCTGATTTACCAATAAATTCTTTACAAATCCTACCATGTGGATTCATGGATTTTTTTTTCACATTCTGTCTCTCACAGTTGCAGTGTACCTCTGGTGCAAATTACTGACCTCTGTCATCATTTTAGGTGGGGGAACTTGCACAATCGGTGGCTGACTAAATACTTTTTTGCCCCACTGTAAATTGTTCGAGCCATGTTTCCGAAGTAACAAAGAGGCGACGGGTGGCCTGGATTGCAGCCATTCAAAGACCAAATATAACGTCCCAGAACACTCCAGCTCACAGGTTAGTCTGCTCCAAGCATTCCCACAAAGGTCAGTCTTCTGTTGTAGTTAATGCGTCATTTTTCTTAACATAATTGGTGATATAGGTTACAAGCAAGTCTGGCGCTGAACAGAAATTCTCGCGCTATGCTCCTTTGTTTATTGTGCATAAATAGTGAATTGTCCTGACACAATATTGCGTTTCGCTTCTGTTATTATGGTACATTGACAAAAACATATACTTTTATTCACAGGATAAAACAGTTGTTTTGTATCACTAACTGCCCAGTGCGATTACAGCATACAGTATTATTGTCACTGCTACATTTCTGTAATGCTACCAGAAATTATTTCCACTACTAATTAATTACCCTTGAGCTCAAAGGTCCTATTAATAAACGGTTAACGAATGTGTATTTATGAAGACAATTTGTGAGACTGGTAAACTTATGATAGGTACGATGGTCTTTACTTTCTACACGGTGCATTTCAAGGTCCTGTACCCATCCGGCGGTAAACTGTACCTGGGCTTGTTGCAGTGACCGGAAGTTACTAAACTTCATGAGTGTATGCACTCACTCCAAGAACCGTATGATTATAAATATGCATATAAATATGCTACAATGAGATAGCTGACTTCATCTAACTAGCAAATGTTGTCCAGGCTACGTAGGTGATGCAGTTTTTTTAAATATGTATGATATTTTTGTCATGCGATTTTAAAGCCGGTCCTACAACCGCATCCAAGAATAACATGCAGCTTATCTCAGAACTGTCGGTGAAAATTATTCTAGGAGCTAGGTTTAATTGAGCTGCATTTTAAAGAGGTGCAATTTCACAATTTGTGTATATTTTCTAAGTTCACTATTTTGTATGTGTTGAGAAAAACACAGATTTTAAAATTACATGGTCTAATATTTACATTTAGCATATAACTGCAACATTATTTTTTCGTTTGTTTTTTTTAAAGACTCGAAAGGACTTGAAATTCAAAGTTTCAGACTTGTGACTTGACTCGGACTTTTACACCAGTGACTTGAGACTTGACTCTGACTTGCCTGACATTACTTGAGACTTGACTTGAGGATAAAGACTTGAGACTTACTTGAGACTTGCAAAACAATGACTTGGTCCCACCTCTGCTGACACACCTAGTGTGTAGTGTGGGGTATCAGCTGGTAAGTATAGTTTTTTTATATTTGTGTCCTTAGAGTTCAGATAGATAAAGCCTTGTGTATAATAATTAGTCATAACCACAACTCAAAGTCAGGGACTAACTAAATTTGGGACTTTGTGTCTGAGCCCAGGTTAAAACAATGTGTAAAAAAGCATTTAGTGGCATGGCTGAACAATGCTGTAAACTATTGATACTTATTTATCCATGTTCACAAAAAGGACTGTGTTTATTTGATTATTTGCATGTGTTAAACTGTGTCACCACCTTAGGCTTTCATTTGAATTTACTCACAAATCTCTATACAGTACACAAGTTTGTATTTTCTCCAGAATGTTTGTTCATCTTTTAAGTTCATTTCAATTAGAAGAATATGAACTTTTAGTATTCATTCAGATGTTTTCTGACTCTAAATTTTCTTTTGTCATTACTCATCTTTTTATTATTTACATTTTAAACATGTTTAGCTTTTTTCCAACTTCTTCTGTGTGAACATCAACTTTCAAAAGTTCTGCACTTTTGTTTTCAGGTTAAAAATTCTGTATTTTCCAGCTCATTCAGAATTTTTAACTTAACATTCAGCAATTAATTCATTTCAGTGCATACATTCAGATTCAAGCATTCACACTGCAGTTTCTTCAGAAAATGCCCTTTCTAGTTATGAATGAAATTGTAGAAAGGTATCAGAAGCATCACAATCAACAAGACATTTTTCCCTGGGTGAAATTTAAAAAAAAAAAAAGTTTTGCACATTTAAAATATTTCTTCTGTTCACTGCAGTGGAGCGACTGTGTCATTTGATGACATCGCAGGGCAGGATCTGGCAAAGCAAGCACTTCAAGAAATTGTCATCCTTCCTGCCTTAAGACCTGATCTCTTTACTGGTCTGAGAGCTCCTGCACGTGGCTTGCTTTTATTTGGCCCACCAGGAAATGGGAAGACCATGCTCACCAAAGCAGTTGCTGCAGAGTCTAATGCAACATTCTTCAACATTAGTGCTGCTAGTTTGACCTCCAAATATGTGGGAGAAGGCGAGAAGCTCGTACGAGCACTCTTTGCGGTTGCAAGAGAGTTACAGCCCTCAGTAATCTTCATCTATGAAGTGGACAGCTTGCTCTATGAAAGGAGGGAGGGGGAGCATGACGCCTCTCGCCATTTAAAAACCGAGTTCCTCATTGAGTTTGACGGGTTGCAGTCAGGAAGGGATGACAGGGTACTTGTAATTGGAGCAACTAACAGGCCCCAGGAGCTCGATGAAGCAATATTAAGGCGCTTTGCAAAAAGAGTATATGTGACCTTACCCGACGAGAAGACAAGATTTACGCTGCTGAAAAATCTTTTGGGAAAGCACGGGAGTCCACTGAGCCAAAACGAACTGTCCTGTCTTGCAAAAGTGACTGCAGGATATTCAGGGAGCAATTTGACAGCATTAGCCAGAGATGCTGCACTTGGCCCAATAAGAGAGTTGGGACCAGACCAAGTCCGTATTATAGCTGCTGCTGAGGTGCGCAACATTAAGATGAAAGAATTTGAGGATTCTCTGAAGCAAATCAAACCAACTGTTAGTCCAGCAACTCTTAATATGTACACCAAATAGAACAAAGATTTTGGTGGTCCTTCTTCAATAAATGCATTCATTAAAAAAAAAAAAGGAAAGGAAAGTGGTATTTATCTTCTGAGTCTCATCAAGTAATTAAACATCGAGCAATTAAGTATATTTTTCTAAATTGTTATTCTAAGTAATAAATTAAACAAATTAAATAAAGAAATTGTCATCCTTCCTGCCTATATAAAAAAGGGGCAGGGACACCACCACCCGGCCACATCGATGGCCCGTGCATCTCAGGCTACCAGCTTGCTGGTGGCCTGCTCTTACACAAAACCTAACCCTAACCCCAGCTCCCCCTAACCCTAACGCCATGTCGGGTGTCTAACGACCCAGCAGGGCCTGCTGAGTACAGTGGTGGTGGAATTAGCCCGATCAGACACTCCTATCTGCAACTTTGAACTTTTTATTCGGTCAAATTTTAACCGATTTCAACCAAGTCCAGAACCGTTGGTGCTATCGACATGGGGTCTTCACCAGGGTGTCCGGAGGACCCCAAAAAACCCCGTAGACACCACTTTCATCCCTCTACGACACTTACTTTTCAAGTTATTCCATTTTATTTGGTCGACTACTGGCTATTACCCCCTAACCCCCTAACCCTAACCCTGGCCAATTGGGAGAAAGAAGTATTAGCCAAATGTGGGACGAAACCAAAATGTTATCTCAGATACTTAGATGACATTTGGGGTATCTGGACGGAATCACGTGAGGAATTTGATAATTTTGTGGAAATTCTCAACACACACGATCCATCAATTACTTTGAAGAAGGAATTTGAGGAAAACTAGATTGATTTCCTAGATACCACGGTGTTTAAAGGACCGGATTTCTTAAAGACACTTAAGTTAGATATTAAAGTGCATTTTAAAACAACTGATACGCACGCACTACTCCACAAGAAAAGTTTCCATCCGACACACTGTTTTAGAGGAATTGTGAAAGCACAGCTTTTACAGTTCGATCGGATTTGCACGAGACGAGTGGAGTTTTTTGAAGCAGTAAGGGCTCTTTTTAGGGCCTTGAGGAACAGAGGTTACCCTAGGTCCTTTCTTAGGGAATGCAAGACCTTTAAGGAATCTAAAACATTGGATGATCGGAATTTGATTCCACTGATTACAACCTATTCGAGTATTTCCAAGGTTTTAAATGGGAAGTTTAAAACGAATTTTGACACGGTTCCAGATATACAGCAATTTGTTCCTTCGTCTAAGGTTATCACAGCCTATAGACGGAATAAAAACTTGCGGGATTTTTTGGTTAAAGCTAGATTACCATCTTTAACTTTGCGGAAACCACAGGTGTTGGAATCCCAATTTGTTAGACTTAAGTTCATCAAGAGTGTTGAGAAAAAAGTGTTTCGAGTTGAGCAAGGTTTCAGCACCAACTCGAAGAATTGTGTATATGTCATTTTTTGTTCAAAATGTGGTGTTCAATATGTTGGAGAAACCAAGAATACATTGTCCACACGTATGATGCAACATCGATACAATGTGAAGAACAAGAAGGCAACAGAAACTCCTTTGGTTAAACATTTTTCAATTCATGGTGAAGAAGCGATGAGAATGGCTGGCTTGCAAAGAAATGTGAAGTGGACAGATTGGGAACGTAAAAAGAAGGAAAAGTATTGGATTTTTTTTGTTAGGTACCAAAGAACCATCTGGCTTAAATATGCAAAATTGATTCAGTTTCTATTTTGACCCAACTCCGGATCCCAAATTGTTTGTCCAACCCTATTTGGAATTTACCCTAGTCTGGTCCAATTTTGTATCATCCTAACCCTTTATCCCCAACCCGGGTCCTTTTCCTAACCCTAACCCCTCCCCCTTTTCACCTTTACCTCCTATCTCCTCCCACTACCTTTCCCTAACCCCAACCCTTTCCCTTACCCTAACCCCACCCATGATCCTTTTCCCTAACCCTAACCTTTCCCCTAATAACCCAAATTGGCTTGATGTCTAACTCTAATTCTAAGTTTGACTTCTTTAAAAAGGTATATTTTTTCCTTAATTAATTTTATAAAGTACAAATGTTAAAATATATTAATCTCATGTAAAAGGGTTACACTAATAACAGTAAATTCATTATGATAACGTCAAGGAATAAATATTAATTTATATACTCAAATATTAAATAAGCATTAACACTAATAAATAAATAAATGTAAATAATATAATGAAATAATTTTTTTTCAATTCATATAATTCATCATAGTACAAATAGATGAACACATACAGAGTCAAACCCTAATTTTATAAGAAGACAGGGACACTGAAACAACATTAATAAAAAAAAAGAACTGTATAAAACGCATTACAGACCGGAGAATATAAAAGGAGCGCAGGTAGGAGAGAGAGCTCATTCTGCTTTCGATGACCGAACAGTGCACATCTCCAGCAGCCAGCCATTGTTTTGAGCGCTTGGATTTTTGTTGATTTTGTTTTCTTTCGTGCCTCACAGGCCTGAGGGAGACCTCTTAAGGTCGAAACGTTGCCTGAGGCACGTTTTAATTTTTTTGAACCGGAAAACACGTTTTTTTTTTGTATTTAGGGATTTATTTAAGCCTTTGTGTTCTCTTTTAGTTGTTTGAGCCCCTTTTGGATGTTTTCTTTTTTGGTTAAAAACAAACCTTGTTTAGTTATTTTTTTTTTTTAATTTTTAGTAGAAATGTAAAAGAAACAGCCGAACAGACAGTTTTTATTTTAAGGGATTTTTAAGCCTTTTGGGCTCTCTTTTAGTTGTTTTGAGCCCCTTTTGGGTTTCACTTTTAGTTGAAAAAACAATTCATTTTTTTACATTTCATCTACATTAAAAGACATTTACAAATTAAAAAATAATTAAAAACCACCCGTCATGGCTGACGACTGGCAAGAAGTCCGCTACGGAAGGCAGCACCAGCGAAGGACCGTGCACTTGTGGCTTTCCAGCATTGCTGGGGCCCCAGTCCTTTCTCAAATTCTAACCCTAACCAGGGGGGTCCCTAGGAAAAACAATGAAAAACAGAAAAGACAAGAAAGTCAACAAACAGAAAGAAAGATAAGAAACATAAACAACAAAGGACGGGATGTCAAACCAAGCAGGGGGTGCCATGAAAACAAAGAGAAATATAAAGAAAGAAAAACAAATAAGACAAAGAGACAAACAAGAGAAACAGAGAAAGCAACGAAGTAAAACAAGTAAGAAACGAAGAAAAAATAAGAGAAACAGAGAAAGCAATGAAGACAAACAAGTATTTGAAAAACACAAATAGAAAACCTAAAAGAAGGAGGAGTCAACTAAAAGTATAAAAGCCAAGAGAGGCAGAACAGAACACAAACAGACAGAAACACACTGGGCCAACCTGAAGAACGCGAAACTACGCCGAAACGTCGCGAAGGCCTAATGAAGTGCACTAGACCCTAGAAATGGGTAATTTTTTGAACCAGAGCAGGGACACCACCACCCGGCCCCATCGATGGCCCGTGCACGCCAGGCTACCAGCTTGCTGGTGGCCTGTTTCTTACTCACACCTAACCCTCAATTTCGGCTCTAAACCTAACCACTCTAATACCTAATTGGACTGAGTACTCCCCTATCTCTGGAATGGGCCCTAAACCTAACCTCAGTAGACCCTGTGCAGGGTGGGATTTGGACCCTAAACCTAACCTTTCCCTGCTCCTCTTTACCTCTCCTCACCCCCATCTTATTAACCCCATCCACGGGATCCCACTTTAAATGAAAGCATATGTGTACTGTTTGTGTATTTATACACAACCATTCATGTATAGTCAAATAATAAAAAATAAAAAAAATGTTCATTTACCTCTTACTACCACACACCAAATCCGGTTGTTGGTACTTGCTGGCTTGTGTAGCCACTAGGTAACAAAAGTTCAACACTGCCCCTAGCATCCTGGAGCACTTCTGTTGTCTTTTGTACGTGTTTTGAGTTTTTATGTGCTTCTGAGTTTTCACGTGTTTTGGAGTTTGTACGTAATTTTACGTGTTTTGGAGTTTTTACGTGTTTTGGAGTTTGTACATGCTTCAGGGTTCGTACGTGTTTTGACGTTTGTATGTGCTTTGTCTGTAGGGGCCACCGTAAATATACTTTTATTTATTCACTCCACATAAAATGTAATAAATAAATCATATAATACAAAAATCAACTATTCAGATTTCAACTTTTAAATTTTCAGCTTTTTTCTTTTACAAATTTAAAGTGAAACAACACAAAACACTGCAAACCACAACACAATTAAATATAAATTACTTATTAATTATTATTTATATAAAAGAACATGCATATTCTCTGTCATATGGACCTGCATGAATAAACTTTCTGAATCCTTTATCATCTGCAACCGAAAATAGTTGTGGATGATTACTATACCTTTCTAATGTGACTTTGTTGTCCCTGGCTCTCTTTCTCTCCCTCTGGCTCTGTTCCTGTGCTACTGAGTGTAACTACCGTCCCTCCCCCCTCTTCCCAGCGCAAAGCACAAGGCTGGTGTGCTGAGTGAAGCGGGGAAAAAAGTGCGAGAGAGAGGGTGAGAGAAAGGAAAAAAAAAACCCACGGCTCGCGATAAGGAGCCGGCTCGCGTCGTTCACGTCAAAGAGCCGGCTCTAAGAGCCACTATTCAGCAGGCCTTGGTACGTATTCGTGACTAAATGTCCGAAGAATTCCCCATCATGACCGGGGTCCGGCAGGGTGATGTGGTGTCACCTCTGTTGTTCAACATCGTTATCGATGTGATGCGCAAGGCATTTGAGGGCCGCCGCGGAGTCCAAGCCTCGACCGATCAATTTATCACCGATCTAATGTGCAGCAAAATGCACCAAAGAAGACATGGATGAAACAAATCGAGGATGATTTGAGGACCCGTCGACTTGACCTCGAGAAGGCAAGAACCATCGCCTTAGATCAAAAAGCGTTGGTCAAGCAAGAGAACCTGCAGCACCTATAGCAGCGTAATGGTTGTGCGGCAACCACCGCCGCCGGGCGCCCGCTAAGGACAAAGAAGAAAAAGAATTCAGGAGACTAATTTCTTGCATTGTTTGGGCAATTTCTGGTTCAGGGTGTTCAAATAATTCTGGCTGAAAAGATTATTTTAACACATGTTGAGCTGCAATTACTGCTTCTGTTCATTGTCCCCTCCAAATTAACTTTGGAAGTAGAGTTATTATATCCATCAAAAGGAGTGACAGGACCGTGTTCTTTGCTGCTACACATTTAGCTATACAAAGGTGTCACATTATCGGTATTAGCTGTAATTAGATGTTGATCTTGACGCTAAGTCATCAGTTTTGCTATTTTCAGGTGTAGCGAAATGTTAGGCTGTGGCTCAAGTGGTGGAGCTGTCCTGTAATCTGTGGCCTTTGCACATGCCAGAGACTGCTTGGCTTACACACTGAGTTCCTAATAGCAGACAAATATCTTGGATAGCAGCTCTCCTCACATCACTGGTGAGGGTGTGACTGTGTGAATAAGAGACACTGCGAGGTGTTTTATAGAACCTTTGAGGTTAAAATGGGATATGAAAGTGCAGACCATTTATTATGATCTTTTCCTGCTCCTTTCCATCTATCTTTTTACAGATTCTTCTTTATCTCCAGAGAGGTTTTGCGGGGTTTTTGTGTTTGTTTTGTTTTTTTGTGAAAGAAATTGGGGCTGGACAATATCCAGATTTTCCCAAAATTTCCCCATAAACAGGAAACTTAAAGCTTACATGTAATGGCCTCATTTTTTAAAATCAAATATTGGATTTATATATGATAGGAACCTAAGGGGATTTTTTTTCATATTGTGAAATGTCCTGCAAAACAAAGTGAGGTCTAATAATTTTATGTTTTTTTTAAATACAGGCAGGCTAGTACAGGTGGTTGCCTTGCTGTACTTCCCTATGCTGAGTCATTAAAAATGATTTTGTTGTTCGTCCCGTTCCCATATGCTGTAATTTTAGTATTGAGTTAATATAGCAGTAGATTCAGTTAGCTTTGCATAAAAATAGTTGGTAGAAATGTCTTCCAAACAGCTACTTTTGACTTTCTTAGTTTAAGTACATTTCAAAGTCTGTACTTCATTTACTTTAGTAAACATGCCACAAGCAAGCTTAAACTATTTGCATTATTTCTAAACTACAGTAAATCAAGGAACAGTTACAGTTTGACATTCAATTTAAAAAATAATATAATATGTGCAAAGAGATTTAATCTGTTTTGATTTTTTCTTTGTTAACATAGATGAACAGAAATTTTAAGAAGCACAAAAAGGTAAAAACTGAGACTTTTGGACTTCAGCCAGGTTTGCATGCTTTTTCATAAATGGTTAATACATAGCATTATTGAACCTGTAATTCAGTTATTTGTTGATTTGTTTTAATTTGCAAATATGTGTATGTAACCATTTTTAGTCATAGTTTCTTGATGTATTTTCAGTTTCAAAAAATATTTAAGCGTACAATGAAGCAATTTTAAGTTTGAATAATGAAAACTTTTAATTAACAGATTTTTCAAATTATCAATTCAATTAAAATGAACACGATATAGATAATAACAATTTTCCTCTCTGTGTTTAATAATATGTGATTCAGATTGTGGAACATTTAAGTTACATTTGCTAGACTTCAGTTTTTAATGTGAATGCAAAGTATGAAGAACAACTTAAGGGTGGCGAATTGGCACATGATCACATGACCACAAACCATTCCTTGCTTTAATTGGTGATCAGCTAGCATGTATGGGCTAACAGAAGAAAACCACCAACGAAACAATACACACAAAACTGATGTAGCCCAGGGTGATAACTACACTTTAATTAATAGTTAAATCACTTTTGTAGTTTGCACATACACACAAAATGGGCAGAGCAGAACCACGATGTAGAAACCATAAATATGGGGAAACTAAAACTGAAAAATAGTCATCAACAATGCAGCCATAGCTCGCCCAGGGAACATAACCAGCAGATTCCTAGCTTCGACTTTAGCATAATGCATTCAAAGTTTTTAGGCCATTTAGTGGATGCATGGAAACAATAAGTACTTAAATCTCTCTAAAATGCATCTGAGAAATAGCTGTGCAACTGAATGAGCTATAAGGAGCAATTTTATAAATAATAAATAATCAAAACAGCATCACACCATATACAGTTTATCAATATTGAACAAACCTCTTTTCCTTTTTCTCTCTAGAGGCACAGATCAGTAGTAGGAGGCATGGATGCTGGACTTTCTGCTTCAGGTGAAACATATCAGCTTGGCTGCTGTTAAAGAGGCCAGCAGGAGGTGAGCTCATAATAAGGTTTTGGTGTAGGTGTAGCCAAATCCTCATTGGGTAAAAATCATTTAGCCTCATTAAAGAGGGCCATTGTTATTTTTTAATATATTTAGAGAGTCAGATATTTTATATTTAGCTGAGATGTATTGCATCTGACCATGAATGTCAAAATAAATGTTGCATATATAAAAAAGAAATGACTGCAGCAGTAGGGTGTTTACAACGTCTCACTCCTCTCTGTGACACAGTCCTCAGGGAGCGATGAGGAAAGTGATGAGGCAGAGACATTAAACACATTAAACCACTTTCATCTGACAGTAATCGAAATCCTGATTTTCACTGAATTATGCATGCTCTTCCAGTTATTACCTTAGAGGAGGGAGGAGATAAATAAAACTCAGGAAGTAAGCCATCTGTTTGCAACCGGAATCATCACACACTGTGTTGGATGCTGCTGTTCTTACTATTATATCCCAGAGCAGACACTGGAAAACAGGGAGGGAAGAGAGATCTGTACTCTGTACCTGGAAAAAACAAAACAAAAACTATTTTATGGTTTTGGAAGATCAACACTCGAGAATCTGTGTAATGAACTGAACACATGATTGCATTAGACTAAACCAAGCACACTTGTTTGCAGTCAATTGGTCTTATGGTAAATGGACTAGTTCTTATATAGCGCTTTTCCACTCTTCTGAGCACTCAAAGCGCTTTACACAACTTGTGCATTCACCCATTCACACCCATTCGCACAAGCACAACTGACATTCACACACATTCATACTCCGATGAATGCATCGGAGAGCAATTTCGGGTTAGTATCTTGCCCAAGGATATTTGGCATGCAGACTAGGGGAAGCCAGGAATCGAACCACCAACCTTCCGATCAGTAGATGACCTGCTCTACCACCTGAGCTACAGCCACCCTATGTATGTCAATACGATGCATTTCTTCTATATGTAAAGTTCACAGAAGGATAAGAAACATCTATGTGTGGAAGCAGCAGGCACTGTTCACTATATATATGCGTCACGGTTCAGCTGTGTGGCAAGCAGATTGTGGGCCCAAATTCAGGACTCAGGACAAAGGAATTAAATGCTAATGCAGCTTTAATGGTGATGAGTAAATAAGGTAACTAAACAAAGAGTCACAAACATGGATGAAGACCTGGAGATGCAGAGAAGCATCGATTAAGCAAGATATCAGAATTTAATTCAGTTCAATTCAATTTTATTTATACAGCGCCAAATCACAACACCAGTCGCCTCAAGGCGCTTTATATTGTACAGTAGATCGTACAATAATAGATACAGAGAAAAACCCAACAATCATATGACCCCCTATGAGCAAGCACTTTGGCGACAGCGGGAAGGAAAAACATCCTTTTAACAGGAAGAAACCTCTGGCAGAACCAGGCTCAGGGAGGGGCGGGGCCATCTGCTGTGATTGGTTGGGGTGAGAGAACGAAGACAGGATAAAAGACATGCTGTGGAAGAGAGACAGAGGTTAATAACAGATATGATTCAATGCAGAGAGGTCTGTTAACACATAGTGAGTGAGAAAGGTGACTGGAAAGGAAAAACTCAATGCATCATAGGAATCCCCCGGCAGCCTACGATTATTGCAGCATAACTAAGGGAGGATTCAGGGTCACCTGGTCCAGCCCTAACTATATGCTTTAGCAAAAAGGAAAGTTTGAAGCCTAATCTTGAAAGTAGAGATAGTGTCTGTCTCCTGAATCCAAACTGGAAGCTGGTTCCACAGAAGAGGGGCCTGAAAACTGAAGGCTCTGCCTCCCATTCTACTTTTAAATACTCTAGGAACAACAAGTAGGCCTGCAGAGCGAGAGCGAAGTGCTCTAATAGGGTGATATGGTACTACAAGGTCATTAAGATAAGATGGGGCCTGATTATTTAAGACCTTGTATGTGAGGAGCAGGATTTTGAATTCTGGATTTAACAGGAAGCCAAAACAGGAGAAATCTGCTCTTTCTTTCTAGTCCCTGTCAGGACTCTTGCTGCAGCATTTTGGATTTTAACTGAAGGCTTTTCAGGGAGTTTTAGGACATCCTGATAATAATGAATTACAGTCGTCCAGCCTGGAAGTAATAAATGCATGAAGTAGTTTTTCAGCATCACTCTAAAATCAGAAATATCCTGTCTCAGAGATGTTGCAAAAATGGAAGAACGCAGTCTTACATATTTGTTTAATATGTGCGTTGAAGGACATGTCCTGGTCAAATATGACTCCAAGGTTCCTCACAGCGTTACTGGAGGCCAAGGTAATGCCATCCAGAGTAAGAATCTGGTTAGATACCATATTTCTAAGATTTTCAGGGCCGAGTACAATAACCTCAGTTTGATCTGAATTAAGAAGCAGAAAGTTAGCGGCCATCCAGGTCTTTATGTCTGACAGGGGATTTCTAAGAATATCCCCCCAGGGCTCTTCAGCTGAGACACCTGAGTTAGAAAACACAAACACTGCAGTCGTCTTTACTCGCGAGGGCAGTCACAGAGTGCTCGTCCTCGCAGGAAGCACTCACGGACTCGCGCTCTGTCACTGTCTGCGTTCTTTATTTATACAAGCTGGTCACATGTGTGTACAAAGATAACAAAGTTATTCCAAGAACTTAGAGCTGAGGTTGCCCTTTTCTAAGTCTGTATGTTCTTAGAAAAGAGGAAGCTGTTAGATGCTAAATAAGTTTATCACACAAGAGTTCATGTAAAAAGTCACGTAGACATGTGGATTGCTTAGTGATCAATGAAAACACATTTCATGTAGCTGATCACACTATGTACAATTTTCTTCTGGCAATGTCTTTAAGACATTCCTGCAGTTTAACTCATTGGTGAGTGTTATCTGGCTTCATGGACAGATAGAGCTGGGTGTCATCTGCATAGCAGTGTAAATGTATGCTATGTCTTCTAATGATACTGCCTAAGGGAAGCATGTATAATGTAAATAGAATTGGTCCTAGCACTGAACCCTGTGGAACTCCATAATTAACCTCAGTGTGTGAAGAGGACTCTCCATTTACATGCACAAACTGGAGTCTATTAGATAGATATGATACAAACCACTGCAGTGCAGTACCTGTAATACCTACAGCATGTTCTAATCGCTCTAATAGGATATTATGGTCGACAGCATCGAACGCTGCACTGAGGTCTAGCAGGACAAGCACAGAGATGAGTCCACTGTCAGAGGCCATAAGAAGATCATTTGTAACCTTCACTAAAGCTGTTTCTGTGCTGTGATGAGCTCTGAAACCTGACTGAAACTCTTCAAATAAACCTCTGCAGATGATCTGTTAGCTGTTTGACAACTACTCTTTCAAGGATGTTTGATATGAAAGGAAGGTTGGAGATTGGCCTATAATTAGCTAAGACTGCTGGGTCTAGAGATGCTTTTTGAGTAAAGGTTTAACTACAGCCAGCTGTGGTACATAGCTGATTATTAGAGATAGGTTGATCATATTTAAGATCGAAGCATTAATTAATGGCAGGACTTCTTTGAGCAGTTTTGTGGGAATGGGGTCTAAAAAGTGATTACTTTTCCACCATGTAGAATTGGATTTTATTTCCCCTAACCTAGGCCTCCCATGCTGCTCAAGGTCCATTCCCCAGGAGTTGAGGAACCAGGACACACTTATTTGGAGTGGGCTGCTGGAACAAGAAGGCACAAGTGGACAAGGGATGAGAACAGGGTGCGGTTTTAATGCTACTACACAAATTACATGAAGCATGAAGAGGAAGTTGGACCTATGGAATCTTTGACACCCAACATCTAGACTGATGACAAAACAACTAGTAGCTCAGTGTTCCAACATCCAGAAGAAGCAACTCTTTTCACAACTAGATATTGACGAGGTATAACTCAAATGTTATGGCACGGGGGAGCAGGAAATCAGGTCAGGGGGAAGATATCATCATCCCATCCCAGGTACCAAGCCACATTGAAGGCATTAAGTGCAAGAGCAGGATTGTGGATAAGCTAGAAACCTGGACCCTCTGTGGCTGATAACCAAGAATATGTGAAGTACCCTGTCGCGGTTCGAATTTTTGAGGAAGAGACATACGACTGAAAGTCCATAGTGGGTCAACACAAATTATTTTATTAAAACACATATATGTGGTGAAGATAGGCTCTGCAAAACATCAGGCTCCATCTCCCGCCTGACAATAGGTGGTTGTAATATTTATACTTATGATGACCAGTAACTCGCGTCACTAAAACAGAACAGTTCCTCTTTCAGTTCCTCCACCGCCTCCCAGATGCATCCTGTTATTACACTTTTCTAGACTTAGACAACACTTGCAATCAGTTTACCCAGACAGGCTATGTGTCTGTGTCGTTAATCTAAGTGCATGACCTCCCTCTACGTCATCTGTTACCAGGCAAACTCCAGTGCAGCCTGCTGAATGCACACAGGCAACATGTAGTAAATTATACTGTAAACATGTAGGCAACCTTTCAATAGCTGAACTTTGCTCCATTGATCGGCCAGACATCGTGCTGCCCGTAGCTTCAAACCATTAATTAACTTAACCGAGCTTCAACCCTTTAATTATGCAATATGTGTATAACATGATTACAGTTGCACCTGCAATGAAAGATTATTATGTGCTTAGGCTAACACCTGAAATACAGACTTTAATATAACCTCACCAGTTTCAATAAATGTGTCAATGAAATGACAACAACAATAAATCATAAATGATGCAACAGTAATAATAAGGATTATGGATGTAAAATAATATTTCATCTCGACACTCCTCCTCTTTGGCCTCGAAGAGGCCAACACTCCTCTTAATGTCTCACTCGTCGAGCCACTCAGCCACCTCCTCTTTGAGTGAAATGATGCTCTACGATCCTTCTCTTCTTTCTTCAACTTCCCAGGTAGACTACTGGTTAGTCGTTGCACGGGTCAGAGGGTTATTCTGCCTCTGTTTTGCCACCCGTGTTATTTGGAGATGAGCTTGTCTCCACCAAGCTCTCATCTGCTACTGCACATTGAGACCAATGGAACTAGGTCCTGCCTGTCCCCTTCAACTGGACCGCTGTTGTGGTACGAGCCGTCACTTCTGGAGCTTGGCACGCTCCCTTCATCCCTCAGGTTCTCATGTTCCAACGCTGCTGAAGATTTAAGGCAGAGCACGTCGTACACCTTAGTTGTCTTCCTCAATGTCAACGATGAATCTCTCATTTTATTTAAAACGTTGCTGTAGGAAGACTCCTCTCAGTCTCCTGGAAGCTCAGTAGCACAGCTGCCTGTACTATTCCGCTGAAGATTTAAGATGATAACTGATCCTCCTCAAGCCTCTATCCTGGCCTCCACTTCCATCCTGTAGGCGCCCTTCCTCACTCACTTCTCGTCATGGCACGTCACGACACCTACGAATTAAGATGACCCTCCTCTTGCACCTGGCTTCCGCCATGTGTCAACTCCCTACTGAGACCTGTACAAGAACGTTACACATTCTCTCTAAAACAATCTCCCGCCAACCTGTAAGCTTGTGTAAAAACATTAGTCAGCAGTTACATGTTACGCTCATTTAACTCCCAGCTCCACCTGGAACCTGTATCCTGGAAAACAAATCTGTTAAATCAAACATCTTATTTACAACCAACTATAGATCATGAGAGTGATAAAGTATTCAGCACAACAGACAAGTATCATGTTCAGGATTTCCCAAATCATTAAATCACTATTATTGCCGCAATTTATTTTATCCCCAATTTAATCAGTGACTTCCTTAAGCAATGTCACTCCACTTGTTTTATCACTATGAGCCCTCTATTAAACTGTTCCATACAAACTGCATCTCTTATTTGTTATCTCATGTCACTTGTCTGTTTTCTACTGAATCCTCCACATGCACTCTTAACAAAAGCAAAACAAACATTAGCAACACATTTGACCATCTCGGGTTAGGCGTTAGCCCTCCACATCCCAGAGGTGCTGTAAAAAGATTTCCTGTAAAAAGAATCACACTGTTTTCAAGACAGGATGTGTCTCCCACAGTTTAATAGCATCACCAACTCATAACCTATAAACCCCGTTTCTTCACACATAAGCCCAGAAATCCTGTAGTAGGAAAACATTATTAGAAAACATTAACTACTTGTCCAGTTATAAATCACATATTCAAAGCACATTAAGAACTGTAATGCTGTAGAGAAGAAAATGCAAATGTTTAATGCTGCGCAGGTGTGTACACCCTTTCTCACAGTTATAAGATAAGATAAGATAAGATAAGATAAGACAAGATAAGATAACCTTTATTAGTCCCACACGTGGGAAATTTGTTTTGTCACAGCAGGAAGTGGACAGTGCAAAAGTTATGAGGCAAAAATTAGAATACAATAAGAATAAATACAGTACACAACTGTACAGAATAGAATAAAATAAAATACTATATACAGTAGAATAAAATAAAATAAATATACAATAAGATAAAAATAGAATACAAATACTATATACAACTGAGTAAAAATACAACGATGACAGAAAGGATTATTGCACTTAGTATTATTGCATATGTGTGGATGTGTGTGCTTGATCAGTTAAAGTCTTTATTATGGAGTCTGACAGCAGTGGGGAGGAAAGACCTGCGAAATCTCTCCGTCCCACACCGTGGGTGCCGCAGTCTCCCACTGAAGGAGCTGCTCAGTGCTGTCACAGTCTGCTGCATGGGGTGGGAGATGTTGTCCAACAGGGATGACAGCTTAGCCGCCGTTCTCCTGTCACTCACCACCTCCACTGGGTCCAGAGGGCATCCTAGAACAGAGCTGGCCCTTCGGATCACCCTGTTCAGTCTCTTCCTGTCCCCAGCAGAGATGCTGCCGCCCCAGCAGACCACACCATAAAAGATAGCAGAAGCCACAACAGAGTCATAGAAGGTCTTCAGGAGTGGGCCCTCCACTCCAAACGACCTGAGTCTCCGCAGCAGGTACAGCCTGCTCTGCCCTTTCCTGTAGAGGGCGTCTGAGTTATGAGTCCAGTCCAGTCTATTGTTCAGATGAACACCAAGGTACCTGTAGCTGTCCACAGCCTCAATGTCCATACCTTGGATGTTCAGTGGTTGCAGTGGAGAATGCTTGTGCCTGCGGAAGTATACCACCAGTTCCTTGGTTTTACTGGCGTTGATCTGGAGGTAGTTCAGCTGGCACCAGTCCACAAAGTCTTGGGTCAGACCTCTGTACTCCTTGTCGTCCCCATCAGTGATGAGGCCGACTATTGCAGAGTCATCAGAGAACTTCTGCAGGAAGCACTGGGTGGAATTGTGGGAGAAGTCTGCAGTGTAGATGGTGAAGAGGAACGGAGCCAGAACCGTTCCCTGTGGGGCCCCCGTACTGCAGACGACCCTGTCCGACACACAGCCCTGAGTCCTCACATACTGTGGTCGGTCGGTGAGGTAGTCCAGGATCCAGGTAGTGAGGTGATGGTCCACTCCAGAGTTCACCAGCTTGTCCTTTAGAACCGAGGGAAGAATGGTGTTGAAGGCACTGGAGAAATCAAAGAACATGATTCTCACAGTGCTTCCAGCGGTCTCCAGGTGAGCGAGGGAACGATGTAGGAGGTGAATGACGGCATCATCCGCTCCAATGCCAGGCTGGTAGGCAAACTGAAGTGGGTCCAGTGATGAGCTTATTAGGCGCCGAAGCTGAGCCAGGACCAACCGCTCCAGGGTCTTCATCAGGTGGGATGTCAGAGCCACCAGCCTGTAGCTGTTGAGGTCCTTGGGTCGTGAAGTCTTTGGCACTGGTACAACACAGGAGGTTTTCCAGAGCTGTGGGACTCTTCCCAACCTCAGGCTCAGGTTGAAGAGGTGCTCCATCACCCCACACAGTTGGTCCGCGCAGGACCTGACGACCCTCGAGCTGATGCCATCTGGACCCGCTGCCTTCTTGCCATTAATCCTCCTCAGTTCCCTCCTAACCTGGGTGGTTGAGAGAGACAGGCTGGAGCCTTGTGTTGAGTGTGTATTGGATGCTGCAGTTGGGGGTGGGGGGGAGTGAGCAGGGTGAATAGAGGAGGTGTGAAGTGTCTGAGGTGGAACAGCAGCAGTGGGGGTAGGTGAGTCTGCAGCCGATGTTGCAGACTGCCTCATGGCTGAATCAAATCTGTTGAAGAAATGATTCAGTTCATTTGCCCATCTCACATCCCTCCCAGGCAGAGAGTTCTGCTGTTTGTGGCCCTGTGAGCAACACAAACCCATGAATAACACACCCCTGGTAGATTCACAAACACAGAACGTGGCATTTAAAAGTTAAATCGTCACGCAACCTCAGATGTCGCTGTCATCTTTCTGCTCCTGTAAAAAGAAACACACATAAATTCATCCACCCTTTAGTCCTGTCTAGGTGGAGGTTAACCTTGAGTCGTGGTCAAGTCTTGTCAGCTTTTACCAGCTTTTACCAGTCAGTCAGTTTGTTTCTATTTCCAGTCTTTCATTCATTCATTCATTCATTCTTTCTTTGCTGATAGTGGAAACCATCGCCGCATTTAGATTTCCGCCCTCAGCAAAATGACGTCATTTCAAAAAGAAAAACAAGAACTTTAGATCGGATTACCTCGCTGAATCCTTTTTAGGCAGGAACTCTCATTTTCTAATTGTCCCCATAAGTGGCTTTCCCCAGAGCCCATTTTAATGTGGAGAAACTCACTTGCAACAATTTTCTCGCGGACGTGTAATGCTTGTAATTTCCGATGTGCAGATCTGCTTAAAGAAAAGAAATTCACAAACAAAAATCAGTGCACTGTTCAAAAAATAAAATCAAAAATAAAGCTTTAAAACAAAATTAAATTTAAAAAAAAACAGAAGCCGGGTCTTAGGACTTGTCACCGAATATTATTTCTCTTATAAGTGAAAAAATACCAACTCTAAAACTTGGTGGCATGGTAAAACTTTCCCCATACTTCAGAAACACAAAACAAAACAAAGCAATAATCTGGTAGTTTCACTCATTTAAACTCTGGCTGCAGGATTCTGTTCACCCCGGCTATCATGTTCCCCAAAATAATACTAATTCAGTCGTCTATGTATCAGTTCTCAACCCACTGAATAAACCAGACAGGATGATGGTAACAGTATTACCTACTTAAAATTGTGTTTGATCCTAATGAATTTCATTACTTCATTACATGTGTGTATGTGTATGTGTGTGTGTGTGTTTGTGTGTTAGTAAGTGTCACGGCTGCACAGCAGTCGTGTGGTGAATTGAGAAAAGGATCCAAGATGCAGGCACTGACTGGGATGCGAGTGAATGTTTATTTGCAGCGGTGATAAGGTGACAAAAACAGGAGGAGCAGAGCGGGGAGTAAACAAACCTAAACTGGGGAAAACTAAAGAACTCAACTTAAACCAAACACGCACGGGAGGAGGAACAAAATACACAATGAAAGATGGCGGAGAGACGCCAACTGAACACCGGGTTACACAGAATGATGCAGACGGACATGGAGTTAAACAGACGACGCGACAGAGAGCACAGGAAAACACAGGGCTTAAATACACGGGGAGTAATCAGGGAATGGGCCACAGGAGGGAGACACAGCTGGGAGCAATTAGGCTAACGAGACAGGGGAGAGGTAAAACTGAACACACTGATGTGACATGAACTTTCAGACTAAAACAGGAAACTAACAGACAGAGAACCAGACAGGACACTGAACTTGACAGGCAGACTCATGAGCAGACACAATAACACCATGGACAGACAGAGGGAACACAGAGAAGTGGGAGCAGGCAGGCAAGGAACAGAAACCTAACAAATGGCAAAATCACAACAGAATACACACTCGAAATGAACAAAAGCATAAGGAAACACAAAACACTGAGTCCTCAGACTCAGGACCATGACAGTAACGTTAATACATTTCCTATTTCTATGTATCCTTTTATGTCCTTGTCTTGTCTTGTGTGCATTTACTTTCCCTGGAACAGTCTCTCACTGTCGTTCTCTAAAACCTAAAAGAGAATTATGGATTTGATCAACTGGTCTCTGAGTGCTATTGACACCCTTTTCTCAACGAGAAGTCGGGGCTCGGGAGAGCCTGAGTGCCCTGGAGGGACTTTCCCTGCCGGTTACACGATGGACGGGTGGCAGAACTGGAGGACCGTGTGCCTGGCGGGACTGTCGATCGAGGACGCTGAAGATATCTACCTATTCGGAACCATGATAACAGGGTTCATGCTGATTGGCGTTGGCTTAGCCCTGGTTTATCAGAGAAATAAGAGAGCGGAACCGGCTGTTCAAACCCCCACAAGGCTGCCCGCTGGATTCGAAGCGACGGGACGAGGCGCGACCTCTCACAACGAACGTAATATGGTCAACACCTTGGAGACGCTTACAGCTGCTGTGAAGGCTCAAAACAACACCATTGAGCGTATGAGGGGAAACATCAGAGAGAGGCTTGCTCAAAATGACACCCTTGAGCGACAGTTGGAAAACATCGCGGAACGGATCACTGCAGTTGTGAGGTCTCAGAATCAAAAGACTGACAACACCATGGAACAGAAGTTTGATACCATCATGGGGAGGCTCGCGGCTCTCCAACGGGAGATCGAGGGACCAGTGTCAGAGGGCTAAATTCGAGCTGCTCACAAAGGAGAAATCAACAATATTCAACATTTGGACACCACGGCGCCAGCTGCTAGGCCCAAGGCTGGAGCCCACCAAAACAACTCCCTGATAACGACTGTGTGATGACTATTCTTCCCGTCCCATGAAGGCCACCTGGGTTGGCTGGCAGACTGTTTACTTAGCCTGATAGAGCGAAGGACACTGTCTCTGCTGAACTATGGACACGCACACACATACACTTACACTGATAGGCACTCACTCATCCCCCCTCCCTTTCCAACGCCTTCGATGCTTGTTTCCGGCGAGGGAACACGGCGGGTCTGTGTGCCGCGCTGGAATGATAGCGCTGTGCAGGGTGGCTGCTGTGTTTCTTCGGATTACTCCTCACCCCCCACCCACCCCTGTGGCTTGTCATGTCTTCACAATGTTGTGCTGTGGACATTTATGTGCTTTTTTGTGCAAAGGAGTTTTTTTGTTTCCTGTTCTCATGCTGTCCTACCATGGAAGCACAGCATGAGTAGGGGTCTCTTTTTTCCTCTTGTACTTTCCCCACTGTAGTGTACATTTCAATGTTTTTTCCTGATTCTACCAATCTCCGACCTGTATCCCCATGTAATGTTTGTGCTATATGTGTAAGGTCGGGGGGGGGGTCCCATTTCACTGCAGGGCAACCTGCATGTGACGAATAAAGCTTTGATTGAGTGATGTACCTCCCCCCTTTTTCCTGAAACAAAACCCCAAATTTTTGTTCCAGAAACATCTAAATGAAAAACTCTGTCATAGTCAGGCACAGCTAAACCCCAAATGCTTGCAGGTTACCATAGGCAACCACGCTGAGTATTGTTAACCCCATCTACAAATGCCCTCTTTTAATGTGTTACACTTTATTTATAATTTTATGTTATCTCTGGTCCATATTATTTTCATGTGTCGTGTTGTTAAAGTCAAATCAAATCAAATCACTTTTATTGTCACATCACATGTGCAGGTACATTGGTACAGTACATGTGAGTGAAATTCTTGTGTGCGAGCTTCACAAGCAACAGAGTTGTGCAAAATACAAGAATGTAAACAAGCAAAATACAAGAATGGCTACATCTGAAACTAATAAATATATGTACAATATATAATAGTATATGCATTTCTGGATGTGTATACTAAATATTTTTCTGTGTGTGTACACATATTTTACAAGTTAAATAGAGTAAACAATAAATAAAATATATAAAAATATACAGAGTTGAGACATGTGCAAAACAGTGGCGTTACTGTACAGTATGGAGTGCATAATGTTAAAGTTCCAGTAGTGAAGCTGAGGTGTCTATGACGTGTTCAGCAGTCTGATGGCCTGATGGAAAAAGCTGTCTCTCAGTCTGCTGGTACGGGACCGGATGCTGCAGAACCTCCTTCCTGATGGAAGCAGTCTGAACAGTTTATGGCTGGGGTGACTGGAGTCCTTGATGATCCTCCCCGCTTTCCTCAGGCAGCGCTTCCTGTAGATGTCTTGGAGGGAGGGAAGCTCACCTCCAATTATCCGTTCAGAGCACCGCACTACTCACTGGAGAGCTTTGCAGTTGTAGGCGGTGCTGTTGCCATACCAGGTGGTGATGCATCCAGTGAGGATGCTCTCAATGACACAGTGATAGAAGGTCCTGAGGATGCGGGGGCTCATGCCGAATCTTTTCAGTCTCCAGAGAAAGAAGAGGCGCTGCTGCGCCTTCTTCACTGTTTTGTTTGTGTGTACTGACCACGTAAGATCCTCAGCCAGATGTACACCAAGGAACCGGAAGCTGCTCACTCTCTCCACAGCAGCGCCGTTGATGGTGATGGGGGGTGTGTGCTTCTCTGCACCTCCGGAAGTCCACTATCAACTCCTTTGTCTTTGCGACGTTGAGGGTGAGATGGTTGTCTTGACACCAGTGGGTCAGGGCGCTGACCTCCTCCCTGTAAGCCGTCTCATCACCATTGGTGATAAGACCCACCACTGTAGTGTCGTCCGCAAACAGTGGTGGGTCTTATCACCAATGGTGATGTCTACTAGAAAGTGGTGAAAATGGTGAAAGTCTACTAGAAGATATGAGTGCAGCATTATGGACAATCACCATCATCAACTAGTCAGCTGATCGACACCACAGCATCAGTGATCACTAAGATGCTTGGCTACAAGATGAACAGCCAAAAGGAGCAGTACCCTCCATGACATTAGGCCAACATCAAGGCAGCACAGAGGGATGTTAGCCAACTATTGGAGCTGCAGAAAGGTGTGAAGAAGGGATGCAAGCTGTCCATCCCAAACCTCCACTGGAGATGGAGGAATACTGGAAGAGCATACAGGAGAAGGACACAACATCAATACTTAGTGGCTAGTGGATCTAATAGCAACCTCCCTCAACAGGATCTAGTAACTATCACCTTTGCAGACATCCAAGAAACAGCTAACGAAGGTAAGATAGCAAAGGACCCTCAAGCTCCCAGTCCTCTGGTAGAGAACCCAAACCTTATCCAAATGATGAAGACTGCTTCCAGTGTGAGTGGGAAAATAAATATATAATAAATATGCACACACAATGCTTTCTAGTGTAGTGGTTGGATACTAATGTGCAATGATACATGCTGCTATTGATATGTACATACCCCATACGATGCTAAATACTAAAAGTGAAAGGAGAAATGTTGGCAACTGCTAATCTTCTAATTCATTGGGTGTACCTCCATCATCCTTCTAGCCTACTTTGCTAATGTATGACAGACAACTTTTTCACACGCCACCTTCCCTACTTTAAAAATGTTGATTGAGAAGGTTAGCAAGAGGAAACATCTGTTATGATGATAATAACAGAAGGTCATTTGCTTGCTAATGCTAGCTGTGTTTCCATACAAAGTGCGCATTCTAACTGATCAGAGCAGTGAAAGAAGAGCCAGTGGTAACTTGCCTTGCATGCTGTTCTCCCATGAGTTTTTGATGAAACACCAGAGGTTTATTTACAATGTGCATATGCAGACCACATGAAAAAAGCTTCTGGCTTCTGAGCTGGCCCAGCTCAAGTCAGTGTCAATGGGAGACAGTCCCCCCCGCAAGACAGAGACAGCTACAGTGTGAGTATGAAATAAACACAGCTTTTAGCCACAGCAGGTAACTGCGGTGACAAAATAGTAATAATGTAAAGGATGAATGCAAACAGGCGAGGAACTTTTATCATAGCGTTGTCTGAGATGAAAGGAGAGAGATCACTTTATTTTGGCAAATTTTCATTTATGTCCGTTTTTAGATTGGACAAGTCATACACCGTTGGCCATACTTTTCCTGATGGAGTGCCACTGCTACCAAGTAGTACACGTTTAAGGAGAAAAGAATACAGCAATGATGTCATTAATAGCACCAAAAAAAGCGGTCTGAGTAGGTTTTTTATTACTATCTAGTGTTAATTACAACTCTGTTTATAGAGTGGAAGGAGCAGTGAATGAATGACAACAACATTTTGTGTCGACTCAGTTTGCTCTGCTCGTGTCTCGTCTGCCATTCCACCTGACAGTTTGGGCTTGACTTCATTGTTCTGCCTCATGCATGGGGAGCCTGTTTTGTAACAATGGCAGGCTGCATTTCTCTTCATGCTGAATAACAGCAGTGCCACTGATGGAATGTGTTGTAAACAACTGAATTTAATGAAATATCTTATCAGTGGAGCTCACTTGCCACTGGGGACACCCAGTGTCTAATGCAGCAATTAATTCTGCAAATGAGTTATGAGTGAGTTATGCAAGGCAATATTGCTCATTACAGCTGGGCTGATTGCATTATAGCTGGGATCTAATTGAGATGCCAGAGCCACAGAGGAGAAGCTGTTGAGGCTTTATAGAAGACCAACACCAAGAGGCACAGTGAATCATTCAGGCACAAGTTTCAGCAATGATATTGCAGATACACAAAAAGTCAGAACAGATGACAAAGCTGAAAACCTACAATAAGCAAAGAATATCAGTTTTTTACAGTATAATCCTTAAAGGCTTGTATCATCCATTTGTGTCATCCAACAATAAGATGTGTTTGTCGTCACGTTTCATTGTTGTCCAAGTCAAAGCTGGCTGAGCTGTGCAGTCATTGTGACACTTATCTCAGGTGAGTGACATATGAGTTATTGCTGTAGAAAAGCTGCTTATACCAGTCCAAACACAGAAACAGTTGCACACATGTGTCACATTTTACATCATTTGTCTCGGTGAACAAAATTGTTATTTTGACATCATGTGAGTTTCTTGGTTTAACTAATGATTCTGCAAGATTAAAAATTATCTTCGCTTACACTTGAAAGACGTTTAGTTATTTTGGACCTCACTCTGTCTGCTATCCCAAAAAGAATAGAGAAAGATATTTAGAGGGAATTTGGGAACTTTACTGACTTGACTGGAAAACTGAGGATGTCAGTAGATGTTGTTAGCCTGGTTTAGACTTTGTAGCATCATAACAAGCACTCACAACACGATTCTCTGTATTGAGCCAATTATTATTATTCTGTCACCGATAAATACAAAACAGCAGAGAAAAACTAGACAAACATGTATAGCTGAATTCGACAGTACTGAGCAAGCCAATAACAACTGGTGTGGGCTGAGTTGATGTAACCAGTAGTTGCATTTCTAGGGAGGTCAGGTTACACCATGGGGTTTGCGGTTGTGATGTAGCTATGGCTTAGATTTCCCACTGACGCACAAAAGGTCAGTTTTTAGCGTTTTCCTTTACAGATGATGCTTGTTCAATAAAGGACAAAAAATAACCTTCCAGTTGCTTCTGACACTACTTTATAAGTAACTGTTGCACCTCACCTAATGTAATGCATCATATTTGCACAAATTAACATCCTAATTGGAACATCTCAGTCAGGACATCCTTCTAAAATTCATCTATTTGTTGAACTCAGGGGGCACATTATGAGATCTTAAATGGTGTTTTATTTCCACGATGAGTTTTATTGTTTTTTTTTCTTTTCTCTTGTTTTCTGTTTATAGATGCATTAAACTGCAGTTTCCAATTTAGATTTAAAGTATCCCTTGTGACTGGATGAAAACGTTCCCACCTTGTGATGAGTTTCTCTTTTTTTATTCACATGTAATAAGAGAACATTTTCTTAAACTATAGCTCTGAGTTTTAAAGCAGCCTTTAAAATGTTAAATCCAGAACAATACTTCCACACAGGCGTTTCACCATGAAACACATTGCTTTGGTAAGCTGGCATTGATGATATTAGATACTGTGAGTAAAAGAAAACATAATTAAAATATAATGTGTTAAATTTGCTTGGATGAGAGGGTCCAGCTGTAGATCAGAGGAATCCGGTTGTTCAGTCTGACGTCACGGATGACGTTACTGGTATTTCCGGGCCTAAGTGCTCCTCAAGAAACAACGATGGCAGAGCCAGTGACTTTGTTCACGATTACCTCCTTCTTTAGCGAAGTACCAATTAGGGTTAAAAAGGGTCTTAATTCCTTCAACTCTAGTAAAGTGGTCAGTGTAACCATTTTTCCAGGCGGAATTATAAAAGGAAGTGTCCAGGCATCCATGAAAAAGAAGATTTACAACGTTGAGGTGAGCTAGGAGTAAGCTAGCTAGCCGACGATTAAACATGAGATATTCTGTATTCTGATGTATTTCATAAAGCACACACACGTACAGCAATGCTATAACAGTGGACATAAAATCTGGAGATCAAAACTCCAGACATCCAGAGGCCCCCAGAACACAAGAGACCAAGGAAGACCAACAGAGGGGCAGCATCGCCACTGTCCCAGAAAGAGCTGAGGAGAGTCCCAGATGAGGGCTCACTCAGCAGCCGCGGAGCAGAAGCCAGGGGGAGTTGCAGTGATGCGCCCGTGAGCTCCGCCGGCAGCCAGCCGTGCCTGAGTGACCGAGCCCCAGGCCGAGAGGCCGAGGGCACCTGTCAATGGAAAATTGTACTTAGTAGTCAGTATAATCTTTCAGTGATATAAGTTTGCATATGGTAGAATACTGCATGTAATCACTTGTGTGTAGAAGTATATAGTTGGTGGCATATTGAAAGAATGTCTCATAGGAGGTCTGTAACATTCTAGGGTGTTCACCCCCACATCCTACACTGAAAAAAATAATCAGTGGGATAAACATAAAAAAATCATTGTAATCGGTTGCACGCAATTAAGTTATGTTTTGTCAACCTTATTTTTTCATGTTATAACTGCACACAAATTTTTTGTAACATGAACATGATTTTTTCATGTTGTTTGTATCCTTTTCATTCATGTCAAATATTTATAGAAACTACTTGTTTATCAGACATTAACTGGTTATGTAAAATGTAAAGAGTTCCTTTATGTTAATTGTATTTGACTACCATGTGTTAGATTGACAAGATAATTTTATGCTATATACACATATATGTATACACACACACACACACACACACACACACACACACACTGTATGTACTGTATATTTTGCTTTCAATCAAACCAACAAGCAAAACATTTTTTAACAATGACCTGTATTTTTCAAAACAGTATACAATTGGAAGTCGTAACAGCAGTTCAAGATTATACTTGAGTCATCTGAATGCATCTCTTCCAAAATGTACCAAACACAAACAACTTCTGGATCTTAATTCAACATTCTAGGGCCTATGAAAATGTTAACGCTGAATTTTCTAGGAATACTGGCCCAAAGGTAAAAGGTGAGAATTCCTCGGGTAATTTTTTTAATTTTTTTTTTAAATGTAAGAGCCGTAAGGCACTATGGCAACAGGAATGCAAATATTAAAATATGACGAAGAAAAGCTTGAAAATAACATTTTCACCCACAAACACAAAATCAAGAGCCCTAAAATGTGATTCGTTTTGGCTTCCTTCTATAAGTGAAACATCACAATAACTTATACTAACAAACAAAACAAAACAGTGGTTGGACATCACAACATAACCAAAATTACTGTAACCATGTCCAATGAACTTAAAAATTGTATGCCTTCTAAACAGCTGCTTCAATTACTTCAGGCTTTTTACCTGAGAGCAGTTACCAGCTTCAAAATGACTTTGGTGACGGCAATGATGCAACGATCATTTTACAATTGAATGGGACTGAGTTATGTCAGTGGCAATACACCTTGATTGAAAATTTGTGCAGAAGCAGAAAGTGTGGCACACTCAGCCTCAATGTGATGAGAAATACAAACAAACCAAGAAAACAAGAAAAAAAACACTAGAGTACAAACTATTCCTCAAAAGAGTATGGCTTGAAAAATGAACATTGAATGCTATAGTAATGATGGCCCCAAAGTTAAAAGTGAAAGTTGCTCCTACCAGTAAAAACCTATAAAATTGTGAGAAAAATCAGTTTCGCTATATACTGTAATTTTACCAGTGTTGGCAAAAAAGAATCAATGGAACATATTCAGAGAGGTAGACATATTGTTTCCATGTCATAACTGTTCACTCGTACAGTCTGTTCTTGAGAACCTGTACCTTCTTTGAAAGGCTGTTCCCTTCGAGCTCCATAAGCAGTTTCTGGAATACCTCGAAGGTATACTTCAGTTCTGGTGGGTAGGTCAGGTTCAAAGTGTACATTAATCCAAATAGCATAGCAGCTGCTAGGGCACAGTTGTCCAAATCCTGCAAGACTCTCTGGCCTTCCAGGACTATCCCAATGTCCTCAGGGCTGTCACTGGCATCTCTTGACTTGATGATATAGATTCCCATTGTTGTTTCCTCAATAGATTGTTGGATAACTCCTTCATCTGTGGCCTGGAAAATACACATTCCCAAAATTAAATTCAACAGAACACTGGTCATTGCAAAGAAGCAGAATACTGTCAGAGAATGAAGAAGTGTTCAACTATGAACACCTCTTCATTCTCTGAAGAGGTGTTCAGAGAACACGTGGTCCTAATGCATGTAGAAGAAAAAAAAAGGTAAAACACCTAAACATAATATCTTCTCTAACCCATATAGACAATTCTCTGTATCTCTTTCTTGGTTAAGGTGACATTCAACCCATTTATTAGTAGATAACTACATTTTGCCATGGTTTAAAAAGGACGCTGAATAAAGCAGTATTTTTTACAAAGTGAATGACACAAAACAAGCTTGTTGATTTAGTTTGGTTTTTGCAATAACCGTGAGATACTAACATCTGAACTGTGCTAAACTATGATCCAAAACAAAGACGTTAGCTGGATCCAAGTATTTCATAAATATTTTTTTTATAAACACTTCCAGGCCATACAGTATTTTGTCTAATAAATAAGGTGGCCCCAATATTTATTAGATATGTCCATTAAAAAGTGAAATTGTGGCATGTCAGCATGTATATAAAACAAGGTTTCATAGCTAAATATAGTCTAATCCTTTTCAGATATGTCTATTCATTTTAGAATAAAAAAAAGACATACAAACTGGGGGCCGCCAGTGGTATCCCCCAGTCACCAGCAGATACACCTGTGGCACAATTTTGAAAATCTTAGATCATTTTCAAAATCCGAGAGGTCAATGTCACTGAGATTCAAAATCTTTTTAGTAGCTGCACCAATGGGATGAATTTGACAATCCGACATGACTTTGTTGTTCAGTTGTCCACGCGTCATTGTGGCAATAAAAGCCTTTTTCAGCCAAGGGGTAAGAGATTTTAGATTTTTAAGTTTTGGGAGGGGGGGTTTAGTTCATGAAGCAACCACATTTATTTTCAATAAAAATGACCTTCTATAATAACACTTACCACATGTTCTGTCATTAAATTGCTGGGGTCTTCGTTGAGGTACACGCAGAGCCCCTTGATAATACATTCACGCACAAGATCAACATCATCCTGGCAAAGGGTGACAAGCAGCGTTTTGTTAAAATTATTATTTTCTCTAAACTGTAGACACAAATTAAAATTCTTTCTTACCTGGGCCATGGGTTCCAGAATATTCTGCAGTCTTCTTCCTATGTGTCCTCCTCGCTTTTTAAACACCTTTATAAATTTGTCCGATAGCACATCAATTTGCGAGAGAAATCGGGACTGCAGTGGCATGGTGGTAATCCGCCTAAACTCTGCATTTATCTAAAAAGAGAAGTTGACACATAAAAATACAGTCACGAACTCAAATGTAACAAGGTCACATTTACAAAAACTTATATCTTTTCTCATATTACTAATTTTTAGCTATGCATCCCACTCACTTTTGTGGTGAAATGGACTGATTTTTATATAGTGCTTTTCTACTCTCCCGGAGTACTCAAAGCGCTGTATACAACATGCCGCATTCATCCAATCACATCAATTCACACAAACACTGTTTTCTAAGTTTTTTAGTGCTTCCTAACTACCATTCATACTCCGATGAACGCATCAGAGAGCAATTGGGGTTAGTATCTCTTGTAGCCGAAGGATACTTGGCATGCAGACTTGAGGAGCCAGGGATCAAACCACTAAGCTTCTGATCAGTAGATGGCCTGCTCTACCTCCTGAGCTAAAGCCTACAACAAGAACAATGTCACAGGCCACACAGATTGACAACCCTCCATCAGTAGAGCTTAATTTCGATAGGCTTCCAGAGGAAAAAAGTTACACAACTGCTCGCGTTAGAAGTGGCTTATAACAACTGATTGTATATAAAAAGAGAATGATGTCACCACTTGTTAATTTCTAATTTGAAGTCTTAAGCTGTGCGTTTCCACAGTTGCCCTTCCAGCTTTCTTTTAAATAGCACGTCATTAGCACAGTGTAGATCTGCCTATGGAATCAAGAGACACTGTACCCTCATTAGTTAATCAAAAATCGTTAGCCAATGAGCATACACTAGTCCACTGTCCTTTTCCATATTAATGGGTACAATGAACACCATGTCATAATGGTAAATGGCCTGTATTTATATAGCGCTTTACTAGTCCCTAAGGACCCCAAAGCGCTTTACATATCCAGTCATCCATCCATTCACACACACACACACACACACACACACACACACACACTGGTGATGGCAAGCTACATTGTAGCCACAGCCACCCTGGGGCGCACTGACAGAGGCGAGGCTGCCGGACACTGGCGCCACCGGGCCCTCTGACCACCACCAGTACACTGCAAATTATCTGGTGCTTGCCATGATTTAAAATCCTATTTTTAGACAGGCCAGATTATTTGCCTTGTTTTAAAAAAAGATTTACTTGTTTCTAAGTCTAGATTTTAGATAATAAACTTAAATTGAGAATAACCATATAATTGTGTCTATATTAGTACAGAAATCCAGAAATGGGAAGAATAGCTCTTAAAATAGCCTACATTAGGTCTCTCACCAGATGTCTCTCAAAATATCACTTGTTTCAAGATAGAGTGACAAACTCAATTTGCTTGATTTAGGAAATTCACAAAAGGCACCTGTTGAAAATATGATTTATTCAAAATCATGTCTGACTTCAAAGTTGTACATATAAGGGAAAAAAATTAACCACAATTTATGATACAAATCACATTTCAAAGACAGCTGTTTGTCCCAGCATGCCAGCATTATGTGGTACAACATTGACATTGGTTTAGCGAACATTTAATGACTGTCAACTGATATCATCACAAACTACACTAAGCCAATACTTGGTGCAACCCTAATCTTAAGGGTGATTTCTATGGGAAATAATATCAGAAAGACTGTATTTGATTGGCACAAACAGACTGTCCCTAAAACTAATAGAAAAGTATGAAGTATAATCAATGAGCTCATGGGCTAATTCTGTAGCTTGAGCAACAATGGGCACAGTTACTTCATATGCCAATAAGTCTTCATTTAAATTCAAAGTTTCATAGCGTTGGTACTCAAAAGCAATAAAAGATGAGTCAATCAAAAAGATATCCTTTAGCAGTCCAAACACAGGGAAAGTGCCATCCACATCTGCAATAATCATGGACTTCCCAGCAATGTATTTATTGCCATTTAGAACATACCATTTCACTGAGACAACAGACTGCATGACATCTATTCCAAAAAATTCTTAAATTTTTTTCCTAACATATTCATTATTTTTAACAGCTGATACTGGCCCGAATTCCTTTTCTTTTGCAAAAATAGGATGTTCAGTTCCTATTTCATTTTGACAACACTCAAGAAATTGATTGTGGTTTGCTAGGGATTTACAAACATTTTTAAAATTTAACTTAGAAGCCCACTGTTTAAAATAGGAGTGCTTTGCCTCAAAGCGCATGCACATACTCCTTATTAAAGGTCCAAGGGATAAGATTTGACTGGGAAGATGCAACATATAATGTTGCTTAGGTATTATATTGGCTTCGGGAAAAAGTTGCTTGAACTGATACAGGTGTTCTTCAATCATACTTCTCAGTTGCAATACAGTTTGTAAAGAAATAATGGGAGCAAGAACTATTTGAACTATCATAATTAACTTTCTAATAAATACAACATACTCACTCTCCACACCATACAAAAGAAAAAGTAATATTTTTAAAAGAATTAGCATCTGTCCACAAGACTGTTTCAATTTGTTGTCGTTAGCCACTAAAGTGCCAAAGCTAATAGGACATGGTTTATCCCGTATTTCAAGAGGTGAGTAAGGAAAATTTTGAATGTCTGAATTAAACTTGTCTAATTCTAATTGTCCTGAGAGCATTAGGTGTTTTAATACAAATTTAACTTCCATTGATGCAACACCTTCAAAAATAACATGCATTATATCCTGTGGAGTTTGTTTGATCAGGTCAAATGCAGGAACATCAACTAGTCTGCTTCTTCTATTAATTCCATAAGTAGTTTTGAGGGATGCTTTCAATAAATCTGTGCTTGCTTTATCTATTTCAAAACACTGCCTCATGTGTTTCTCCAGAGTTCTTTGAACAAACTTCTTCTCAAAAACACTTTGCATATCATCAAAGTTGCATTCACAGTGTCTACATTTACTATAAGCAAAACCAATCCCTTCTTTAAAGCCAGCAATCTCATGCTGGGCTAGCGTGTCTCCGCAAATGGCTATAACAGCACCAAACAATTCAATTTCACCATTTGACATTTCAATCCTTACACCATTGTAAAGCAGTGATAGATCTTGAAGTATTCTTTTCAGTACAACATCAATACCCCACTGAGAAATGTCATTTGCTTTAGCAATAGCAAGAAGTCGTATTGCAGCTAACTTTGACCTAAATTTTGGATCAATATTTCCTAAAGTATAATAAAACATGACCAATTTGTTTGCAGAAGCATGGGACCCTAAGGGGTTACATATTTCAATTTCATCTGTGTACAGTATTAATTGCAATGCATTTGGCCTCTGAGAAAACAAGGGGTGAGATGTAAAGAGGGACCCATCTCTAAAATCACAGAAGAATCCCTCTCTGCTTCTTTGTGGTGCAGTGTTCAACATGGTAAAGATTCTCTCATTAGTCATTAACTGCTTTAGACTTTCAATTAATGGTACATAGTAAAAACTTTTGTTCCTTATGGACATGACCCTTGAAAGACCTTGCTTTACCCAACATATCTTCTGGGATACTACTACTTCCTCTGCGTTGACTTGACAGAACATTTCCCCTATGGCTCTACTCTGTCCATATGCAATGGTGGAGAAAGGATCCATGAATTTATCAAATGTAGCCAAAGCCTCATCTTGAAGCTGAGTGGTTCCCTCGGCATTATCTTCAAACACTGTCTTCATTCTTTCCTTGAGCGTATCCAAAAGAACAGCCTGATACTGTTGCACTCCTGAGATGATATGTTTGACCGTTCTCTGTGAAAACATTTGAAATAAAAGTAACTTATTCTGCATTTATATAAAAAAATAATAATTCTGAATTCCATTATGAACAAGTAAGACATTGATTGCCTTATGTAATGTATTGATCCATTAAGACTATAACATACCTGTGATAAGTGGCACTGTTCTTGAACACAGATAGCAAAAGCTGCAGCAGATCTGGTAATATCATGTCTGGTAAAGGATGTTGTAGCAACAGCTTCTTCCTTTAGAGCAGAAAAACAAAGTTACTCCAAACTCCTGGCCAATTATAGAAATTCTTACATAACAGGTATAATCAGTTACACCTAATGATTGGTCCACTAAAAAACAAAGTGCATGACAGTGACTAGTGTTACAGTTGTGAATATTCAATATAATATAAGATAATATAATATTCATTCTTTGGAATAAAGAAAAAAGAAATGGAAAAGAAATCAAAGACAAAGAAACAAAAAAAGGGGTTGTCCATTGTTTTGATGAGGCTAGGGATTGGATTCATGAGAATAAGATTTTATTTTTTTAAATAATGAATTTTTGTTCGCACTTAGATTTTAGTTTCTTTACATGTTTGTTGTATTTATTAAATTATTTATGTATTTTTAAATCACGTAATTTAGATTTGCACTTAGAATTTATGTTAGTATTAGTATATGGATATATTTTATTGTATGCATTTATTAATTTATTTAATTTTCAAGAAAATCATTCTTAGCCATGTTTTGACAGTATTTCTGGCCAACAGATTTTTTTACAGTGCTTCGAAATACTCTGTGTCTTACCTGAAACCGTATTCACCACTTATAATTCCTACGAGATACCCAAATTGCTGCCACATTGAACGATTTAAGCGCGCTGAGAGTGTCTTTGATGCAAACTTCACCAGGAGACATGCCAGCCGCAGAGTGTGTGCCTTCTCCGGCTGCAGCATAGCCTGTACTATCTACACTGAACTGCTATTCTGTTTATTTATTTTTTATTTCATCCTGCAGGATGAAATTGTGATTTAAAATCCAACCATAGTGGAAATCGCTTGTAACAGATTGAAGAACAATATCTAGCGGTATAATATCGCGAGATCTCGTTAAATTTCTCTTGATTAAAAATGGAGAAAAGGATTAAAAGTAATATAGGACCACATACGAGGAGTTAGACATAGCTAAATTTGTCATCAGAAGCCACACTACATTTTATTTAGTTTAACACTTACCGTGATCGGGCTGTCAACAACCTGAGGCTCCTGCACTTCAGGCAAAGATCCACCAGTTGATATTTCCACGGTGCTGGTTGTTGTTGCAGTACTACAGTTGGCAAAGACTGAAACACCAAAATTTTCCGATCCTAAAGAGTGGGATGTTGGGGGGATCCTCCATCCTCTTGGTGGGCTTCCATTCGTCAAATACAGAGGGTGCGTCCGTTTAATGTGGCGAAAGAATGAGTTAAAAACTCTGAAATCTTGTTCACAGCCATCTATTCCACAGTAAACCCAAAAATCCTGCCTTCGACCATGAGCTGCATTTATGTGGCTAAGGAGCACCTTCAGAGTTAAAGAAACAAAGATAAAACAGATCATACATCTCCAGAGCGCCATGGTGAACTGTTTTCGCGCTGTAGCAATGCAGCTTTACTTTACCGCTCTCCACTGAAGGCCACAGATGAGAGTGTGGGACCATGGGAAAGGTAGGCGATTTTAAAAATATATGTATCCTTAATTATCCAATTTTTCAGGTTTAAATTACATCAGTTATATTTATTTTTAGGCAATAAGTGTTTAAGACTGAATTTATATTTTTATTTTCTTTTTTTTTTACTTAAAAAATTTTAAATATAAATAATTTTCTGCATGCGCATTCTCAGTTCCGGTCGTGACGTTACTTTCACGCGGGACAAACTCTTTTCCCCTGCTTTGTTAACCATCAGGACCGTTACGAAGATCAAAATTATTTATCTAAACAAAGCGAACAGTAATTTAAGGTTGGTAACATTAAGTTGATTTGAAAAATACTATGGTACAACGGTGTTATTAAGATAAAGTCGTGTTTTGTGAGGGCTGCTAGTTAGCAATCTAGCTAATGTGTTAACTTTAGCTAAATGATCTTATTTAAGCTGTAGGATATTTCCAGGTACTGTGAGTGGAGGCTTTGGAACGAACTAGAGAACTGCTGTCACGGCATGGACAAGTTTGATGATGCCATACTGTCTGTGTTGCAGGGTAAGTCTTATTTTTCAGTTATTTTGGTACGTTAGCTAAGCAGCCTCAGCATCTGTTAGCATCATTTCTGAAACTTGGAGCTAGGATTGTACTCTACTCTGAACTTTATCCACATTATAGCCTTGAGCTGTCTTTGCCTAAATAGACTTGGAACATCATTCTTGAAGACACCCAAAAATAGTTTTATTGCATTCCCAAATATTTGATAAACTGTTTTAAGTTTGACATTTTATCCTGTTAATATTACTTATTGCTAAAATACATTTACTGACAAAAAATGACCTCAATATGTAGTAAGCCACGCCCAGGAAAAGAGAAATAAATATCACTTTTGAAGTTGTTTTTCTCTTTTACAGCTGCGAATATTGATGAGGAAACTTTGAGAAGCTTTACCCGGGATGACCTAAAGGATCTTTTTCCGGGCCATGAAAATTTCTTCCATAGAAAGAAGATTTGGGATTTTATCAGCCAAAAGGTAAACACATTATACCACTAAGAAGATGATTACTGTCCATATTGTCTAGCATTAACTTGCCTAATTGTGTATTTTTGTTTATATTGAAGAAAATATAATCTGATCAAACATTATTCAGCTTTAAATATTGTTCAGCTTTAAAGTTACTGTGCAACTGTGTGCTCACGACTTTGGCCTTGAGAGCGATAAGAAGCGATCGCCTCATCCTGCAGGTGGAAGATATCTGCAAGCGAAGAGGCTAGAACACCCAAGGCCGCTTTCCTTTTATGGAGTTGTTTTTCTGCTAATGCAGCACTTTCCTCACAACCCCCTCCTGTAAGTTTTAGAGAATATATACCCATCCTTACAGCAAATATTAGGAATCTTCTGATGTGAGCTGTGTTGAGAGGTTGTCTCTGTCTCAAAAAAAGTTCACTGATTCCCCATCTGCTGCAGGTGTCCGGTTGTCTTCATTCTCCGCCAGCCTGGTTAAGTCAATTCCTCCTTAACATCTAAAAGAACCTATTTAATGAAGGATGACGGGTTCACTTTGTGTTTAATATTATTCTATTGCTGTTGTTGTTTTTTTATATCCTTCAATTGGCGTCACGGAACAGGATCCGCTCCAGGCCAAACTGGAACGGGTGGGAGGACATCGGCAGTGGTCTGAGTGAACGGAGTTTGGACAAAAGCTGTGTGCACACAAAAACAAGGTAAGCAGACCTTTTATTTCTGCTATATTGAACATTATAAAAATACTTAGTGTCCAAACTCCTAGTAATTCATAACCAAAATTGTCTGGCTTACTTAAGGCTTGTTGAGAATCAGACAAGTGAATAAGAGATAAGTGAATAAGAAATAAGTGAATAAGTGAATAAAGATAAGAGTGAACTGAGGTCTGACCACGGTTGCAGCCGACGGGTTGCTCTCCGGTGTCGGATAAATACCTCAGTGCAGGTCTGGGACCTTGAAAGGGTTTATTAGTAACGCCTTTCTAAACAAATTAAAAGGTTAAAGGCCTTGAGAATATTTTTTAGTAATATTCTCTAAACTACAGAAGGGTTAGGAAGGCCCAGAGGACTTTATTAGAAAAGATCCTCTAAAACTTAAAAAGGAGAAGTACTGGTTGGAGTCCAAAGGAGGGGTCCCTTTGATCAATAGGAGAAAACGGATCTCTTCTTAAAACCCCGATGATTTTAGTGTTTTAAATGTTTTGATGTTCTGTTTGATATTGGACACACATAAATACACGCTGAATGCTTGCTGTGGAACACTGGGCAGGACAGTTTGTTCTCCGTTGTTCACAGATTACACAATTAAAGGAACTAGGTTCCTCTTTTGGTTAAAATAATACACCACACATAGAATTTTTTTTACACATTTATTACATACATAAGGAGGGTAATGAGTGACTGCAGGTAATGTATGAAGTGTGAATGAGACGTGTGAACAAGGTGACAACCAACTAGCACCCCTATCAGGAAGCTCTAGGCAAGGTTACCCGCCAGACTCCGGTTTGGTAGAAGCTTGGTAACACCTGAAGGGATATTTCAGTGCTGACTCACCTTTAAAGCAGCGCCCCAGCTGTTAGTGCCTAACAGAGGCAGAAACCCAGCTGGCCCAAATTCTCCTTTAAAATCAATAAATAGAACATAAATTACCGGTGTGTGTAAATAAGTTGTATAAATCTGTTAGATCTGAAACTCCTGCTAAAAAACTTCCTCTCTACAACTCTTTTCTCTTCTCTCCCTCTTTCTCTCAGTTGGGATTCTGTGTGTGTATGTGTGCTGGAGAAATAAAAAAAAAAAGGAAAAGGGTCTCTCTCTCTGTCTCTGTGAGAGGAAAAAGGTGGGGGCCGAGTGAGCCCGCGGGGCCGAGCGGGTCCGCGGGAGCGAGCGTGTATGCTGTATGAGGAAGAAGGGAGTGAGAGGGAGCGAGTGAAAAGAGTAATCGAGTATTTGGTGATTTTTTTATTATTTCAGAGGCACTGGGTAAGAGTTTTGACTTTAGCTGTGAGAGTTGTGAAAAGAGCAGGTTTTTCTTTTGTTGTAGACTGTGAGTAATCGGTGTTTTTCTGCCTATTGTGCTGCGTGGAAGACACAGAAGTGTAGAAATGTTTGTGGTTTATCTTTGTTTGACGTTTTATATAGAGTTGGTTGATTCAGGGTGATTTCTCCCGTTTAAGGGAGGAGTTGCATTGTGGTTATGTTAAAGCTTTGCTGTAGGGGTATGTGTGTGATTTTGTGCTGGCTTCGCATGTTTAAATGGATGCATAGAAGTTTGTCAGTGAGAAATTGTTATGGTGGGGTTTTAAAGTTAGTAAAGAGTCAAACAACGCCCACTGTTTTAAAAAGGCCCAAAACATCATAAAAGACACCTCACATCCTGGCCACTCCCTGTTCGAACTGTTGCCCTAAGGCAGACGGTACAGGGCAATCAGAGCAAGGACTAATAGACTCAAACACAGCTGTTATCCAACTGCAATAACACATCTGAATACTACAAAAATGTCCACCATGCCACTCTTGTGTTAATCTATGCACGGTCTGAAGCATGACGGTGGGAATACTTAGTATTTTAAGTATTCTATCTATTTTATTGATTGAATTTTATTGTTTTTTATATTTGATATTACTAGGGATGATGCAATGATCGGGGACCATTCTTAATGTCGTCGGTCTCATGACAATGACAATAAAGTTTTTGATTTTGATTCTGATTCTGAAATACACCCTCCTCAAGAGTTCAATGATTTAGGCAGTTATGTTTATACAAATACTAAATGTATGTTTAGTGTCTTCATACAGGTGTTTTTTCTTAACCTGGAAGCCTGAGTACGGCAGCAGGAGACAGGCCAAGCTTTGGCTAAAATTCACGGCTGGACACCAGAGTTGTCCTCACCCCTCCCGGTAAAACAAAAAAGAGAGAATGTAGTTTGAGGCGGGTTTTTCTCGCTGAACTGCTCTGGGTGCTGTGTCCCTGAATCTCACCAGTGTTAACCTCTGGCGGAAGACATGGAGAAAAGGAAAAGATGTTCCTGGTAAATCACTGAAACAAATAAAACCACACACAACCAGAGAAAGATATGAGAAGGGTGAGGAACAGACACATGTGCGTGTTAGAGAAATGCCTCGTTTGAGAAAAAAGTTAAAGTAACCCATATACAGACGCACCCATACATGCAATGAAGAAACAGCTTACATACATGTGCACGTACATGCAAGGTTAAAGTAGCGACACTTAACATACACCTGTTTTTAAATGATATAGTTTATACATTACTGACAATTAAACGCTTTGGGTTGCAGGACAACAACGTAACGTCAAAAGACAAAGACACTGGTCTGAGGATTAAGTGAGGACACGACAAATTTAGTGGTTAAAAGGGTCGACTTGGGACATGTTTTTGTTGATTGTTTAAGACAAATGACTACTGAATGATAGGAAATTCCTTTTTAGGTTTCTAAACAGGATCTTAAGAATTTTAACACGTACCTGTGTTGTCCTGTCAACTTGAGGGGTTATGAGTTGATTATATGGTGAAAAAAAAAAAAAAAACAAAAACAAAAAAGGGGGGAGACGAGATCTCGTTGTTTCTCCCCTCTCGGGATAACACAGCCAACACAGCACAGCCAACACAACATCATTTTCCTGTCCGCCTGTTTTGTTTTGTTTTTGTTTTTTCTGAGAGCCGAAGCTGACCTGGACTCCTACCCTCCCCTCTACCATCGTTGCCCTCTCCGCGACCATCTTTGACCCTTTGACCCCTGAAGGCCACAGCAGCTGGACTCACAACAACAACTTGAGGATGTCAACAGTGCTGCAAAAGAGTGATCTCATGCAGCAGAGACGGAGAGCACTAAACCTAAAGCCCGTTTCACTACACGGGGGAAATTCCCAGGCTGCGTCAGCTGACAGAGCTGTGACGAGACGCGCATTAAGCCCGGAGGAAAAGGGACGGTGAGCAGAAGGATGCTGACCTCTGAGAAGAGCCGAACAGCAGAGCTGCAGAAGGCAGAAGCAAAAGGGTCAAGGTACAAGGAGAAGATGCAGGCAGCTGCAACAACGGATGAAAACAGACCCAAAGAGGAGGGGAGGACCCTAGGCCATGCGTCAGGCCGCTGGTTTACCTAAACTACAGAACAGGAAGGTGATGAACACAAACATATACCAACACACGAACACACACTTCTGCATGCGCCTACTTAGAATGAAGGGAAACACACACATGAACACTTATGCACTTGTTGAGGGAGTAAAAACTGATACATACCCATGCACTAAAATCAAAATGTTGATTTAATTTACTAAGAAGTGACACACAATGCTCCAGCTGCTGCAATGAAGAATGCTTTACTGACAAAGGCTCAATGCTGCACACAACAAAGTCAAATACAGAATTTGCTATAATAATAAGCCCAGAGGGCATTTGTGTGGTCTGGGGAGCAGAGTCCGGAGCGGTTTGGTTATGAAAATGATGCCCGTGCGAGATATCTGGGGCTTAAGGCCTCGACTTAATTGTTTACTCTACACTAAAAAGAAAAGAAAACACTCTGAGCAGTGGTGCAGAGTGAAAACGAGGAATTAACAGTGTGAGTTTTATTTCAGAGCGCCACGTCATTGTGATGGAGATTTAATAAAGGAGGAACACACGGACAAAGAAGAAGAGAAGGGGGGGCAGCCCTTGAACGCGATTCCCTGAGGCATTAAAGTTCTGTACTAAATTCTGGTTTCCAGTGTGAGAAAAGTCACGCAGTGCCAGTAGTAGAGCTAGGTTGAGTGATGATTCTAAATTACTGTAAGTAAATCATCGTACACCGTTCAAGTTTCATGATAACGGGGATCTAGACTTTGTTGAACCCTAGGCAATTTGAACAGGTAAAAGTCGAGTGACCAAGTAGCAGTTGAATAAAAGTCATTGAATAAGTGTTGAAATAAACTGGCAGAATTAAGAGAATTAAAACATTTCAAGAGCTCAACTTACTTAATGGTTCAATTTGGTTTCACGAACGCAAAACATATAGGTTTATGAATATGAAAAGGTTGAGGTGGTGTTGATTTGACTCTGTGTAGGTTTAGGTTGGTATTTTTATTGATGGGAAGAATATTCAGTGACAAGTCCTAAGACCCGGGCGTCTGCATTTTGTTTTTGTTATTTTTCATTTTATTTTGTTTTATATTTACTGATTTTTGTTTGTGAATCTTTTCTTTAAGCAGATCTGCACATCGGAAATTACAAGCATTACACGTCGGCGAGAAAATTGTTGTAAGTGAGTTTCTCCGCATTGAAATGGGTTCTGGAGGAAACACTTGTGGGGACAATTAGAAACGAGAGTCCCTGTTTAAAAAAGGATTCAGCGAGGTAATCCAAACTCAAGTTCTTGTTTCTTTTTGAGATGACGTCATTTTGCTGAGTGTGGAAACTAGATGCGACGACAGGTTTCACTATCAGCAAAGAACGGATGAATGGATGAAAGACTGGGAATAAAAACAAACGGACTGACTGGTAAAAGATGACAAGACTTGACCATGACTCAAGGTTAACCACCTCCACCTAGATAGGATAAAAGGGTGGATGAATTTATGTGGGTTTCTTTTACAGGAGTAGAAGGATGACAAAATATTCGAGGATGAGTGAACCTGTAAATGCCATTTTTGTGTCTTGTGTTGCTTACAGAGGTAACTGCGCAGCGTTACCATTTACATTTTCTTCCCTACAGGGTTACAGTTTTAATGTTTTTCTATTACAGGATTTCTGGGCGGATGTGTGAAGAAACGGTGTTTATGGGTTAGGAGTTGGGGATGCTATTACACTGTATTCTGGTGAGAGTGTTGGGGGAGACACACCCTGTCTTGAAAACTGTGATTCTTTTACAGGAAATGTTTTATAGCACCTATGGAATGAGGATGCCTGACTACGGTCAATGTGCTGCTAATGTTTGCTTTGCTTTGGTGAGAGGGGTGCAGTAGAAAACAGACAAGTGACATGAAAACAAGTAATAATAACAAATAACAGATTTGGGGACAGTTTGACCTAGAGCCCACTAACTGGCCATTAGGGGCTCTCGCTCTCTCTCTCTCTCTCTCTCTCTCTCTCTCTCTCTCTCTCTCTCTCTCTCTCTCTCTCTCTCTCTCTCTCTCTCTCTCTCTCTCTTGGAATAACATTGCCCAAAGGGTGAATAAAGCAAATTGTGGCAATAATAGTGATTTAATGATTGGAGAAACCTGAACATGATACTTGTCTGTTGAGCTGAATCGTTTATTACTCTTATGATTTTCCGGTGGGACTATGAAGATTTTTTGGTACAGATTGCAGGTTGTTGCTCTTTAACTCCTAGAACACGCCCTTGGCGAGGTGGGGGGAACTGGACCACCTTTCTCTGCCCCATCATCCTCTATTAGAAGACATCCAAGCTAAGTAAACATGTCTTGGCCCTTTCCCCCTGTAATGACAGGCAGGCAAAGATGTTGCGTCTTTGTTTGCTTCCTGGCCCTGGGTCTCATTCCCATTGGCATAATCCTGATCGTGAGGGTGACGAACATTATCGTCTTTCTCTTGTTTAAATGCTTCTAGAATGGTTGTTTCTCTGTGGTGTTTTGTATTAGACTTGTTATTAATTGTTTCCCTCACCCACTTCCTCTTGAAGGATATATCTGGTTGAACTGTGTCTGGTCGGGTTGTGTGGGTTAAGCGATGTTCTCAGGGTCTCCGGACTTAAGCCTGAGCGAATGTGTACTCCCACCACTGGATATAAATTGTTTTTTTTCCACACCCCTTCCTCACGTTTTACCATATTCACTTTTGAATGTCCTTAGCAGTTACCGTTCTGGGTTTATTTTACGGTTGATTTATTTTTTCACATTTTCACGTTTATATCTCTCATTATTATAGTATACTCTGTACTCTCCACATTTTTATCATTACTTATGCTTTTTGGTTGCTGAGTTACAGGAACTGTTAATTTTGTGTCACTACCCTGGTTGCACTGACTCGTGTATCCTTCTGTGCAGGACAGCTGTTACTGCTTTCATCGGGAACCGAGACTGCTTGCAGCCGACCCCTGGGCAGGGTGGTGCCTGGACTCTTTTCTCCTCATCTGCAATGACAGATAAAGACAAATGATAAGACCCGAGGAGTTTTTCGAGCCAGGCTTCGACACGTCTCTGTGTTCCTTTGAATGTTACTTATTTTTGTGTGTTGACCCATTTAAGATGGGTCAAAAGGGGGATTTGAAGAAAATATAATCTGATCAAACATTATTCAGCTTTAAATATTGTTCAGCTTTAAAGTTACTGTGCAACTGTGTAATAAAAATGTGCTCACAGCTTTAAAGTTACTGTGCAACTGTGTGCTCACGACTTTGGCCTTGAGAGCGATAAGAAGCGATCGCCTCATCCTGCAGGTGGAAGATATCTGCAAGCGAAGAGGCTAGAACACCCAAGGCCGCTTTCCTTTTATGGAGTTGTTTTTCTGCTAATGCAGCACTTTCCTCACAACCCCCTCCTGTAAGTTTTAGAGAATATATACCCATCCTTACAGCAAATATTAGGAATCTTCTGATGTGAGCTGTGTTGAGAGGTTGTCTCTGTCTCAAAAAAAGTTCACTGATTCCCCATTTGCTGCAGGTGTCCGGTTGTCTTCATTCTCCGCCAGCCTGGTTAAGTCAATTCCTCCTTAACATCTAAAAGAACCTATTTAATGAAGGATGACGGGTTCACTTTGTGTTTAATATTATTCTATTGCTGTTGTTGTTTTTTTATATCCTTCAATATCCCACAACTGTTATAGTTTAAGAGTACTGACCAAGATGCCAACACTTTCCATCGAAGCGAGAGTAACCCCTTAGGCTTTGATGTGTCACAATGTCAGCCTCAAACTTCCACTCCCATTTCCTACACTGCGGACAAAAAAATGAAAATGCCAGACCCACCAGAGTATGTGGTGTATACAGATTCAGAGTTGGACATGGTGCGCAGTCAGTACTTTGCATTGCTCCACAGTGGAAAGGAAAAGGACTGTAGGATGTCGAAGGAGCTCTGTTGCAGACTTGTAAGGAACACAGTCACCAGCATGGTTGCAATCCTCCGAGCTAGTCCCATGGGGAAAGAAGTAACATACCCCTCCAAACTCGAAATGAGAGCAATGTCACAGAAGATTGTCGACTATTACCCCATGTTACGTGATGCTGACACACACATGCCATACGTAAGTCATTCTTTACCCACTACAATATCTAAAATTGAGTGAGATAATAAAAGGATGTACAAAAATATATTATTTTACCACAGCTGACCATCTACACCAAACTGTACAAACGACTCCAAAATATGAAGTCTCCAAGGAAGAGGCAGGGCTCCATGCCACAACGAGGCAGGCCCAGGAAGACTCTTTTCAGCTCAGATGACACAGACAATGGGACTGAAGGTGACCTAAGTGGTGAAGCAAGTGGTTCAAGTGACTGTACCATACTTCTTGAGAGCAATGATGACCTCAGCGAGGATAACTCAAATGCAGGTGTGTACTTTGGTCTGCTGTACTAATGACTTTTGGACATCTAAAACTTCAAAGAGACCACCCATTCTGTTCATCTTCTGTTTTTTCCTCAGAGAAAGAATCCCAATTGCCGCTACCCTCCACTGTACCAACTACGTCAAACAATACTACGCTGGCTTTACCACTATTATTCAAGTCAGCCTCATGCTCTGCACCCAGGTCTGATATAGGTCCTTCAACTGCACCTCCAGATGATGTTGTTGGTAAGTCCACCATCACCCTTATCTACCTCTCAGTCTGACTGTTCCTCTTACAGCTCTTTCCAAAATATGGTTGAAGCAATGAACCCCGTTCTAAGTGTTTATTCCATAAATCATAGTGGTTTGTCATTAACTCGAGTTGGTGTGTAAAATCAACATATGATAGATCCGTCATTCCAGTTTGCCAGTTAGCCATAGTAAGTATTTTACCACTTTGTGTTGTAATGGGTGTTACTCAGTGCTAATTATTTACACATGTAAATCCTCATGCTGGTCACATCTATCATGCCTTATCACAGTGTTTCTGTCATAGATCAAATTACCTAAAATATTTTTATCCATCAGCTCATAATCACTGTTCACACTGATGTGAACGATATACACAGTAAACAACCTTTACCTTATTTTCACCACAGTTTTATTCACGGGCATCTTAAACTTTCGTTTTAATATTTGATTCTGTTCAAACTAACAATTAACATAAATCCATGATCATTATAAGAAAAGGACACAAAGGGAAATGATCAGGACATATAGGGTCAGTTCATTACTCAAACATATTTAACCTAAACATTAATTCTCATAAATATTATACTTAAAAACAACCATGCAACCTTACTAGAAATGACTGATTAGAAAAATCTGAATTTTGTGAAGTCTAGTTACACCATGTCTTACAATTGCTCTTTGCTTTCCCTAGCAGACCATGACAGCCTGAAGATGCAGGCAAGACATTACAAAACCTTGAGCAACATGTACAGGAAACCCAATGCAAAACCCAACCAAAGTGACGTTGCTCAAATTTTGGACCTGGAGTTTGAGGCCAGACGAGCTTTTATTGACGCAGATGTTACAAGGGAAGAAGACAGGCCTAGAAAAATACTTGAAGCATACCCGTGCTTCAAAGACATACGAAATGTAAGTTCAACTACCTTCAGTTAAATTCCTTGCTTTCTCTGGATAGGTTTAGTTAGTTCTTGACTAACTGAGCACAACTTTGTCATAGGCGATGGATGAACTGCGTCGCATCATTGGTGGCTCCAACTGCAAATACATAGATCAAATGAAGGGTCGATGGGCAGAGTTTTGTTCGAAGGTGCAGTTCTATGGCATTTGGAAGAAGGTCCTGAAACCTCCTCTCCCCTTGGATGTACGTGGAGGTAAGTGGCCTTTGCATACATTAAAATCATACATCAGATATGTTCGGATTGCTTTGTTGTAGGGCTGAACGATATATCGCATTTGCGAAAATATCGCGACATGATCAAGTGCAATTTTCTAACCGCAAAGGCTGCGATTATACTCTGGACATGTCCAAATTCATGGGCTGCATCCTCCTGAGGCCGCATTTGTAGACCGATTACGTCACAGCGACGCGCCGAAGGCTGTCCAAATTACTACCATATCCAAGAATTCATAGCGCGGCCCAGCCAAACTCCAGTTTCCAACAATGGCGGCCGCTACTAAGTTTTAAAATTACTCATACTAATCTTTCTGGGTCACAAAATAAACTTTTAAAATATTTTCAGGCGAGAAAGTAGTTGTGTAAACATCGAATATCTGCTCGGTTTATCAAGATATCCCATATTTGCAAAAGTGCTTCGACGTTTTCAGAGGCGTCTGCTACCCACCAGCTCGACAGCTAGCCGGGAGCTCGAGGGTTACTGATGCGGCCAAGAACGGCACAACTCCCGGCACATCATTTTCAGATCACTGCGGAGTTTCGCTGCTCGGGTTAAACGTGATATATAAGTCACTTAGACAACCTAAAAATGTTATTGTTGGGCTTTTTTTCAGTGATTTGTTTGTTCGTGAGTAAATCGGTTTGGCTGAGATTAAAGTTATTAGATTAGATAAAATAAAACTTTATTAATCCCCCGGGTGGGTTCCTCCTTGGTTTTCACACAGCTGACTAAACGTTAAACAGAAAACTTATTAAACAGAAGTATGAGACAGTCGAGAATTTACACCAGTGTCTGGTTATATTTTAGATAGCAAGAAGCAGACGGCCGAGTTTATTAAACTCCACCGAGACAGCGGTGACGCTAATCAGAACTAGACCGTCCAATTTCACGCCTTTAAATTTTAAAGGCGTGTTTGTGTGTGTGTTTATACAATTGCTATTATGTTTGCACTTTATGTGTAATGTTACTGACTGCAGAGATCAGTAAGATGTGTGTATTTTTTATTTATTAGTTTTATTTATTTTATATTATTTTTTAATTGAATGACTGTCTAGTAGTTCACAGATGTCGAAAAACTGAGTGTGGTAAAGCCACTGATTTTTTTTATGTATATTTCTGCAATCTGCACATTGTACTGACTTTCATTTTAATGTTTACACCAGGGTTCCTTGTCAGCACTTTATGCTCAGATGTTTGTAAGCTAAAAATAAACTATTGTGTATGTTCAAATATACTGTTGTGATTGAAGAAGTTAAATAAAAATGTCAGTCATCAATTCATGCATCACCTCATGTCATCATAACAGAGGTCTGTCTTCCAGGAAAGAACAGTTTAAAATTAATGTAATATAGTATTGGCCATACTATATGATGTATTGCTTGTCTTTGTTTAATAATACAGAAGACAAAGACCTTAAAAAATAATCGCATATCGCATCGCAATCGCAATATTGGGGCAAAAAATCGCAATTAGATTATTTTCCATAATCGTTCAGCCCTACTTTGTTGAGATACTTTTCTCCGTTCACAGTGGATTTTACTGTCACTCTCTTCATGCACTTCCATCTCTTTTTCCTTCAAAAACTACACCACCAAAGCGGCTGGGAAGTGCCAGTGAGGCTCTCCTTCATATCCTCAAGGTGCGAACAGCTGCAATACCAGCCACTGTAACTTGTACTCCATTTACTTGTATTGTTATTATTAATATTATTATTTTGCTTTTCCTGCTTAATAAGAGTGGGTTGAAGTTCAATTCAGCAGGGATTAAATTACTCCTTAGTCAGGATTTCTTAATTGTTATTCAAAACCTACTCCAGAGAGGCAGCACAGAGCAAAAGCACATTGCAGTTAGGATACAAGTAGAAGCAGTAAAATGATATATTTAAAAAGGCCTTCAAAAACTAGAATATGTAAAACAGTTAAAAGAAATAGTTTTAAAAAACAAATGAGGGAAAAAAGCACAAATAGACATGATAAAAATGCTGCAAACTAGAGAAAATTCATGCTCAGAATTAATACACAGCAAAATCTCCAGTGTTAAATTAACACTTTTGACAGTGTTATATGTTTAAAAGTAACCTAGTCAGTTTTGAAGATTAACAATGACTAACACTGAGCAGTGCTGATTTTCTAACACAGGAAAATAAATCAAAATGTTAGAAATATTCCAGTGTTAGAAAATCAGCACTGCTCAGTGTTAGCCATTGTTAATCTTCAAAACTGACTAGGTTACTTTTAAACATATAACACTGTCAAAGTGTTAATTTAACACTCAACAGTGTTGTATTTAACACTCAGAGGTGTGGACCCATATAGACACTCTGTAGTGTTAATTTAACACTGGAGATTTTGCTGTGTACATTTCCAAAATTTCATATTCATGTAAGTCAGATATTTTATATTTATTTCTTCTATTCCAACAGTAAATCAGTTGGAGCATTCTAAACTGTTGATATTGCTTTTTGTGTCTTAAGCTGTTTGGATGCACAGCAACCCTTTCATTTAAAATCTTGAAGAATTTGTCCTTTTTTTGTGCTTTTCTAGCCAGGTGAAGATGCAATGCTATACCTGGAGAAGTGGCCTCTCTCCTCCCCAGTGCTGCTTTTTGATGGAACAACCAGCATTGTTGCTGTAGGAAACATACCAGTGACCACTCTCCCCTTGGAGGATTTCTGGGAAGGAATGTTGGTGTTGATGGCATATTACTACACCTTGCACTTAACATACCCAAAATGTGTTGCAACGGTCCTCTCTGTCATACAAACTGAGGTAATCACTGATGCCATCCATGATGAAGATGCCACTAGTGCATATAAGAAAGCAATAGCTGAGTGGAAGTCGTTCTTTGAGAAATAGGTGAATACCAAGCAGGATTTTATCAGGTCATTTGCAGTTTGTTTAGTTTTGTAGTACGTTTGTACAACTTTGTTCCTAATTTGCCTAGCAATGTCCTGAGAAACGGCTTTACTTATAATGCTTTACAAATGAAAGTTGTTGTTGTTTTTTCTTAGTGATACTTTACCTGAGGCATGTAAAGTTTTAAGTCAGTAATGCCATTATTTACAACATTGTGAGACTATGTGACTGTCACAAAAGTTTAAGGCCAAAAATGTAACTTCTTTTCTCTGTTTAGGCCTTTTAAAGGGTTGATTTAGACTTTTAGGGATTGTGCAGCAGCCCTATATTGTTTAAATAAAGGATTTTGTTCTCATGAGAGAAATAAATGTTGACATATATCACTCTTGCCCTGGTTGTGATTTCAGTAGAAGCCAAGGAGTATTCTAGGAAAAAGGTCTGTTTTAAGGTTTTTTTGCCTGGATTTAATATCGATTCGGCTCTATTTTAAGATAAGCCAACCTGAATCAAGAAACAAATTAATCATACTTCACTAATATTGAGTAGTTTTTCATAGTATTAGAACTATTTTTCTCGTTGCAGTGCATTCATTTGCTGCAAGTAAGAATTCAAAACATAAAAAAAGACTGTAATTTAGCATATTTAACTTACTTTTGGGACTTGATATCAAGTAATTTTATCTTAAATTGAGCTTTTTAAAGCTTATTTTAACCCTCTTCAATTCTCAAATGTGTTCTTTTATTTCTGGATTAAAAAATCTTATTTCAAGATTTCTTATTAAGTAAAATAAACTTGCTGCATGGACAGATAATTTCACTTGTTTTCAGTGCTTTTTGTATCAAATGTAGTATTTCTTTCCTAAATATAGACTAGCCATTTTTGCAGTGTAGGCAACGGGTGAAGTGTCTTGCCCAAGGACACAACGACCGAGACTGTCCAAGCCGGGCAGTGAAACTAGCAACTTAGACCACAAACACTCAGGAACCATAAACCATGTTTACTGAGGTCAAAGATAAAGTCAGCAGACCTAGAAACCATTTCTATCTTTTATATACAGTGTATGCTTCAGGTGCTATAATCAATAACAAAAAATCTTTACAATTCTAAATGACTTCTGACATTTTCCACAAACCTGGCAGACAACGTAAATGTTGTCAATGTTCTATTACAGGATACCATTAAAACACAATGATCTTCACAAAAGAATTCACAAATTACATACCTCGCTCACTTCAAAGAGTGCTGGCCATCTTGCCTGGAAGTCGCTGATCATGGGTGTGTCACAAACTACTTCATGTCTCCTATATGCAAATGTTTTCTCCATTTTCATTCTCACCACCTCCCGGTTGTTTGTCTTCTTCACATCTAAAAGAAGCTCCACTCTCACAGTCTCAAGGCTATCTTCAGATTCTCCAACCGGATAGGGGGGACAATAGTTTACTTCAGACCGCCGTGGTCTTTTAACGGCAAAAGCAGCACTTGATTTGCCCCCTGATTTCTGTGTCACAGAGTTCATAACCACCTCAGGGCATCCTAACTTTCTTAATTGAGTGCGGTAACTTGCCAGTTTATTCTTTAAGCTAGCTTTCCATCCAGCATATCCTGTGAGGGAGCCCCTCTCAGTGAGACAAGGATGTTTTGAGATGAGGGCCTCACCAACTGTGTTAAAGTCTTTATCAGTGACATAAACTTTGTATCTGACAATTTCTTGAATGAGGCCTTCAAGAATTTGCGACTTCAGTTTAGGATCTGGAGTAAGCAATGTGCCCTTTTCTTTGTATGCTGCATTGCCTCGCTCAAGTTTTAGCTCTGCATCAAAGGAAAACTCAGGAACACAGAAAACCCTTGGCCACAATGCCCTAGAGGTTGATGAGCAGGATGCCTCAGATTCTGGTGATGAGAGTATGTCTGTATCAACACATCCACTGGACCGGGAGGTGGAATCATCCAGACCAAAACTGCATGAAGCATCAGCTTCATCAGCCTCAGCAGACTGTGTAGTTAAGCCTTCAGCCAGGGAAGTCATTCTGATTGTTCCCCTATCTTGTATTTCATCCATTGAAGTAAGGTTCATGAACTCATTCCCAAATAGTGGATCCATGAACTGAAGCCGGAAGTTGCTATTATTGAGGCCACACTGTCTTTGCACTTCTTCAATAAGTTCAATAACGGATCCTGGAAGTCCACAGTGAAAAGTCAGCCTCTGACTGCTGTTGTCTCCCAAAATCACTTTGAGAATTGCCGGGGCCATTGTATATCCTTAATCTGCGAAATAGATGTAAAAGAACACTATACTTTAAAAAAAAATGTGAAATGATCAATCACAAAAACACGTCTGAATAATTAAATCTCAAACTTAAAAACTACATAACAGATAATTAAAAGATTGATAAGCTGCCCACAAGAAAATTAACAATTTAAATTGGAAAAAAGAGAAAAATCAAAAGTAGCCCCCCCAAAAAATAAACATTATGTCTGCATATCCAGTGTTTAACAAACTTATTACACCACAAGCCCCCCCCCCCCCAAAAAAAAGAAAGAAAAACGAAATATTTTAGAATTAAAAGTTTAGAAGTCCTTTTCCTTTTCAGTGCATTACCAACATTTTAACATTAAGAACAGGAGTGAGGAGTTTAAAACTGAAGTCATCTTTTTATACGCAAATGTGAGCTGGCATACTAGACTTCTCTGAGAAATCAGAAATTAATCAAGCACAATCCACCACTAAAATCTATTTTTCTGTTCAGGATTGATACTTAACTGAAATTTCACAGCAAAAGCTCAAAATCTTACCAAGTATATTTGTCTTTTTTCTAGTCAAAATAATCTCATCACACCTAAAATAATACACATTCAGCTACAGAGTTACATTTCAGTGAGATATAGTAACTTGTTTTTAGACAGTGCATCTTAAAACTGAAGAATTTTCACCTAATACAAGTTATTTTTGCTTGAAATAAATTTTAAAAATCTGCCAAGTGAACAAGTGAAAATTCTCCAGTTTCAAGATGCACTGATGATCTTTTTTGACTAGAAATAAGACAAATATACTTTGACCATTACAGAAACATAAACAGAGGAAGCACATAGAGTGCAAACCTCCGCCAAGCCAGCTCACTCTAGAAGAGATCAGAGAGCCAAATAAATTTGATATTTAGAATCCCTGTATGACTATATTTTGTAAATATAACCAATGGCAGTAAGAAACATAGTTTTAAATAGCTCTATATAACATTACTGTCACTTTGACCTTTAGAAAAATCTGTTGAGCTTGAAGGAGAGGTCAGAGGTCGAAAGTGACATAATATTTTTTTTTAAAAAGTTAAATGATACAATCTATGTTTACAATAAAAACTACACTTGTAATAATCAGTTTCTAAGTTAAAAGACTTTTTGTGAATTTTCCACCAATAAATCCTTAAGTTGACCTTGAAGACATCACTTCCTTGGCTGTGGTAATAATTTTGGTAATTACCAATACTGTTAATATAGGGCAGATCTACATTAAACCTTACACTGGGTGGTCAAACAAATGTGTTAAGCACTGCACATTATCTGTCTTGTAGCCCTATGTCCAAACAAAAACAAAAAGTGCAGTCAAGTAAGAACAAAACTGCAAACTAATCAAAACTCCTAATTAACCAACCTTTTATGATGATATGTCTTTTTAAGGTCACCATTCGGATTGGGCCAATCATGTAATCAGCCAACGGATAAGTGTCACAGAGTTCACTCAGTGCTAGAAGCTTGATTTCTCTTGAAGGGGACATACTTAATTCAAAGGCTCTGTAGTGTTCATTGTACCACCCACACAACACTTTGACAATGAGAAACAGGTTCTCATTAATAACACACATCTGAATAATTTCGGCAAACTCTGGTAATCCGGATGTTGAACCATGAGTAACTATCATCCCTTCACTGTAGGTTATGCCAATAACTGACACGTTTTTGGCCAGATATACTTCACATGTACCAGGGTGTTTTGACCTAATAGCTTGACAAACGTCCTCTTTCAGTAGATCAACTGGAACTGGGGACGCATGATGTGCATCTAGGTTGCATTTACCATATGACGGTGAGCTGATGTGGAAAGAAATCATCAGCTGATGTTTTGAAGCCAAAGTCAAAGGTACATTTTTATAGCAACTGGTGTGTTTGACAATTTGCTTAAAAAAACGATGTTTGGCTTCAAATCGCATTGTCCATACTGCTGAAAGAGGGCCAAAGTACCTTATCATCTGAGGATAGTGCTCAAGAAAGTGATGCTTTGGTAGAAGTCTGACACAGGAAAACAGCTCTTGGTACCTTTGTCTGTGTTCAACTATTTTGCTTTCAAGATATGAGATGGACTCATCAGTATGTACAAGGGCAACAACTAACTCAACAATATCTTTTAAAACCATTAATACAACCCATGCTGGCTCATTTTCTGGCACACGATGTCCTATTAAAAATGGGAGCAACCTCAGCAAATTCCAGTTTTCATGGGCATTGCCTCCAATTGTTTTCAGACGCAAGAGTCTCTGTGGCACAACATGTGGCTTGTTTGTTTTGTCTGACCATTTATAGGGGAATGACAATATAGCTTTATTTAGCTCATCTATTGTAAAAATCTTCTTGGATATCAGTGATGCTAAGCAATGAGCCACCTCTACTGGCACAATACCCTCAAATAAGTCATGAGCAATGTCAGGGGGAAAACCAGAGACTACATGAAAATGTGACAATCGTTTTGCAAAAACACAATCTTGTTTAACCCCCAAGTACTGTGTGCTGTTCTCAGAGGCTTTTTTAACATGTTCTGCATGAACTGCTTTAGTTCGGAGGCCAAAAAAACCTGAAGCAACACTGTGAGAATTACTATCACAACGTTTTGCTGTGCAAAACTGACAGAAGTAATCACCAGAAAAATTTTCAACAAAGCCAGCAATGCTGTGTGCTCCCAAATTATCAGCCACAATGCTATGCAAAGTACCCTAACAAAGCAATATACACACCATGGTCCTCCAAACTTTTAAGATCTTCCACAAGAGGTTCCAAAACTTTGTCATAACCATATGCTCTAACATCATCACTTTTACAAAGCACAGCAAGATAAATAGATGATAAAGCAGAGTGACAGCCTGGGGGCAGGTTTGCTAGTATCCAATAAACACCAAAAAGCTTGTGCTTCTTTCGAGACGTCCCTAGGGGATTGCAGGTCTCAAAATCATCTACATACAAACAAAGTGATATACGCAACTCATCAGCATTAAAGAAACAGTTGTTTTTGAAATGATAACCATCTTTAACAGACCTGTACTCATAAGATGGGTCAACTTCAGTTTCGTCCTTTCCTCTATGACTTTCAAGTACCTTATCAAGAATTGCTTTTCTATTTAAAAGTTGCTGTAATGATTGTAACAGTGGGACATACTGAAAGGTGCGCTTCTTTTTTTGATCAAGTATGTAGGTAACTGGTTCCACAACACCAAACGTTTCCCTGTAAAATTGTTTACGTTGATATGTGGTGCTAAGAGGGCCTCCTTTTCCTATTGCGTTTTGAAGAGGGTCAGATAAACAAACTGCTGCAAGGATTTCTTCAACTACAGAGTCTTCAACTTGAAGATGGTGACGGCTAAAGATGTCAGTTATGAAGTCTCTAGATACTGGGACTGATGCAGCGCTTTTTAAATGATAAAGTTCTTGTAAAAATTCATCAATAGCTGTACCTGGCACATGTACTAAACACTCCAACTTCAGTAAGGCCGCTGCAAGCTGCTGCTCTATTGCATTTGGCAGGGCTTCATCTTGATCACTGCAATCTACCGATATACAATTTGAATCCTCCTCGACAAATTCCTCACACTTTTCATCAGGAAATGATGACAGAGATGCTACTGTAGATTTCTTCACAGTACCTGGTTTAAAATCTGCAAGGTTATGGGGTGTATGTCTGCGACTCTTGTGAGATTTAAAGGTTCCATAAATACAAGTCTGAAAACTGCAACCAACAAACATGCAAGAAACATTTTCATTTTTCTTTAGATGTGAGTTGATATGAATAAAGTACTCCCTTTCATTTGCCAAGTTCTTGCAGGAACATAAGTGACAACTAAATATAGATAACTCTTTCAATGTCTGACTGTCTTGTGAAGAATGCACTCTACTTTGATGTACAATTAAGGCGTTCCATGTCTTAAATGTGCATGGGCATTTTGAATACGTACATGGATAACGGGAAGTACGTCCAAAGTGTGGATGTTTGAGTTTGTAATGATTAAGTAGCTCCAATCTACCTTTAACTGATACTGAGCACCCTTTACACTGCCACATTCACTGGAGAAGGAGGAGAGGGAGAGAGACAGATTCATTAACATTTGCAATGCAATTTAGTAGAACTTAAATGTACTTAAACCCCTTAAGTACTGCCCTATTTATAGTTCAAACACTCACCACCCCTACAGAGCCTTTAGGGACACTCAGGACAGAGGTAAATTTTGTTTCACAGGCAGAATACGATATCTAGAAAAAATCAAATTTTGCATCAATTATAAAAACATTTAGCATCTATTAAAGATGTAGACAAACTGTTCAACATAGTTCTATGTGTGTTTTAAAAATAAACTAATCATGGTTATTAATTATACATTAAAGTAATTTTCCATCTGATTAAAGCATTACAGATATATGGTAAATTACTACGCACCTTTATCTGGAAAAAAAAATATTCCATGTGGCAACCCAAACCTAATCCAAAAACTTAAAACTAAGTACAATGTTGATAACTGGAATATTACACATCTGTATCCTGCCACCAAAATTCTCTTTCAGTAATACTTAGTTACATAATTTAATTTGATCTTTCTGCAAAATAAAATTTACAAAAAGTAAGATAACATATGCAAATCTTCACTAACAAACAAAATATTATTACAACATTAACTTTTAATACCACTACAGAACAGCACTAGAGAATTGCTCTGAAGTGACAACAATCTGCCTCTCAGCAGGGACAAGCACCAAATATCTGTAAAGAAAAAGTCAATACATTTCAAATAATTATATTGTCACAATGACCCAGAAAATACAAAAAACTTACAATTTCTCTGGCACTAATGACTACTGCAGGCCCTTCATACCTTTCTTTTTTTTTGTAAAACATTTTTACTAACACCAGTTAACTAAATGCACACAAGTTTGTTGGAAAAGATGTTAACACGCATAATACTGCCCTGCAGCTTAAGCTAGCATTATCGTCATTTAATTTGAGGAATAATTCTTATTTTCCATTATGTTGCTCAACAGCAGTATATACGAAAAACTACCTCGGTAAAAATTCACACATCTGATAGATTTTATCTTCATTTCCTCTCGAAAATTTAGTTTTAAGTTTAATTTACCTCGACAAAGTAGAGCTCTGCGCCAAACGTACGCCTCCCACGAAGAGAAGAAATGGCGGACACCACGGTCAATCTTCCCTCGCAGAACACACCCTATAGGGGCGGGGTTTCAACAGAAAACATAACTATTTTCGATTATTTTAATTGACTTATTTTAAAAGACTGAACAGTCTTTTAAAAACAAGTGAAAAGCGTGAGACTGAATTATGTTTAGATCAAAAATATAAATGATTCATGTAGAATATGTGAAGCGCATATTTGCAAATTTAACAACCTCACAATAGCATGAAGCTTACATTAGCTTGAAGCTAGAGGTTGTCATTTTATTTAATTTTATTTTCTGGGCTTACAAACAGGACACGCAACATTTAGATAACTGTTACACTGAATCTTAAATCTGTATTGAGTGTTCTCGCTGCTGGCTGCAGAAGCAACATCATCCTATCAGCATGTTTATAGCGGCTGTGGCTATGTGCTGGTAATGTCACCGCTGACACACTATCAACAGAGCAGCCATATTAATAATAATAAAAACAGATTTTAGAAGAATAAATTGAACTAAAGCTACAGAAAAGCAAACATCCCATAAATATGACCTTACATGAGCACGAATTTACTTTATTTTGTGGCAGAAGACAGTCGTATCCCTGCCCTATTAGCTTGTTTAACCCTTTAAGACCTAACATAGAACCAAGTCCGCCAGAGCTTATATTATATTTTTACATGCTGTGGAGCCATTTTTGGGAGCATTTCAAGTTGCTATACATCAATGCAACCATTATAGCCCAGATTTTAATAATATGTATTCATTAAGTGCATAGTAATTACATAAATTGCAAAAAAGTGCAATAAACTACAAAAAAATTGAAAATCGTTTTTGCTTTTTTAACATATATTTGTAGTTAGAGAAATTTAAGAGGCGTATCCCTCAAAACTGTAAATACAAAAAAGTTGCACAAAATAGTTTCCCACCACAGGAAATTTATTTTGAGTGTCTTCATAGTTTTATTTTTGAAATGCACCAATTTTTATACACTGCAGGAAAAACGAAAATAAATATTATACTGCAAATTTGCAAAAAAGCAGCATATGCATCAAAATAAACTATTTCCAGCAGTGCAATATGAGTCCTAAGCATCCCAGAAACGACACAGAAAGTCATAAAGTCAAAGATAACTTTTAAAAAGACGAGTATAGGCCCTGAGGCCCTGATAGTAAAAAAGACTACATTTCCACGAAAATGACGTCACTTCCGGTTTCGGGCAGGTAATGGCAGAAATGCAAAAGTTCGCGCTGACGTCTATTCCAACGTAGGAAGTGTTATGACCAGCTGATTGGATCGGTAAAGCCTGTTTCTGGAATATTATGTTTTTGTTGCTGCAAGCGCTTTTTATGCAGTTTTTGCAAAGCTTTATGTGGAAGGAAACCGTGACCGAGGACAAGCTGATGGCATAAGTTGTAAGTACAACTCCTCCGGTTTCATATGCAAAAAAATTTTTTGCGCTAGCTTACGTGGTTGCAGTGCTACTGGGATTTAAAAATAGTTTGTCAGGGTTCCTGGGTCGTTGACCCAGTGATTTCAGTTTGTTCATGTTCAGTTTAGTTCGCCACATTAATATTCTCACTTCCTGTTTTTCCCCGTGTCAGCTTGTCTTCCATGTCATTAGTCAGATTATGTTCAGCTCTGTACTCACCTGTTTCCAATCATTGTCATCATTCAACCTGTGTATTTAAGTTCCTCGGTTTCACCAGTTCTCTGTCGTGTCATTGATGTTATGTCGTCGTCTCCGTCTGTATGTTCAGCTAGTCAGCCAGCCATCCTTCCAGTCTTTCAGCCAGCCAGTCACTCCATCGTTCCTGCTTTGTTCATTCACCCTCCAATAAATCCTCTTCATTTCTGCACCGTGAGTCCAGCGTTTGGGTCATCTCTTCCACGCCTCCACACACAACCTCTGACAGAATGACACGACCCGTGCCAAGAAGACACGCTTTTGACCCAGCGGACTCGGACCTTTACGAGCGGCAGGACGCAGCGCTCTCCATTTGGGCGGAGAAGCTCAGGTGGAAACAGCGGCTCTTCTCTGAGAGGGAGCACGTCTTTGAGGGGACTCGTCTGGCTCTGGGCGGACCTCGGAGACGCCGCGGTCCTCCACCTGCTGCCTCACCTGCATCGAAGCATTCGCCGCGGAGAGTGGGCGTCGCAGGCCAAGCTTCGGCCGCTCGCTCTCCCGCTGCTCCGCTCCTCGCTCGCCCGCCAGCCGTTTTACTCACCGGACCTTACACTTCGCCATGGCACAGCGGCTCCGCCTACCACCTCGGCTCAATGGAGGCTCCCGTGCCAGAGGCTCGGCTGTGTACCCCGCCTGCTGCCTCTTCCCGGAGAAAGCGGCGCACACGTCGCCATAAAACGGACTACTTTCAGCCACTCCCGATGGTGAGCTCCAGTGACTGTTTTTCGCACTCACCATCTGACTACTCACTTGAAACGCACCATAGACTCACCTCTGATTCATGGGGAGTCTCCCTCCTAGACGAGGACGTGGACTGGGAAGAGTTTTTCTGCTCTTCTCCAAAGACTGTAAATAGTGGTGGCAGGAAAACCAGAACAATCGCCAATAAACCTGCCAGTAACACACACACCATCACTATTTCCACACCCAGTGTTCAGCCACTTCCCACCAGCACGGGGGCCCAGTCTACGCCCACACCAGTGCCAGCTCCCAGGAGGAGGGCAGCTGCGACCCGGTCTACCTCCACACCTGCTTCTGTTTCTCAGGTGGGGGTGACTGGTGTCCAGCCACCTTCCGTGCCCGTCCCAGCGCCCAGGTTGAGGGCAACCCGAACCCAGCTTGACCTTCCTGGAGGCCTGGAAGAGCTAACCGGTCCACCGGCTACCTCACCACTTCATCCACCTCCTGACCCAGCCTTTCACGCCCTCGCACTATCCCTAGTTAGATTAGCTGAACTGTCCCCTGCTCAGGCCCCAGCTTTATTAGCCCAGGCTGCAGTTTTGTCCCCTTCGGTAACCCAGTCATCAGCTCAGCCACCAACCTCAGCTCCGTCGTCAGCCTCGCCTACCTCTGTTCCTCCTTTAGCATCTCCACTCCCGCCAGTTCCCTCACCTGCTGTTCAGCTTTCAATTCAGTCAGTTCCCTCACCTGCTGTTCAGCTTTCACTCCAGTCAGTTCCCTCACCTGCTGCTCAGCTTCCAGCCCCGTCAGTCCAGTCACCTGTAGCTCAGTCTGCTCCTGTCCTCCAGTCACCTGTAGCTCAGTCTGCTCCTGTCCTCCAGTCACCTGTAGCTCAGTCTGCTCCTGTCCCCCAGTCGCCCGTCCTCCAGCCTGTCCAGTCTGTCGTTCACTCTTCTGTAGTCCAGTCTGCCGCCCAGTGCCCTGTAGTCCAGTCGCCTCCTGTTTCCCAGTCGCCTGTCCACCATCCCGTTCAGTTCCCGGACCTGCAGCCACAGCACCCAGAGCCAGCTGTGAGCCTTCCTGCTTCTCAGCCAGGGGTTTCTGCTCCCGCTGGCCCGGCCGCTCCTCGGCCAGAGGCCTCCGCGCCTACTGGCCCGGCCGCTCTCCAGCCAGAGGCCTCCGCGCCTCAGAGCCTTCGTCTGCTGCAGCCTCCTCAGAGCCTTCGTCTGCTGCAGCCTCAGCCTGTGCTTCGCCTGGTCCCGCCTTGACTGGTCCCGTCTCGACTGGTCCTGTGCCCACCGGGCCTCGGCCAGTACGCCTGACACTGGAGAGCCGCCGCCGCTGCCTTCCGCGCGGCCGGCCCCCTGAACTGCACCGTCATCGCCTGAGTGGCCGCCGTCGCCTTCCGCACGGCCAGCCCCCGGACCGCCTTCGCCTGAGTGGCCGCCGTCGCCTTCCGCACGGCCGGCCCCCGGACCCTCTTCTCCTGGGTGGCCGCCGTCGCCTTCCGCACGGCCGGCCCCCCGAACTGCGTCCACGTCGCCGCCGTCGCCTTCCGCACGGTCGGCCCCCGGACCAGCGCTGTCATCACCGCCGTCGCCTTCCGCACGGTCGGCCCCCGGACCAGCGCTGTCATCGTCGCCGTCGCCGTCCGCACGGTCGGCCCCCTGAACTGTCTCTGTGTGGACTCCGTCCCTCCGTCCTGGGCCCCCTCCGCCCGCCCTGTCCTGGTTTTTCGTTCTTTTGGCCGTCGGGTGCCGGCCTTTGCGGGGGGGGTACTGTCAGGGTTCCTGGGTCGTTGACCCAGTGATTTCAGTTTGTTCATGTTCAGTTTAGTTCGCCACATTAATATTCTCACTTCCTGTTTTTCCCCGCGTCAGCTTGTCTTCCATGTCATTAGTCAGATTATGTTCAGCTCTGTACTCACCTGTTTCCAATCATTGTCATCATTCAACCTGTGTATTTAAGTTCCTCGGTTTCACCAGTTCTCTGTCGTGTCATTGATGTTATGTCGTCGTCTCCGTCTGTATGTTCAGCTAGTCAGCCAGCCATCCTTCCAGTCTTTCAGCCAGCCAGTCACTCCATCGTTCCTGCTTTGTTCATTCACCCTCCAATAAATCCTCTTCATTTCTGCACCGTGAGTCCAGCGTTTGGGTCATCTCTTCCACGCCTCCACACACAACCTCTGACATAGTTACGCAAAACAGAGCGTGCCCGCTCCGATTGGCTGTAAAGGGTTAATGGTTAAGCCACTGCAGTTACCACCACTTAGTACAGACACTGATGCAACTTTGTAATACTCAGTAAATTTAGACTGAAAAAATATATAAATCTTATTTCCCATTATATTTGATTATTACTAATTTATTAATCACATTTATCACACATTTATCACATAATTTCGGTTACCATTAGCTAACTGGAGCCTTACGTTGGCCTTTCATGGTTTTTGATAAACAACCCACATACCAGAAAAATAACATTACACCAGTAAAAGTCCACATAACTAAAGGGTCTACACTCTTTCTCACTGGTGTTTTAGCTTTAAATTCTTATTTACCTTCAATAAAAGAACTCCAGACGGTTTCCAGTTTCCAAAGCGAGAGACAAAATGGCGGACGGTGCAGGCAATTTTTCCTCCTGAACATTTCCAGGGGGTGGAGCTTCAGGAGAAAATATCACTGCTTTGTTTCTTTCCAACATGATTTAGTCTAATACACTCAACATCCTTAAAGAATATGTGAAAATGAAAAGACTAAATTATGTTGAGATGAGAAATTGAAATTACTCAAGCTGGATATATGAAATCCTTATATGCAAATTCAACAACCAGCCTATTGCATTTTTTTCAGTGTAGGAGCATGAGAGAGGTCGTACCTTGTCTTATTGTTTTACGGTAGGATTAACGTAGTTATGTCAGTTTTAGTCTAAGTGCCTTTTGTTTAGATGAACTACTGGACTTCTTCACTGTGTTATCTAGGGCGAACCATCTAGGGTGAGGGGGAGACTACCCTCTTCCTGACCAAGGATGTACCTTTTGTGCTTTCATGTTATATGACCCTTTGATCAGCAGGAACACATACACACACATACACACACACGCACCCACTGAAGTATAAATAAAGACTGGGGCAGTTTCTCAGCGCGAGTCTCTCAGTCTGGAGGCTGCCCTTGCTAGCAAGAAGTTCTGTGTGTTTCTCTTCTCTGAGTCTTTACTGAAGAAGTGTTTAGAGTATATTTCTTAACAGCACCCCACCTCCGAAGTGGCCCGAGCGAGCCCCAGGCTCCAGGCCCCGACAAGCAGCCACCAAGGAGTGAGCCAGTTTGTACCTGGACGCCCATCCCCAGACACAAAGAACCACCAACGCACCGATGTCTGAGGGAGTCTGCCACTGGCAGGGGAAGTGGTGGGGGGAGATAGGCCTCCATACCTTAGAGGGCCCGAGATGTCCCCAGAGAGGTGGCGTCTGATACCCAACCTGACATATAGACACAGACATACAGGAACACACAGATACAAACATCCATTCCCACCCTCATGCTCTCATATGCACTTACTCCACACTCAACCAACGTGGAGACAGACATAAAGAGACGCTGTACACACAATCACACTCCCCAAGCGTACTCTAAGAACCGGGTCTAGGTACCTTTGCCCCTGGAGGGGGAACTGCACCCAGACCCAGGTGGTGTTACCCTTTTCCCTGCGGTGGGGGGAGGAAGACCGCCCCGACTCCGCAGCAGCAGGGAGGCCCCACACTCCAGACCCCAGTCGGACGGCCAACTCCTCCTCCTAGCCCCCCCCCCCCCCCCCCCCCCCCCCCGCTCCAGCAGGCTGCAGAGAACAGGGGTGAGAGAAGACTCCAAACTTCCCTCCACCCGCTCATATGTAGTGTTGATGCATGTATGTTCTAAGGTGCATTTAAAACCCAGGAGGGCATGGAGCTACCTGCCAGAGAGCAGCAGGTAAGCGCATAGCCCCTCCTGCTAGCCCTCAATGTCTACGTGTAAATTAATTAATTAATTAAAATTCTTCATTGTTGTCAGAAAGTCATTGGAAAGAAATACACATCATCGCTTACATTTAAAATACGTCAAATGCCTGTGCAACACTGTGCTTTGTTGAAGACACTGTGGCAATATACTGCAGGCAGTCCCAGTGCTGTCAGCAGCACTCTCCTTATTCCATCAGAGCAGAATACTGAGGCATCTGTGAGTGTCACTCAAGCAGTCTGATCACACAGTGTGTGGCATCTGTCATCAGCAGCCCTGCTCATACACATTGACATACATTGTCTTACTTTTCTCTGTCTATTTAAGACACCAAATGTTTGTTTGTTTGTTTGTTTGTTTGTTTGTTTGTTTGTTTGTTTGTTTGTTTGTTTGTTTGTTTGTTTGTATGGGGATCTTTTGGGGGGACACTGATTGACAACAGCTGCACTCAGTGCTTAACACCAGCCTTAACCCAAATTAAACCTCAACACTAAAACCAAAAATGCCTTTAAAGGTTTGTGAAACGACCAGACACTATATCAAACTGGTTTCTATAAAGATAAACACACTTAAACACAATTTGAAAGCATTGCATTTGGAGAAGCACAGCATGCTTTGTGTGAAGCTCTCTTTGTTTGTCTCACTCTGACAAGCCTTAGTGCCTTAAAATAAGCAACCACTCTGTACTTGAAAACTTCTCCATCTCCCACCACTTTATTTATTTATGCATATATTCCTTTGTGAAATATGTTAAAACATGACAGTAAAGTTTTTTCTTAGATAGTCTGTTCAGAACCACATCTGTCTTCAGCAAAGCCTTCTAACTGAAAGACATGGATGACAAACCAAATGCCTACAGACAGTGTCACGCATTATATGACAAGTGTTAGTGAGCACAAATGTAAAGGCATCTCTGTATTGTCTATTCAGGCCTCCACCAGACTTTTGTTATATTCCACTGTGACACTAATCGAGTTAAACAAAGAATAGAGTTGTTGGCATTGTGGAAAAGTGTTTCAAAGAAGCATTTTTGGGAAACAAAAGCTGTTTTAATAATCATTGTTTGAATAGAAAAGTGGAAAAAAAACCTCTCAGTTAGTGTTTTGACCATTACCTGTAGCTCACAACACAGTTGTACAATGCATTATGCAATCCTAATATTAGCATCAAGAACAAAGTGTAACTGAGGGCATTTTAAAGTATGTAACTATGCAGGTAACTGAGCATAAATGCAACAAGTCTAGGGTTGTGACTTCTGAGTCTATCTTGAAGTTTGCACAGTGTCTGAGGTGGTTTCCAAGTTAATTGCGATTTGAAGATTGTGAAAGTATTTGTTTCTCTGTCCGGTGTCCGGGGATGGACTGGTTACCTATTCAGAATGTATCGAGGTCTTTTTAAAGATCTGTGGTTTCTGTTCTAAATCAGGACAAAAACCTTTCTTCTTTTCCATTTTCAAAGGTGTTTCCTTTTTGCAGTGCTGTTGGGTCACAAACTTTAAAGCCAGTATGATAGCCTTGTCCCACCAATGCTGTGAAGGTCCAGCTTGTCAGATCCAATTAAAATCAAATCACTCAAAAAGATCCTCTGGAAAAGAGTAGATTTCTTAGAATAGAGATTATTAAACAGTGTCATATGAACAGCAGAAACCAGTACATTTACCAGTATATTTAAAGCAAACGAAAGCGAAGCAACCGTGTAGAGCCTTAAAGCACAAACAGAAAAGACACACAAAAAGACAGACAGGAAAAAGCAGCAGTCCGGGTCAAATCGACCCAACGCTTATATACGATCAGTGACCCCTCCTCCTGCTGTTGGGTACCCTTTAATCCTTTGTTCTTTCTTTTCATCTTCCACTTATGATACATAACTTTCTGGCCCTACCACATAACTTCCCGAGAACCAGTCTTACATCCATCATTGAACTGGGTCCCTTTGTCAGTTTGCAAAACGGCAGTTAACAATTCAACAATTTGACAATTATTTCGGGCGTGCATGCCAAAAGTAAACTGCTATCTATGCTAAGAAAGGGTTTTTCTCAGCTTCTGGCAGCTGAGGTGGGAAAACAGAACCCCAGGTGCATGCCTGGTGGGGCCAGGTTTGTTTAACGTATAGGCAATGGAAGGGCTGGACACAACGTGGGGCGGTACAGATGATTGCAGATGAACACCGAGGAAGGGTTTAACCCAATATCTGGACTAGTCACCGTTGGCCATAACACAATTAAAGAATAGAATAGAATTATAATTCAACTTTATTGTCATTGCACATGCACAGGTACAGGGCAACGAAATGCAGTTTGCATCCATCCAGAAGTGCTTTAGTGATATAGATATATTACAATATATATTAGCAATAATATAGATATGTGAGTATATTACAGAAATGGGTCTATTATGGTATGTTATAATGTACACGGTATGAAGTATGTTGTGAATATTCTATAACTATAAGTATGTACAGGCTGTAGTGAGTACAAGCTATGTACAGGCTATGAACAGGATATAAATATGAAAAACTATACAGAATATGAAATAAATAACTTTACAGAATCTGAGATATACAGCTATACAGAAATGGGAACTGTGCAAGTTGTAAACAGTTGTAGGATTAAAAATTATCGTATGTACAGAATGATTATTTACACAGAGCTATACAGTAGTGCAGTTAAGATAAGTGAGATATAATTCCTACAGAGGCTATATAAAGTGCTGGTGGTTGTGAGTGGTGGTTCAGTCCATGTTATTATTGTGTGTTTGAGGGTACAGTTGTCCATTGTGGGTGTGTGTATGTTCAGTCCATGAGTTTAACGTGGGTCAGATGTCAGGAGGCAGAGTTCAGGAGTCTGACAGCTGTGGGGAAGAAGCTGTTCCGGTACCTGGTGGTCTTAGTCCGGAGGCTCCTGTAGCGCCTCCCAGAGGGCAGGAGGGTGAAGAGTCCATGTGATAGGTGACTGGGGTCTTTTCAGATACCGCTTCCTGTAGATGTCTTTCATGGCAGGAAGTGGTGCTCCGGCGATGCGCTGGGCAGTTTTCACAACCCTCTGCAACGCCTTCCGGTCCGAGGCAGAGCAGTTCCCGTACCAGACTGTTATACAGTTGGTCAGGATGCTCTCGATGGTGCAACGATAGAAGTTCACCAGGATGTCTGAGGACAGGTGGTTCTTCCTCAGAGTCCTCAAGAAGAAGAGGCGCTGGTGAGCCTTCTTGACCAGCTTGGAGCAGTTGGTCGTCCAGGTGAGATCCTCGGAGATGTGGACTCCCAGGAACTTGAAGCTGCTCACACGCTCCACAGCCGTCCCCTTAATGTGGATGGGTGGATGTGGGTCAGCATTCCTCCTGTAGTCCACGATGAGGTTACTTAAGGTTACTTACTGATCCTAATTACTACATTTTCAAACAGTATTGATCAACATGTGTTCATACAGCAAGTGGCACAAACTTCCATTAATATACTTGAAGATAATATTTGACCTATGGTCTTGTGAGGAAGTGTAAGTGTGTTTTTAATGTGATTCATGAAAACAAAGCAGCACACATTCAACCATCTTCAAACTGTCACATCTCTGATATCAGGAGTCATCATCAAAGTGTCAATCAATGAACAGATGATGGATCAAAAACTGCAGCTGGATTGTGTTTGTTCTCTCCATCAGATTCCTGTCAACTCACAATCGACACAAACACAGTGAACACAAACCTCCAACTGTCTGACAACAACAGGAATGTGACAAGTGTGGAGGAGATTCAGTCATATCCTGATCAGATTTGAAGTTTTTCTTCAGCTGCTGTGTAGAAATGGTCTGACTGGTCGCTGTTACTGGGAGGTCGAGTGGAGAGAAGACGTTTATATATCAGTGAATTACAGAAGAAAGGAGACAGTGAAGACTGTTTGTGTGGAGACAATGATCAGTCCTGGAATTTGGACTGTTGTCATGATGGTCCTTGTTCAGTCAGGCACAGCTGCTCTGCATTTCCAACAAGCCTGAGCTCATTAAAATGAATCCAAATGTCTGGTTTCTCTTTCTTAATGGGATTTTTCCATCATGGGTGAATAAGTGGACATCCAGTAGTGCTCAGTGTATCAAATATTAAAGGCATTCAGAATATCTCATGTTTCCGTCATTCTATAAAAACAGCTGCTTTTAAAAACTGATCCAATCAAAGAAACATGAACTTCCATATTGATCAGATCAATATGTACAGCTCTGATGTCACTTACATGTCCTTGAACTTTTCATGGATGGTGATTTGTGGCCCTCTGCTGGTGAGAAGATGAACTGCATGATGTCGGTTGAATGAACACAGATGACATGAAGTGTTTTTAAATCTGGTTTCATCAGCTTCAACAAACTCTGACTTTCAAAATAAAATCAGTTGATGTGACTGTTTTTGAAAGCTCTTATTTTGGAGGGAGCTGACATTTAATAATCAAATGTCAGTGTGGACACAGTATCTGAGCAGCGATAGGAATACATTTACAGAGCTGTAACTCAGACTAAACACATGGTCGGAGACTCGCTGTGCTTCGGGTCTTTATATTTACAGTCGAACCCTCACCACCCGCTCTGCTCATCTCAGTGAGCTAAACCAGTGCTACCATTAAGAAAACAAATATTATTGATCATTTTCAGAATAAGAGTGGAGATTACAGTTGTTTCAGGACAAACTGCCATGGTTTGAGTTGAGTTGAGTTGTCTGAGTTGGACAAATCCTACTTCAGAATTGATTTTAGTTGCAAGAAAATGAGTTATCTTTTCACTAACTCATCTACTGACATGTTCAGATTTTTCAGAAAGAATTCAGGAGAAATATCTTTAATTTAAAAAGATTTAATTTGCTTCAGCAGCTGAAATTACAAGTTACAGCGGTGGACCTCTGTGTTAAATCAAACATCTGTCTTCACACAAAGGATGACCCTCATCGGGCCATAAAGCTTATATAGTGTGACAATAACAAATGATTATTATGTCTGTCAAACTCTGGAACCCATCCTTATGTCTCCATTCAACCTCCTCTTCAAACTGTTCCCGGCAGGTTTTTGCAGTGCACAGTTTAGGGTAAATAGTCTTCCGCACGGCACATTACAATGTCACTAAATTACCATTAAAGTGCTTTATTGCAACGGCTGCAGATCAGTGACAAGTAGCATACAGAAACGGAGCTGGGCAAGTGGCTCCTCCTCCTTTGCGCGCTCTCATAAATGGGGCAACAGTTTTTGGCACGAAACTGGATGTCACGATCCTGGGTCTTTCGACCCAGCGTTTTGAGTTATGCTTTATTTTGTGTCAGCTGTTTCCCCATGTGTTTCCACTTCCCCTAATCACCCCTGTGTGTATTTAGTCTGTGTGTTTCTGCTCATTCATTGTCATGTCGTCTGTTGTTTCTCCTCATGTTTCCGTGTCTACGGGTTTTTTTCTGTGTTCAGGTTTTTACGACATTCTAAGTTTTGTTTTTTCGTTGCGTGTTTAGCATTTAGTTTCTCCCCTGTGTGTATCTGATTTTTGTTTTTCCACCTTTTTTATATTAAACAGCCTGCTTTTTGTTAATATTCAAGTTTTCTTCCATGTTCTTTGTGTCTGCATTTTAGGTCCTTTCATCAATGCATACACTCTGCCTCTGCCAGACTGTGAGACTGGAAATAAAAACACACACAGTTTGTTGTGTGAAGAAATCAAACATGAGCTGAACAAACAGTAAAGTTCGTAAATAAAAAAAGTTCACATGCTGGTTAGTTTTTCACCTGTGTTTACGTCCAAAGCTCTACCAGTCTGTACACATCTGTATGTTTCATGTTTGTAGAAGTCCTTCAGTCACAACATGGTTCATCTTCATCTTTACAAGCTAGCTAGCTAACTTTCTGCTAGCCTCTAACTTAGCTCGTAAATGCTCTTTTTCATGACGTGTGTACATTTAACACTTTTATTGGAGCTGAGTGAATTTGGAGTGTTTCATGGGTTTGCCTGATGTCATTAGCCAGTAACTAGACACTCTAAGTACTTGGACACACTGTGAGCTCGTATAAAAGGAGCTACAAAGTGCCCTCTATGGATTAGATAGTCCACTTCTCCTTTATGTAGAATCCACCCTCCTTTGCAGGAATTATCGCCCCCTGCTGGTCAGAGGATGGACTGCTTCAGTAATCTCAAGGCTGAACACACTGATGGTAAAGAATCCTGTAATTTTCTCATGAATATATGAAATAAGTTAAAAATGCAGAATTGATTTGATGTTTTATGGATCATAAAGGCAAATGCAGATCAATGTTATCAATAATCAAAGAAACTAAATATGTTAAACTCTAAATGTGATCAGTTCTGATGATCAGTACCATTCATCCATAAAATCAATACATGGATCAAATAAGAACAGGGTTTGATTTTAAAATTTATTGATCGTATCAGCAGTGATACAAACACAAGTTTAATAAACAGCTGACCAAAGTCTATAGAAGCTCAGTGGTGCCAGAATTAAACATAAAAGTAAAAAGTGAATTGTCTGTCTGAGCCAATCAAATTGCGTCAGAGGAGATTAAGTTTAGAAATGGTTTTAAAGTTAATAGATTTTATTTTGAAATAAAGTTTTTATATCTGTCTTCTGTCAGTCACCAAAAGTTGATTCTGTTCATCTGGACTTTTTCAGTGGGAGAAATGTTTCATCCAAGTGACTTCTTCAGTCTCAGCTGACTGCAGGTTTCAATCTTATAAACAGGACATTTGCATAATGACTGAAACCAGCCCACTGAAGGAACAATGGGCTGGGAAGTCAGTTCCTTGATCATTAATATGCAAATACTCATGAGCATTGATCAAAGCCCACTGATCAATGGCCATTAGTACCATTCACAGAGAATTGGGGAATGGCTGCAATCACAGCATTGTAAGATGGTGACCCTTAGGCCCCTCCTCAATTCAGAGATGGTCTTTCCCTTTTCACGTAAATGGCCTCCTTGACTCCGCCCTCAAACCAGCGTTCCTCCCTGTCCAGGATCTGTACATCCTCATCATTGAAAGAGTGTCCACTGGCCTGTAGGTGTGACTAGACTGCAGAGTCTTGCCCTGACTAGGTGGCTCTTCAGTGTTGTGCCATCCGCTTCGCCAGAGGGTGTCTGGTTTCCACGATGTATAAGTCCTGGCAATCCTCCTGGCACTTAACAGCGTACACTATGTTACTCTGTTTGAGTTGGAGGACCGATTGTTGGGGTGGACCAATTTTTGGTGCAGCATGTTTTGGGGTTTAAAAGCCACAGAGACCCGGTGTTTAGAAAAAAAGTGTCTCAGTTGTTCTGATACTCCTGACACGTACGGGATCACTACAGGTTTTTGCTTAGGCACTGATTGCCCTTCTCTCCTGGATTGGCTGGAGCTTTCTTTCGGTGCCGTCCCAGCTTTGACAAATGTCCAGCTAGGATAACCACATCTACTCAGCGCCTTCTTGATGTGATGTTCTTCTGCTTCCCTGACTGCTGTGTCTGTGGGGATGGTGTTCGCTCTGTGTTGTAGCGTCCTGATGACACCCAGTTTGTGCTCCAGTGGATGATGAGAGTCAAACCTTAGATAATGGATTGGATTTATATAGCGCTTTTCAAGGCACCCAAAGCGCTTTACAATGCCACTATTCATTCACTCTCACATTCACACACTGGTGGAGGCAGCTACAGTTGTAGCTACAGCTGCCCTGGGGCAGACTGACAGAAGCGAGGCTGCCATATCGCGCCATACTGATCCCTACGCGTAGGTTTCCGGTACACTTTAGCTTTTAGATGTCCCCCATTACTGATGGAAATGTCACAGTCTAAGAAGGCTAACCTGCCACTTTTCATATCCTCCCTGGTGAATTTGATGTGTCGGTCCACCGAGTTAATGTGATACATGAATTGTGGTACGTCCTGAAATTTGATTTTCACCCAGGTGTCATCCACATGCCTGAACCAATGACTTGGTGGTGTTTCAGGGTAGGATAGCAAAGCCCTCTTTTCCACTTCTTCCATGTACAAATTGGCCACAGCGGGTGAAACTGGGGAACCCATGGCACACTGACCCTTGTATGTGAAATATGTGGAAAATATGATCCCTGATGCTGAGAGTGGTCCTGTTGCTAAGGTTGGTGTCATCCTGTAATCTCTTACTACCGCCAACGCTTCCGTGACTGGGATGCAAGTGAAAAGAGATGTAACATCGTACGAGACCATGGTTTCATCTGCCTCCATAATGACATCTCTCACCTTCTCAACAAACTCCAAGGTGTTCTGGATGTGGTGTTCAGAGCTGCCTACCAGCGGGTTGAGGATCGAAGTCAGAAACTTTGGGTTGTTATAGGTGACCGAGTTGATCATACAGACAATCGGTCTTAAAGGTGCATCCTGTTCATGTATCTTCGGTAAACCATACAGACTTGGTGTTGATTACCCTGGGTACAGCCTGTGGTATGAGATCAAGTCCATAGCATCGTCTTGTTCTAACTGCTTCAGACAGACAGTCCACTTCATGGGCCTCGTTTCAGGGGCTCATAAGTATTTTTGTCACTGAGTAGTAACAAAATTTTCTCATGACAGTCTTTCTGGTTTAGCAATACTGTGCACCTGCCCTTGTCTGCCGGAAGGATGATGATTTTGTTGTCATCACTAAGTGATGTGAGTGCCTTCCTCTCCTCCATGCTGATGTCGGATGCTGGGGGCTTTGCGTTGCTGAGACAAGCCGAAACTTTGTCAGTGTTAAAACGAAATATTTTGGATTTATACATTTTTAAACATTTTCATGTTACTTCATTCCCATGTAATTCTCTCCAGCTGCCTCTGAGCTTCAAAAAATATTGTAATGACTGTACATTTGAATACTCATTTAGTTTGGTACGTACTTTTTCACGTTTTCTCATATTTTGTCTAAATCTACCAGCTGTAATCATGGGTTATGTTTCTAACACATAAGCAGCAGCAGTTACAGATAAAAGTTGCTCTTTGAGTTGCTCTATGATGAAGGCTTCATGACGAAGAGGAGCAAGCAGCAGCTGCTGAAGGTCTGTTTCTGCTTCAGAACATGTTGTTGGATTTCCACTGAGTGCCGTTAGCTTCTGAAACAAGAAATGCTCATTAACACGGTTCTTCGCTGTTAATGAACACGCATCACAACTTTGTAATGTCATGGCCTGGAACGTGACTGTAACATGTTTCAGCTTCTTCACTTTAAACGTGCAGAAAGCAACGTGAGTGTGTTTCTTACTCTGAAAATCCTGAGTCGACTTTTTTCTCTGAGTTCCTGAAACCTGCAAAGAAACATGGAAGTTTTTAACTTAGTCCTGAGTGATGTTAGAAAGAAACTGTTTCCATGCAGCTAACATGGCATCCAGTCAACCGTCTACCTCTGAAAACCAAAACCTGCAGTTCCTCTGGTGTCCACTAGAGGCTCCAGCAGTGACTCAGTCCTCATATACTCCCATGTTAAAATTAGGGATGGGTACCGATATCCAGTGCCATTATTTCTCTTCAGTAACTCAGTCCAGTCTATGCTCTGAGTTTCCCTTCAAAAAGGTTACACTAGAAAAGTGATGACCGTCTAACAGCTGAAGCCCGATAACTTTTTTATTTGTTCCTGTGAGTGAGCACACGTTAATGTAACCTTGACATCATTTCCTCACACACTGACCTTCTTCTTGGATCCGGCGGCGCTCAGAGCAGCGATTTTACTCTCAATATCAGAGACCTGCAGATGGAACAAACATGAAGGGAAACTGTTGAGTTTGCTTATTAAAAACAGGAAGACTTGAAAAGCTTCCTGTAAGTAAGAAATTTGTGTTTATTCCAGCATCAGCCATTTTGTTCCTAGACACCGCGTAAACATGACCATGTCCATCCAGAGCCATTGACCCACCTCGCTCTCAGCACTCTGGACTCTGGCGGCGGTCAGTGCCACCACGTCCTCAAGCTCAGACAGTTCCGAGTCCGTCGCCCCTCCAAACTGATTCTTGGCACTCTGCTCGAGCCGCCGCAGCTTCGACTCCAGCTCGTAGGACTGACCGGCCGTGATGTACACCTAAACAGGTAACAGGACAGACCCCTGGGTCAGCTGACACGCCTCCAGACCACTGAGAATGATGGTGATGATGATGAAGACAGGCCTGAGCATCAGTGAAACACACTGGTTCTCTGACTGACTCAATCACTGAACAGGTAACAGGAGAAGACCTGGTCTCATCAGAGGATGTAGAGTTCAGTCATGACATTATGACCTGATGATGAAACTAGAACAAATCCCTTATATTGTACACATTCTCCTAACGGGTCATTTTTACTGATAGCTTTAAGGCTATTGAACAATAATGAGCATCGACCTGGTTTTACCAACTGTTCTGGGGCATGTTTCAAATGATCACGTAACCTTTTCCTAAATCTAGAACTGCTGTAACTGGACTCAAACTGGACTGAGACTGGACCCAGTGTGTTTGACCGACACCAGCCCTGTCGCTGATGGACGGACACACAACAGCCGGGAAGGTTAAAGCCAGTCCAGACATTTCCGTCATGCTTCGGACGAGGTAGAGGGTTGGGTTTCAGGGACAATGAGGTGTGCAGTTCATGTTGGAGGCTTACATTTTCCTCAAGTTCCCTGAACGCATCATCGGCCTGCTTTACGTCAGTGCCTACTAAGTGGGACCTGTCGATCGGCTCTGAGAGGCCGTACTCGACCATAGCGTTTTCTGTGGCATTAATGGTTCTCAGGACCTCAGTGGTGAGGTCACAGAGGGCGGCGGCAGTCGATCTCTGAAAGCCATGTAGAGGGACAGATGTTAGCAGCTGGAAAACAACATCCCATCCTGCAGCAGCTACCGGGCTGGATGCCCCACAGCACCACAGCATTTCTTGTGTCTGACTTGTGTCTCTGGGAGGTCATGTTGCGATTAAAAAGGACTCTGCACATAAAAAAAACTTTCTACTTTTAAATGTGGTGCACACCTTTTGTTCCTAAAATGGTGGCATGTGTTTCAGACAGACCTGACTACAGTGTTAAAAACTATGCTGCTGATTCCCCAGCTATGATTCAGAGGCAGACGAAGAGGTTTCCCAACACTCAGTGCTTTTACAGATTTCTCCTTCTGTTTGGTGTCACATGACTGAGCAGAGGTTTAGTTTTTAGGTGAACACCTGTACAGGTGAGGGGTCATGTGGTCCAGGCAGGTAGCTGCTGAGCTTCACAGTAACAGTAACCTAACAGACGGCTGTTAGTCAATGCAGGAGGCAGCAGGTTAGTGAGGACTAGTCCGTGATGCATCAGAAAGAGTTCTCCTCCATCAGGAGGTCACTGGACATCTAGTCTGTAGATGTGGATTTACTAGGACAGGAACCACACCTCATTTCTCATTATTATTTTTTTGTCACAGATGGAATAAGAAAACCAATGAGAAGTTTAGAGAAACGTTCAGTATTTTCAGGAGTGGATGAGGACAAAAACATGAGAATGAACAAGAAACATGGTGTTCAGACCCGTTATAGATGGAGTAAAACAGCGTTTTTGGGGAGAAGCCAAGCCATGCTGTAGAAGCACTGAATGTATCACACGTGGGAACCTGGATGTTTATGAGACATCGGACAAAATAAAGAGTTAAAAAACCTTTTAGACTTTATTTTGTTCTTTGAAAACAATGTTAAAAACGAATTCGCCATTAAATGATTGTGCACTGATCCAAAAGTAAGCTTTTTATAACATCGGATCCACTGATGGTCTGAGAAACCTCCAGGTTCCCATTCTCTGGATTTATGGGTTGGAATTCAATTAATTCTGTAAACAGTGGACTGAATCAGTCTTCCTACCTTTTGAGCCTCAGTGGGCATCTCATCACTGGATGAGCTCAGTTCTTTGTTCTTCCGGGAGTTCAGAGCGATTGCTGGGCCACCCTTCAGTCCGGCCAAACCTTTACCCACAGAAAAGGACTTCTTCCCAGCTTCGTCGTCCGATGACGGGCCCTTATCGCTCAGGTTCCCCGCCAGCTCACTAAGCTTCCTTCTCAGTTTCTCCTCCTCATTCTGAGCTGATGGATTTGATGCCTGCTGTAAAACAAAGTTACAGAATGTTTGTACCGACTGGTTTCAGGAAATGATCTCACATTATCCCACATCCTCATCGCATCTCACCTCGTTTACACCAGGTGTAATCTTTTCCTCCAGGCGGCTCAGCAGACTCTCGATGGCCAACATTCGTTTGCTCAGTTCATTTATCTGCAATGTAAAATCAACATGAACACCAAGGAGATGATTTTGTATGACAAAAAGACTCCGTGTCAGTTAACAATATCTCCTGGTTCTTTATGGCTGAGATTATACGGACTGAAACTTTTTGTACAAAATACCATGAAGAAGAAAAAAAGGCAAAACATAGAATTAAAACAGGTTTTCCAAGAATCAAGAGAAGAAAATCCAATGTTTATGCCACCAAAATTTAACTTAAAGTGACTGGTTGATTGTCCTTACCGGCGGGGCTTGTCCCAGGTTCTCCTGGGAGGAGGTTCTACTGCCCCTTCGGCGGTGGGGTGGTTGTTGGTACATCTGCGGGTACCTCTGGTACTCCTCCTCGTCTGATGTGTCAATGTACTGCTGCCGAGCCACCGACGAGGTAATCTTGGACAGAGAGCGAGTCCGGACCATCCGATTCTCTCCGTTGTCATCTGATAACAAACACAGGTAAACATGGACACACAAAAACACCCAGGTGGATGCAGATCTACAAAGATGGACAGGTAGGTAAAAACATTCAGGTAAATGTACATGTTGGAAATAAAAAGCAGCATGTCGGACATCCAAAGTAGAAATTTTTTCTAAACCTGATAATAAGTAAAATTTGCAATTAGTTATCCAGTCTCACAGGTTTGTTTTGAAGGCATCTGTTTGATGTGATAAATCTGTGAAACAAAAGCTGTGATTCCTCCAATAGACAGCAGGTGGAGCCCCAGTGAAAACAGCTACAGGACAAACAGCATTTCCATTAATTCCCGCATTTCCATAGGGTTACTCCCAGAAGTTTTCTGTGGGAAGGTAAATCATGGTGGACAGATTCTGTGGGCCCCAGTAACCCCCGTATAGACCACAGTGGTTTAAACAGTTTATTTTGTTGGACATGTGAAATTGGTTGTGTATTTTGGGACCTGCATCATGTTGCTGGAAGACTGGTATGCTGGTATACTGACCAGGTCTCATGGCATATCGGTCCAGGCTCTTCCTGCGGTTTCCTCTGTGGCTGTAATGGTCGTAGTCCACGTCATTCCTATAGTACCGATCATCCTGCTGCTGCTGTGAATCCAAAGTTACACACATGGTTTTAGATCTCTTTTGTATGTTTGCTTTTCATAACTTTGACTTACCTGTACAGACGGACGCCGTGAGTGAGGCAGATAATCCTCATTGTCAAAGTCCATAGGATGAACAGACAGCAGACGTTTGTTCTTCCTCATCTGAAAACACATCACGTTACGCCTGAATGTGGATTATTTCATAAAACAGATGTAGAATCACATCTTTATCACTTTTATGTTTATTACCACTTTGTAGCGCTGACCCTCGAATTCTCCTTGATCATCCTCATTGCCATTATACGCGTCTGAAAATGCAACATGTTTTGTCATTATTCTGTCCAGTTTTAGTTTTAGATGATGCTCCTTTTGAACCATTTGATTCCACAGCTAATTTTGAACAGTGCTTTATAAAAAAGCAAATCATTATTAATGTGTACACATTTGTATGTATACCACATGGTTAACTATGGAGTTCCACAAGGTTCTTTACTAGGACCAAATCTATTCACAGTATACAGTGGGATGCAAAAGTTTGGGCAACCTTGTTAATAGTCATTATTTTCCTGTATAAATCGTTGGTTGTTACAATAAAAATGTCAGTTAAACATATCATATAGGAGACACACACAGTGATATTTGAGAAGTGAAATGAAGTTTATTGGATTTACAGAAAGTGTGCAATAATTGTTTAAACAAAACCAGGCAGGTGCATAAGTTTGGGCACCACAAAAAAAGAAATGAAATCAATATTTAGTAGATCCACCTTTTGCAGAAATTACAGCCTCTAAACGCTTCCTGCAGGTTCCAATAACATAAGATAAGATAACCTTTATTAGTCCCACGCGTGGGAAATTTGTTTTGTTACAGCAGTGGACAGTGCAAAGTTGCATAGAAAAATTAGAAGAAAAAAACACTGGAATAATATATTCATAAGATACTGTACACAATAGAATAGAAGAAAATAAATTAAAATAAAATACTATATACAATCGAATAAAATAGAATACAAATGCTATATACAATATGAGTATAATACAACGATGCCAGAAAGAGTATTGTACTTAGTGTTATTGCTATTGCACATGTGTGGATGTGTTTAATCAGTTGAAGTCTTTGTTGTGGAGTCTGACAGCAGTGGGGAGGAAAGACCTGTGAAATCTCTCCGTTCCACATCGTGGGTGCTGCAGCCAGTGAAGGAGCTGCTCAGTGCTGTCAGAGTCTCATGCATGGGGTGGAAGATGTTGTCCAACAATCAGAGTCTGGATTGTGGTTGAAGGTATTTTGGACCATTCCTCTTTTCTCTAGTTCATTCAGGTTTGATGGCTTCCGAGCATGGACAGCTCTCTATAACTCACACCACAGATTTTCAATAATATTCAGGTCTGGACTGAGATGGCCGTTCCAGAACGTTGTACTTGTTCCTCTGCATGAATGCCTTAGTGGATTTTGAGCAGTGTTTCGTTGTCTCGTTGAAAGATCCAGCCCCGGCGCAGCTTCAGCTTTGTCACTGATTCCTGGACATTGGTCTTCAGAATCTGCTGATAGTGAGTGGAATCCATGTGTCCCTCAACTTTGACAAGATTCCCAGTCCCTGCACTGGCCACACAGCCCCACAGCATGATGGAACCACCACCATATGTTACTGTAGGCAGCAGGTGTTTTTCTGGGAATGCTGTGCTCTTTTTCCTCCATGCATAACGGCCTTTGTTATGCCCAAATAACTCTGTTTTAGTTTCATCAGTCCACAGCACCTTATTCCAGAATGAAGCTGGCTTGTCCAAATGTGCTTTAGCAAACTTCAAGCGGCTCTGTTTGTGCTTTGGGCGGAGAAAAGGCTTCCTCTGCATCACTCTCACATACAGCATCTCCTTGTGTAAAGTGTGCCGAATGGTTGAACGATGCACAGTGACTCCATCTGCTGCAAGATGATGTTGCAGGTCTTTGGTGCAGGTCTGTGGGTCGACTCTGACTGTTCTCACCGTTGCTTCTGTCTATCCGAGATTTTTTTTGGTCTGCCACTTTGAGCCTTAATTTGAACTGAGCCTGTGGTCTTCCATTGTCTCAATATGTTCCTAACTGTGGAGACAGACAGCTTAAATCTCTGAGGCAGCTTTCTGTATCCTTCCCCTAAACCATGATGGTGAACAATCTTTGTCTTCCGGTCATTTGTGAGTTGTTTTGAGACCCCCATGTTGCTACTCTTCAGAGAAAATTGAAAGATGAGGGAAACTTATAATTGACCCCCTTAAATACTCTTTCTCATTATTGGATTCACCTGTGTATGTAGGTCAGGGGTCACTGAGCTTACCGAGCCAATTTCAGTTACAATAATTAGTTCTACAGGTTTTGGAATCAATAAAATGACAACAGTGCCCAAATTTATGCACCTGCCTGATTTTGTTTAAACGATTATTGCACACTTTCTGTAAATCCAATAAACTTAATCTCACTTCTCAAATATCACTGTGTGTGTCTCCTATATGATATGTTTAACAGACATTTTTTTTATTGTAACAACCAACGATTTATACAGGAAAATAATGACTATTAACAAGTTTGCCTAAACTTTTGCATCCCACTGTACGTGTGAATAGACATGTATTTTCACTGCTATGCAGATCACACACAACATTATCTATAAGCCAGATAACACACACCAATTACTGTAGTTTTGGACCCAGATTACCCCGTGAGGCTCCTGACTACTGTAGCTGTAATACATCAAGCGGTGTGGCTTCGTAGCTTACCAAAGTCATACTAAAATGGCCTGTATTTGTATAGCGCTTTACTAGTCCCTAAGGACCCCAAAGCGCTTTACACAAGCAGTCATCCACCCGGCGAGGCTGCCGGACACTGGCGCCACCGGGCCCTCTGACTACCACCAGTAGGCAACAGGTGTAGTGTCCCCAAGGACACAACGACCGAGACTGTCCGAGCCGGGGCTCCAACTGGCAACCTTCCGATTACAAGGCGAACTCCCAACTCTTGAGCCATGATCGCCACTAAAACACTTTTGACAGATTTTTGAGTGCTGTGTACAACATAAAATGGGTTTGAGGTCAGTAAGCACAACCAGAATTCATATATAAGGTGCACCGGATTATAAGGCACACTGTTGATTGTTGAGAAAATAAACGATTTTAAGTGCCCCTTATAGTGCGGAAAATACGGTTGTTAAACTGCAGGAATGTCTTAAAGACCTGGATGACCTCTAATTTTCTGGTAGTCGTTGTACTTTCTGGTACTCTACTCTCTACTCTAAGCCTTTGAGCGTATGTTCTTTTGATTGGCTAAGTCCCGGTGACGTTTGGTGAGTCTTAGCTTTGGACCAGCAGCTGTTACCTTTACATGATTAATTTGAACCTTTGCCCATAATTAGAATAGAATAGAATAGAATAATCCTTTAATTGTCCCACAAGGGGAAATTTGGTTGTAACAGCAGCCAAAAAGACAAATATACAAACAAACAGTACACAGGACACGGAAAAGAAACATACACAATTTTTCTTACATATTTACATTACATACTAACCCCTAACCCTAATTACCAGGAACATTTAATAATAATAATAATAATAATACATTTTATTTAAATAGCGCCTTTCAAAGCACCCAAGGACACTGTACAACAGATAAAAACTGGAAATATACACAATGGTAAAAATAGAAGATAAAAGTTAAAACATACAGAAATTTAAGAATAGGCAATTTTAAACAGATGAGTTTTGAGGGTGGACTTAAAAAGAGAGAATGAACTAATATTTGACAGTAACATATAAATAGCATGGTAAATGGGAAGAAAATTTCCAATTAAAATCTATTAATAGTAAAACATTTAAGAAACTCACGACTGTGGACATCCGGCATACTCTGCGTGTCATCATCACGCCCACCTGAAGCACCAACACAAGTTGTCTGTTAGCGTGTAACTTCAATAAAACCCTAAAAAGCTCACAGTTGACTCATTATCTCTGAATTCTTTAACATAAGGCAAACTCACCTTCTCCGTTCAGCCTCTTGTACAATGACCTCATCACTTTGGCACTACCAAAGCGTTTGAAACGGTTTCTCACGTTGTCATGGTACCAGCCCAGAGTCCCGATCTTGAGCACCCTGAACAACACAAGTGCAGAATATAGAGAATATAATAAACATCTACCATAAAAGAAACTACCATGACCACCAAATAACTCTGAGCTTACGCTGACGCAGTGCTCTCCGCTGCCGGAGGCTCACCTGTTCATGCGGCAGTTGTCGCACACCCAGCCGTGCTCCTTCTTGTTGTAGCGGCTGCAGGACTTGCAGGTGTACATGCGACAGTCCAGACACTGGCGTTTGCTGTTCACCAGGAACTTGAAGGGCTGCAGGCAGCGGATACAAAGCGAGTCGGACAAGTTGCTCTGAGAGCCCAGCAGTTCTCGTTTTGAGTCCTCCTTCTCAATCTTATTCTTCAGCTCACTGCAAAAGACATGAAAAGATAGTCCCCGAGTTTATCATGGAGTAGAGACCTTGAGGTTTGGAAACTTAACAAATATAACAAATGAACATAGATTTCATAAAATTAGAACACTCTGACCAATCCAAGGAATGCACAAACAACTAAAACCATAACAGAGAACTTCTTGAGGAATTTTGAGGATCTGAAGGAAGACCTGATGATGAAGATCTGGAAGATCAAACACTAGAAACAAAGGCATTGACATTTCGTTTCTCAAGAACAGTGTGGTGATGGATTTGCTTTCCAGGACAAAGAGTAGGTAAATCTCTGTTTGAGATGTTTGGCTATGTTTGGTTTGTGCCTATCTTTATTCAATCAGGCTCGTGATCAGAGTAAAGCACCAAAGGATCAAACCTCAGCAGCATGCTCCACAAAAACGGGAAAGGTCGGCTGATGCCAAATATCCAAAGGTCCAGATCACAAGGTGCAAACAACAACTCAAATTCCACTCCAGGTGATCTTATAGAAACCTTGAACCTCGCTGACAGGTAGAATAAAAAACAAAGGAAGACGAACCAGAACAAAGGAGCTGATTCCCTCTGGAGATGGAGCTACCATGGACTGTTGGATGAAGGTATTAATTATTAAACTGATAAAAAAAACAACGTGAGACTTCGGTTCTTTACATTTTCACAGAGAAGAGAGGGAACAGCAGTCATAAAGAAGATAAATGACCAATCTGTGACTCACCCACAGCCCCTCAATAATTGGCTCTGAATGAATCGTGTGTTCTCCCTGCTTCTTGTGATCCATCCCTTTAGTAATGTCCACATGGAGGCCCACCAGCCTCAGACTGAGAACCATGGAGGGGCTGAGCCACAAAAACCTTCAGAGTATGTGACGACCACAACTGCAAGTCAGATCTGTTTATCTGGCAATGGGTCACAGGGACAGGAATGGAGAGAGACCTCCCTCTCTGCAACCACCAACCACTAGCTTATCTGGAGTAACACAGAGGCCTTCCCAGGCCAGCCCAAGGATCTAATCTCTCCTGCTGTCCCGGATCTACATCAGGCCTGCTCCTCCTGGTAGGAGCTGGCAGTGTGCTCCTTTTGAACTCTAGTCCAAATCCCTCCCAAGAGTCTGAACTCCTCACCTGTCCAGTTTATCAGTCCACAGTATAAAAAAAGTCTTCTTACAGATTTCATTTTGGCTTCTTTCATAGTTTTAAATGTTGAATTCTGATCAGTTTTTATTGATTTCTCGGTTTGTTTTGTATGCTTGTTAAAGGATGAAGATGACAACATGTTCCTGATGATTTCTCTCCAGTCATGAGTCCCTGTGAGGCTGCTCCCTCCCCCCGGGGGCTGATGGGAGTTGGAGTGTTTGGAGGAGACACAGAGCGTCTTTGTGAGGCAACTCCGTGTGACCGGGGCGTGATCGAGTGCAACAACAACAACGTCTTTCACGCTGGAATTCCTGCAAACTTCACATGAACGAAAACAGTTCAAACTCCAGGACTCACACAAAGTTTAGCTTCAGAGTCACAGAGAGAAAGTCTGGGAAAGTCTGGGGTTTATCTAAGATACAGGTAGTGGACTCCAGGCCTCGAGGGCCGGTGTCCTGCAGGTTTTAGATGTGTCCTTGATCCAACACAGCTGATTTAAATAGCTAAATGACCTCCTCAACATGTCTTGGGGTTCTCCAGAAGCCTGTTAATGAACTAATCATTTGATTTAGGTGTGTTGACCCAGGGTGAGATCTAAAACCTGCAGGACACTGGCCCTCGAGGCCTGGAGTCCCCTGATCCAAGACTTAAAAATAGCAACTCTGAGAGGAAAGCATGCCAAAAACAGCTCAAAATTCACTGAGGGAATGTCTGAAGATCATTTCAGTTTGTTTGTTTTTACTGTTTACTTTTGTTTCACTAACCTGACAACATATTTGATGCTTAATCAGTTTCAAAAAGGACTTAATTCACTCTCTGATTCTTTGTACATTGATTGATTTTTGATTTGCCCGTTTTTTGCCCAATTTTTAATAACACTGAATACAAACAATATTAAAACTTCCATTAAAATGTGTAGAAGCTTCAAAGCATTTTTTTATTTATTTTGTTGTATTTCTGCAGCAAGAATTTTCTGTGTGCTATTATTAATGCTGATATTTCAGCTTCAGTTTGAAAAACACCCTGAAACTTTAGTAATGTTTCTGATATTTGTACATGAAAACTCTGAGTGTGGGAACGAGTACCTGAGTCTCTCTTCTTCTTTCTTGCGGAGGTTGAAATCTCGTTGAATCACTTCCCAAACATGTTTGGCCTCTTCATCCGTTAGACGGGAAAGATCCAGCTTATGCTCCATGACACTAAAGGAATCACTCAATCAATCAAAAAAACAATCAATCAAACAGTCATATGAGGTGGCAGTGGTTCTTCAGGGTTTCGTTGTTGGTCCTCTGCTTTTAGTAACAAGGTTTTCTTTTTTTTAAGTTGTATAACTTGTTAAAATGTAAGGATATTCTAGAAATACTTGAAGTAATGAATAAAATATTTTAGAAAAATATAGTGCATATATAATACTTTGATAATAAAAGCATGAAAAAGACAAAAGTTTTCAGATTAAAAAAACTTTTCACTTAACAAATCTTTAGAACCAGATTTTGTGATAACACATTTTAGACAAACAAAATGAAGGTTTTATAATTCAATATAATGAGAAATTTGAAAAAGATATCTTAATAAATAAATAGTAAATTCCTATTAAAGCAAGAAGCTGGAAAAATAATTTACTGTTTATGTGCCTTCAGAATAAAAGCCTGTCCGCAGTATGAAGTTAAATAAAGACAACTCAGTGAGCGCTGTGTGATATGTTGTGTGCGACAGAGGCTTCATTCAAAGCTCAGATTAGATTTAAAAACTAATTTGTTTAAATTTAAAGTTTATAAATGAGATTAAAATTCAGTGAAAAACAGTAAAAACTCACCCGATGTGTGTCTGCAGCTCAATGATGAGATGAGCGAAACTGAACTGAGAACCTCAGCTGATCATATGACGACACCTCTTGACACAGACACACACACACACACACGCACACACACACACACACACACACACACGCACACACACACACTGTAACACATCTGCAGGCTAAACTTTGAAAAACGAAATCAGACATCCACGGTGCAGACGACAAACATCAGGGACACAAACTGAAATTAAAAGTGTGACAAGTGTGAAGCATTCAGAGTCAAAGCTCAGTTTGTCCAACAGCAGGTCATGAGACCTGAGATCATTTGACATCATCAAACGCTCAGTGAAGACTTTTATTCTGACATCGAAGATATGACTGAACACACATTAGATATTAAGACTTAATACTAGATATAATAAATACAAAAACAACTTATTCTGAATGAACTTGAGCGTATTTATCTTTAATAATAATAAATGTGACTGTAAGCCACTTACAACCATAAATACACATGATATGGAGAGAATCTGATAATGTTGTTGATAATAATTTAATGTCTTATAACATGATGTCATAAAATCACAAGGTGTTCTCTCTTGGCTCTCGGCGAAGGTGGTCGCACTTTTCTCCTCTCCTCCTCTCCCTTAGTTTCCCTGCTTAGCTCTTATGCCCTCATCTAGTCTCATGTTTTTTGTGTTACTTTCCCCTGAACACTCGCCCACAGTCTGTTCTCTAAAACCTAAAAGAGAATTATGGATTCAATCAACTGGTCCCTGAATGCTATTGACACCCTTTTCTCAACGAGAAGTCTGGGCTCGGGAGAGCCTGAGTTTCCTGGAGGTACTTTCCCTGCCAGATACACGATGGACGGGTGGCAGCAATGGAGAATCGTGTGTCTGGCGGGACTGTCGATGGAAGACGCTGAAGATATCTACCTATTCTGAACCATAGTAACAGGGTTCTGGCTTATCGGAGCTGGCTTGGCCCTGGCTTATCGAAGAATTAAGAAAGCGGAACCAGCTGTTCAAACCCCCACAAGGCTGACACTGGGATTGAAACCAGTGAGAGACCAGTGTCGGACTGTTAAAAACAGCTTGAAATTCTCATGAGTTGTTCGCACTAAAGAAGAAAAAAGCACCATCATAATGCGGCTATCCCTTCAGTGCCAGCTGTGGGCTCAAGTCTGGAGCTGAACAACAACACCCTGATAACGACTGTGCTTAGACTGTTCTTCCCATCCCATGCAAGGCCACCTGGGTTGGCTGGAGGACTGTTTACTTAGGCTGGCAGGGCGAAGGACACTGTCTCAGCTGAACTCTGGACACACATACACTGATAGGCACTCACTCATCCCCCCTCCCTTTCCAAACGCCTTCGATGTTTGTTCCCTCCTGGAGAACATGGCAGGTCTGGGCCCACGCGGGAATGGTTGCGCTGGGCAGGATGGCTGCTGTGTTTGCCTCGGATTACTCCTCATACCCTACCCAACCCTGTTGCTGGTCACGTGCTCTATAATGTTGTGCTGTGGACATTTATGTGCTTTTTGTGAAGAGGAGTTTTTTTGCGTCCTGTTCTCATGCTGTCCTCCCAGGAGCTCAGCATGGGTAGAGGTCTCTTTTTCAAATCAAATTCAAATCAAATTCAAATTCAAATTCAAATTTTATTTGTCACGTACACAGTCATACACAGTACGATATGTAGTGAAATGCTTGGACAACTGCTCGTGACCTAAAGAAAACAAAAAAGGAAAAGGCTATGAATAAGATAGGAAATAAATATGAAAAATTAAAAAGGGTAAATTTAACTAGGAAGGAATAAAATATAAATTAAGGTTAAAAATGAAATAACTGTACAACACAAATTAGAATGAAGGGTAAATTTAACTGGGAAAGAATAAGATAAAATATATAAATTAAAGTTGAAAATAAAATAACTGTACAACAAAATACACAATATCGAACTATATAAGAATGTATGAAGAAATATAAATATAAATAAATATATACACAATAACAGCAGCTGTACAAGTATTAACTGGAAATGAAGAATATAGTGACCAGTGTTGTGCAATCCACATTATGTCTTGTGCAGTGCAAATATGCTTAAAGTGATTTAAGTGATGAAGTGAAAACAATGTCCAGAATGTCCAGTGTGTGTAAGAACCATATGTGTGGGTCAGTACTGTGTGGTGGTGTGATTGAGAGACCGTATCGCCTGCGGGAAGAAGCTCCTCCTCAGTCTCTCTGTGTTGGTCTTCAGGGAGCGGAATCGCTTTCCTGACCTCAGCAGAGAGAACAGTCTGTTGTTGGGATGGCTGAGGTCCTTCACGATCTTCCTGGCCTTGGTCCAGCACCGCCTGCTGTAGATTGAGTGCAGGTCAGGGAGCTGTTGTACTTTCCCATTGTAGTGTACATTTCTGTACTGCAACCGATCTCCAACCTGTATCCCCATGTGATGTCTGTGTTGTGTGTGTAAGGTCGGGGGGGGGGGGTCCCATTTCACTGCAGGCCAACCTGCATGTGCTGAATAAAGCCTTGATTGATTGATTGATTGATTGATTGATTGATTGATTGATTGATTGATTGATTGATTGATTGATTGAAACTTTTTTCCCCAGTAAAAAGTTTATTGTCAGACTTTATGCGTCATTGCTTTAGCATCACAGACTGGGAAGTCTTCCGGACTGCCGCGAACAACAACACCAACAATTATGCTGAGTATTCTTAAATGCATCAATGACGTCGTACTGCAGGCTGTTGTACAAACTTACCCTAACCAGAAGCCGTGGGTTAACAGAGAGGTCCGCGCAGATCTACAGATGATGCAATAGCAGTTGCACTTCACACCACCTGCGACAGACTGGCGACCTGTCCAGGGGGTACCCCGCCTCTCGCCCTATGGCAGCTGGGATAGGCTCCAGCGCCCCCCGCAACCCTGAAAAGCATAAACGGAAGTGAATGGATGGATGGATGGATGGATGAACCCACAACACGATTCATAAAGATTTAAAATCAGTGACCTAAACACATTTAAACATTAAAAACAGTCTTATTATCGTACTGGAAACACTTAAAACATAGATGTTTTAATTTATTTTAAGATTAAAAGTACTTTAAATATAACTATTTAATTTAAATGATCCTGCTGTAGTATAAATAATCGGCTGAAACACGAAGCTGCAGTTCCTGTGACGTCCAGCAGGGGCAGCAGTGAGTTAGCCGCCCATGTTGCAGTAAACAAGCTTACAGCCTGATACACAAACAGGTTGGTCATTTGACCATTTAACCAAATGGGTAAATTTAGCCCGGTAATAGTAGGTGGGTGCTAGGCAACATCAAAATATGTGACCTCGATAAGAACCTTCAGGTGCTTAACATGTATGGGTGTTGCATGTTTGGTTGCCGAATTCCTGATGTGTAGGGGCAGTTCATGTATGCTGGTGATGTAGTATATGCACGATGTTCTGGAAGAGGCAAGTATAATGAGTAGAATGACAGGACTTCGAAGAAGTCACGCAAGGCTGCTTAGTTGTAATAAACTTATAATAACAGTTCTTTTACATTGATTAACAGAATTACTCATTGACTTTATTAAAACATAGAATTTATTGTCTTGACTTTTATTTGCAGTTCAAATGCAAATATTAATAACAAAGAAAGGAATGAAATAAACGTGCCTGTTCTGCCTTTTATAACTTAAACTGAATATTACGGTTGTAAACTGTCCTAGAGCTCCTTCTAGTGGCTGCTTTGTAATATGGGTTTGACTACTTTGGGAAAGAAAAAATGGTGGAAAGTGATGCCGTAATGTTATCGTTCTAAGCTGATACGGACCTTAAAATATTGTTGCCTTGGACAGGATATGTCTGTAAGTATGAGTGACTGTGACAAAGTGGCTAGGACAGAATTCATTTGCCATTCATCACTTGCATATATTGTTATTTTGTGTTCTGTTATCTTACAGTCTATCATAATGCTTTAATGTAAACACAGCACATGTAACCTTGGCTCTACATACTATCCCAGGTCTGTTTGTGGTAGCATTGGTTATATTCATTTCATCTGTGTAAATGTACTTAAAGCTAAATGTCACTTCATCATTAATTGATTTGGATCTTTCATTTGTTTATGTAGTTTGGTTATACTTACCATTGTGTGTTCCTTTGAGCAGGTCCTATTGTCATGGTGCTGGGTCGTTGACCCAGCGTTTTGTGTTTTATGATTATTTTCCTCTGTTCTAGTTATTCTGATTTTGGTATTCTGTGTCCTCCCCCCTTGTGTCCGGTTCGTGTTCTAGATTTCCTGTTTTATTCTGAAGGTCTCTGTCTGTTGTCATTGTGTTCAGCTTGTGTCCTCCAGTCATCATGTGTATTAGGATCAGCTGTTCTTCCCTCCTGTGTGTGATTACCCGATTACCTTGTGTGTGTATATTTAGTGGGTGTCGGTCTGTGTTCGTTGTCGGCTCGTCTGCCTTCGTCTGCATTTCTGTGTTCCATGGTGTTTCGTTCCTGTCTCTGCGTCTCTCTGCCGCGCACCCCTTTTGTATGCTCTCAGTTTTGTTATTTAGTTCTCCCAGTTTTATTTTTCTTCAGTTTTGTCATGCCTCACTGCTTGCTTGCCACTATCCCACCTTGTAAATAAACATCACACTCTTCATCAGTCAGCTGCCTGCATTTTGGGTCCTTTTCATTCCACAACACGACTGCTGCCCCAGCCATGACAGTACGAGCCGACCAAACATGGACCCAGCAGCATCCGCACCTTCCCAGGAGTTTCGGGAGGAATTAACTGACTCTGTTTCAAATCAAATTCAAATTCAAATTCAAATTTTATTTGTCACGTACACAGTCATACACAGTACGATATGTAGTGAAATGCTTGGACAACTGCTCGTGACCTAAAGAAAACAAAAAAGGAAAAGGCTATGAATAAGATAGGAAATAAATATGAAAAATTAAAAAGGGTAAATTTAACTAAGAAGGAATAAAATATAAATTAAGGTTAAAAATGAAATAACTGTACAACACAAATTAGAATGAAGGGTAAATTTAACTGGGAAGGAATAAGATAAAATATATAAATTAAAGTTGAAAATAAAATAACTGTACAACAAAATACACAATATAGAACTATATAAGAATGTATGAAGAAATCTAAATATAAATAAATATATACACAATCACAGCAGCTGTACAAGTATTAACCGGAAATGAAGAATATAGTGACCAGTGTTGTGCAAAAACAAAGTCCAGAATGTCCAGTGTGTGTGTAAGAACCATATGTGTGGGTCAGTACTGTGTGGTGGTGTGATTGAGAGACCGTATCGCCTGCGGGAAGAAGCTCCTCCTCAGTCTCTCTGTGTTGGTCTTCAGCGAGCGGAATCGCTTTCCTGACCTCAGCAGAGAGAACAGTCTGTTGTTGGGATGGCTGAGGTCCTTCACGATCTTCCTGGCCTTGGTCCGGCACCGCCTGCTGTAGATTGAGTGCAGGTCAGGGAGCTCGGAGCGGATGGTGCGCTCAGCTGACCGCACAACCCTCTGTAGAGCTCGTCTGTCCTGCATGGTGCTGTTCCCGAACCAGGTTAAGATGTTTCCCGCCAGGATGCTCTCTATGGTGCACGAGTAAAAGTTCCTGAGCACCTTGGAGGGCAGTTGGAAGTCTCTCAAGCGTCTGAGGTGGTAGAGACGCTGTCGGGCCTTTTTCACCACGGTGTTGATGTGACAGGACCATGACAGGTCCTGCGTAATGTGAACTCCGAGGTATTTGAAGCTGTCCACTCTCTCCACTGGGCACTCGTTGATGACGGGGGTCTGGTAGTTCCTCTCCTGCTTAGTGCTGAAGTCCACTATCAGCTCCTTTGTCTTACTGACGTTTAGAAGGAGGTTGTTCCTCTGGCACCAGTTCTCCAGATTCCTAATCTCCTTCAGGTAGGCCGTCTCGTTGTTATCAGAGATCAGGCCCACCACGACGGTGTTGTCAGCAAACTTGATTATGGTGGTGGAGCTGGTAGTGGCCACACAGTCATATGTGTACAAAGAGTACAGCAGGGGGCTCAGAACACACCCCTGGGGGGCTCCAGTGCTGAGAGTGGTGGAGGCTGAGACATGTCCGCCCATCCTTACTGCCTGTGGTCTGCCAGTTAGGAAGTTGGAGATCCACTGACACATAGATGAGCTGAGTCCCAGATGCTCCAGCTTGGTGGTGAGTGTGGAGGGAATTATGGTGTTAAATGCAGAGCTGTAGTCTATGAAGAGCATTTTAACATAATTCCCCCTTCTAGTGTCCAAGTGAGTGAGTGATGTGTGGAGGAGATGAGAGATGGCATCGTCTGTGGAACGATTTGGACGGTAAGCGAACTGTAGTGGGTCCAGTGTGTCTGGTAGTGAAGAAATGATGAAGTCTCTGACCAGGCGTTCAAAGCACTTCATCACTACTGAGGTGAGGGCTACAGGGCGATAGTCATTGAGAGAAGCAGGGTGGGGTTTCTTCGGGACAGGAACAATGATGGACTCTTTGAAGCATGTGGGGATCACCGACTGAGATAAAGAGATGTTGAATATCTCAGTGAACACAGGAGCTAGCTGGTATGCGCAGTCTCTTAGGATACGACCTGGGATGCCGTCTGGTCCTGCTGCTTTCCTGGTGTTCACTCTCTTGAAGGCTCTCCTTACTTCATGCTCGGAGATGACGAGCACGTTTCCGGTGCTGGCAGTATCTTCCTGTCTGCAGCCGTTAGCGCCGCCAACACTAGCATTGTTGGAGACCTTAGCTGCAGCCTCGAAGCGAGCATAGAAAGTGTTCAGCTCGTCTGCCAGAGTCACGGCCGCGTTCGTCATACCGGTTGTTGGTGCTTTATAGTCCGTTATTGTCCTTAGTCCCCGCCACAGGCTCCTAGAGTCACTCTGTTGGAGTTGTGACTCTAGTTTCCTCCCGTAGCGCTGCTTCGCCTCTTTCACCGCCCTCCGCACGTTATATGACGCAGGTTTGTACGGGTCCATGTCCCCCGTCATGAGTCCCGTGTTGTAGGCAGCGGTGCGGGATCTCAGAGCGTTGCGGATGGTTTTATCCACCCACGGCTTCTGGTTGGGAAACGTTGTGATAGTCTTTGTCTCCACGGTATCATCCGCTAGTTTCCCGATGAATCCCACAACCGCTTCCGTAAACACGTTGACGTCATCGTCGGAGCTGTTTCTGAACATGCCCCAGTCTGCGTCATCGAGTGCGTCCTGTAACGCGGCCACCGATTGGTTGGTTAACCTGTGGCTCGAACGTGAGGGAGAGGAATTTCACCACGCTGTAGAAGCCAGGCTACAGCAATTACTCTCTGCTCACCCCTGGCTACTGGACTCTCTTCACCCGCTCGCACAGGACTTCATTCTGAACGAACTCCATCTTCACCCTCCAGCTGCTACCGCTTCCCGACCCAGCCCAGCGGTGAATGTTTTGCATTGCCCGCCGGGGAATTTGCGGCCCGGCCTGCCGGGGAATCTGTGGCTGGCCCGCCAGATGTGGAATTACCCGGCCGGTCGGAGCTATCCCCGAGAAGGAAGCGACATTCACGCCGCCGACGTCCATCGCCACAGCCGGGTCCCGAGACTTCTGAGTTGCCGGGTGTGGTGAGTGGAAAAGACACTCTTTCTGTTTCGCCAGACCTTGTGACTGCTTATACCGGGGCTGTGTTTTTTGAGTTAGCTGCCCAGCTAGAAGCTCAGTTAGCTGCCCAGCCAGAAGCCCAGCCGTCACCTCCATCACATTCAGCCCAGTTACAGTCACAGCCAGACTTATTACAAACTATGTTACAGTCCATTGCCCAGTCAATAGCTCAGTTGGTAGAGGAATCATCAGCCTTATCGTCAGCTCAGTCTCCAACTTCACCACCATTATTTTCCCAACCTTTTCTTCAGTCGCCCTCAGCTCAGCTACCTATTCAGCCATCATCTTCACCTACTCCTCCGGTACAGCAAGCTATGTCTATTCAACCCATACAGAACTGTTCTACAACCTCTAATCCTAAGCAGAGAGACAAACCACACATTATTGTTATCAGTCCTCAAAAGCTGGCCATTTCAGAGACTGTGACACACTTCAGGCCCCCCCCCAGAGGCTGAGTTTCAGCCCTCGGCCCACTCTGGACCCCTGGAGGCTAAGAACCCAGCTGAGGACTGCACCCGGCTGTCGCTGCCTGAGCAGGGTCAGTGCTCCGCGCAGCTGCAGTCAGCCATGTGTGTGCCAGGGGCCCCTGTGCCTGCTGGTTCAGTGACTGTTTCCGCTGGGGGTTCTAGAGAGCCCGGCCAGCCCGTCCTCGTCTCTGCTGGAGGGTCCGAGGGACCGCTCCAGCCTCCTGTCTCTGCTGGAAGGTCCGAGGGACCACTCCGGCCTCCTGTCTCTGCTGGAGGGTCCGAAGGACCGCTCCGGCCTCCTGTCTCCGCTGGAGGGTCCGAGGGACCGCTCCGGCCTCCTGTCTCTGCTGGAGGGCCCGAGGGACCGCTCCGGCCTCCTGTCTCCGCTGGAGGGTCCGAAGGACCGCTCCGGCCTCCTGTCTCTGCTGGAGGGCCCGAGGAGCCCATCCAGCAACCTGCTTCTTCACCTGCTTCACCACCTCCGGCTCCTATGCCGCTGCCTGCAGCAGCAGCTTCACCCACATCACCTGCAGCAGCAGCTTCACCCACATCGCCTGCAGCAGCAGCTTCACCCATGCCTGCAGCAGCAGCTTCACCCACGCCTGCAGCAGCAGCTTCACCCACGCCTGCAGCAGCAGCTTCACCTTCATCATCATTGTCGCCTGGTCCAGATTCAGCTTCGTCTTCAGCGTCGCCTGCAGCAGCCTTCGAGCCTTCATCCTCGCCTGCAGCAGCTTCCGAGCCGTCATCCTCGCCTGCAGCAGCTTCCGAGCCTTCATCCTCGCCTGCAGCAGCTTCCGAGCCGTCATCCTCGCCTGCAGCAGCCTCCTCATCCGCTTCATCAGCGTCGCCTGCAGCAGTCTCCTCATCAGCTTCACCCACGCCGTCGCCTGGTCCAGCTTCAGCTTCACCCACGCCATCACCTGGTCCAGCTTCAGCTCCGGCTTCATCCTCGCCTGGTCCAGCCTCCGAGTCAGCCTCGTCCTCGTCTGGTCCTGACTCCGAGTCAGCTTCGTCCTCGTCTGGTCCTGACTCCGAGTCAGCCTCGTCCTCGTCTGGTCCTGACTCCGAGCCAGCTTCGTCCTCGTCTGGTCCTGACTCCGAGTCAGCCTCGTCCTCATCTGGTCCTGCCTCCGAGTCAGCTTCGCCGTCGCCTGGTCCAGCTTCAGCTTCACCCACGCCGTCACCTGGTCCAGCTTCAGCTCCGGCTTCATCCTCGCCTGGTCCAGCCTCCGAGTCAGCCTCGTCCTCGTCTGGTCCTGACTCCGAGTCAGCTTCGTCCTCGTCTGGTCCTGACTCCGAGTCAGCCTCGTCCTCATCTGGTCCTGACTCCGAGTCAGCCTCGTCCTCGTCTGGTCCTGCCTCCGAGTCAGCTTCGTCCTCGTCTGGTCCTGACTCCGAGTCAGCCTCGTCCTCATCTGGTCCTGCCTCCGAGTCAGCTTCGCCGTCGCCTGGTCCAGCTTCGGCCACGTCTGGTCCAGCTTCAGCCACGTCTGGGCCAGCCTCCGCTTCCACTTCAGCCTCTGCCTTGCCTGGTGCAGCGGGGGCCACGCAGCCTTTGGGTCCCAACCTGCCGCCTCGACGTCGGCGGTCATCTGCCAGGCTGCTTGTTGGGCGTCATCGCCACTATGGACGACCTCCCAAACGCCGCCGCTACCTTCCACACGGTCGGCTGCCTGAACTGTTTCCCCGTCGCCGCTGTTGCCGTCCGCATGGGTGGCCGCCTGAAATGTTTCCCCCGTCGCCGCCGCTACCTTCCACACGGTCGGCTGCCTGAACTGTTTCCCCGTCGCCGCTGTTGCCGTCCGCATGGGTGGTTGCCTGAAATGTTTCCACGTCGACGCCACTGCCTTCCACATGGTCGGCCCCCGGAGATGAACTGTTCTAGACTCCTGAGTTGTCAGCCTCTGGGCCGGCCTCCTGAACTATGTTTTGGGACCCTGTTCAGGGATTTCAGTGTGTGTGTGTTGTGTTTTGGACAATTCATTTGGATCACTGGAGCTTGTTTTTTGTTTGGTTTTGGTCCCTCCGTCCTGGACCCCCCGCCGCCCGCCCTGGGTTGGTCGTCTCTTTTTGTTTTGGGCTGTCTGGAGCCAGCCTTTGGAGGGGGGGTACTGTCATGGTGCTGGGTCATTGACCCAGCGTTTTGTGTTTTATGATTATTTTCCTCTGTTCTAGTTATTCTGATTTTGGTATTCTGTGTCCTCCCCCCTTGTGTCCGGTTCGTGTTCTAGATTCCCTGTTTTATTCTGAAGGTCTCTGTCTGTTGTCATTGTGTTCAGCTTGTGTCCTCCAGTCATCATGTGTATTAGGATCAGCTGTTCATGAAGTGATTAATGCTCTTCCTCGCATGAGGATGTGTAGGGCCAGTAGAATCGGAGGACCTGTCCTTAACAGGGTCCAAAGCTAAATTAAAATCCCCTCCATTTTCTCCCTCCAATGTAGAGAGTAATAGAAACAGGTCCTCAAAGAATTTGAGGTTGTCCTCATTAGGACCGTACACGAAGACTAAATTGAAGTTAGACTTTAAGAAAGTGCCTTGTACTATTATATCTACCTGTTACATCTCTGATAATATTAGTCATCTCAAAAGGGATGTTCTTATTTATAAGAATCAAAGTCCCTCGTGAATGTGAGCTATAAGGTCCTGCCACCTTCTAGTCATTACCTGTATGTTAGTCAAAAGGGGAAAGATTATATTTGTCTGCATCCTCCTCAGTCTAGTCAATACCTGTTTCACCTTACTCACGTTATTTAAACCCCTACCGTTCCAGGATGTTATCTTAATATTCATAGATTGGGACATAATTATAGATAGTAAGTCGACTGCAGTAGATTAAAGCTAAAAATAGCCATTCTTGGGAGGGTGAATTAGTAATAATAATAAATTAAAAAAAAGAGGAGAGAAAAAATATAAATATCAAAAAGAAAAAAAGAAAGAAAAACAAATGAAAAGAAATAAAAAAAAAAACATTATCCTTACCCCTGTATAACCCACAACTAGAACATTAACCCTTAAACAGTTAAACCTTTAACCTCTAGCAACATTTAAAGAAAGTTCCCCTCTCCTTCTCTTAACACTCCAACCTATGTCAATAGCAGCTACTCACTAACTTATTAGAAAAACACTGGAATAGGATAAGAATATGGTCGCTCCTTAAACTCTTCTGTAAACATCAGACATCAGCAAAACTGAGGTGTTGTAAAGTGTGGAGAGTTTCCTGTTGTTTTGTTTTCACCCTGCTGTGAGTCTGTTAAGTCTTTATTTAGATGCATATGGCTGCAATCACAGCATTGTAAGGTGGTGAAAGATGTACCCTTAGGCCCCCTCCGCGATTCCCTTTTCACGTAAATGGCCTCTTTGACTCCGCCCTCAAACCAGCGTTCCTGGTTGTTTGGTTTCCCCGGTGTATATATCCAGGTGTGGCAGGTGCATCCGCCTCCTCTGCACGGCACCGCAGGCCACGCCCCGCCACACCTGGTAATCCTCCTGGCACATAACAGCGTACACTATGTCACTCTATTTGTGTCGGGGGACCCAATCGTTGGGGTGGACCAATTGTTGGCACAGCGTGTTTTTGGGTTTAAAAGCCACAGAGACGCAGTGTTTAGAAAAAATGTGTCTCAACTGTTCTGATTCTCCTGACACGTACTGGATCACTACAGGTTTTCTGAAAACTGTTACTCATGGCCATTGATCAGTGGTCTTTGATCAATGGTCATGAGAATTTGCATAATTATGATTAAGGAACTGACCTCACAGCCCTTTGTTCCATCAGTGGGCTGGTTTCAGTCATTATGCAAATGTACTATTTATACGATTGGGGAAACCTGTAGTCAGCTGAGACTGAAGAATTCACTTGGATGATGACGAAACATTTCTCCCACAAAACGCTACGTCCAGATGAACAGAATCAACTTTTGGAGATTTACTTACCTGGATGATTGAGCATGCATCAAGATCTCCCTTTTTGTGTGTTCAGTGATGTCGTTTCTTCTTAAATGTTATTTATTTTTGTATCTTAGTCATGTCTCATGGACATTTGGACTTCTGCCCATAGGTTCGCAGATAGAAGTGGTCCAGGTACCCATCTGAAATCTAAAGGGATCCATACCTGAGCACCAAAACTGTTCACATCTCCCTCTTCACATACTGACTTCATGGCATCCCTAAACAGCTGAACACGTATCTGTCCAGACTGGCACCTGGAAAGTATTTTATTTGATCCAGGTTTGCACAGTTGAAACATCTGTTTCATATCTCAGCTGCTGTGCCGGATTTTTGTATTTTTACTTTATTTATATAGTGTAAAATCATAACAACGGTCAGCCCACGGTGCTTTATATTGTAAGGTAAAGACCCTACAACAATACAGAGAAACTCCAACTATCAGACAAGACAACGATGGGACGCAAAAACTCAATTTTGACAGGAAGAAACCTCCTTCAGAGCATGGTGTGGTAAACAGGTAAACTCTGAAGTGTTTCAGTGCAACTCACACCGGGTCGTTTTTTAATCTATCTGAAGTTGGTTAGTTCACTCCAATCACAGCTGCAGAGCTTTCTTCTTCTTCTCCTTCTGTGGATTCCTAGTTTCTGCTGTGACATATATAAAAGACAAAGGTGCAGAGTGACAGCTAGCTGAGGGTTATAAACCAGCCCGTGACCCTGTTTCTGATGATTCCTGATGGGGCCAGTCTATTTCCTGCTGACAGTTTGTTGCTCTGGCCTCAGTCAGCTGTTTCTGTCCTCTGTCAGTGTCTAATTAAAGACTCACCGTGATCAGCACACCTATCACAGCCATATTCACGTCATATGAACGTTGGCATCCTCGAAAGCCAACGTTCACATTTTGGACAGAGAGGACAGTGAAAGAAGACATTTACGTCCACTGTGAGCGACCATCTTTGAACAGAGGCGGTGGTTTACGACACCAACTCTCTGCCATCTATAATCCAGTTTTGAGTTCCCTTCCCAGATGCCTTAACGCCCACTCACATCCTGGGCCATCTGACCTCAGGAAATCACATGATAGGGTGGGGCCAGGTTTCACAATGAGCTCACCTGAAACCCTGGCTGATTGGGACCCACACCCGCTTTCACACCTTGGCTCATGTGATCAGGTAGAGGATCATCAGGGGGTCCTTTGTCCCTCGTTGGGGGGAAACTCCCACTGGGTTTAAATCTGGGACTCTCCACCAGTTGACCCTTAGAACTGAAGAAGCTTCTCGGATGAGAGGTGAAAGGTCTTCAAGCAACTCAAAGAAGTCCAGACGCTTTTCTTTCCAAGCTCCTTAGACTACGATGACCTGGATGACTGAGAACCTTCACAGACATATAAAAGTGAGAAAACACAAACACACAGAGAAGGACTGACCTTTGACCCCAAACCTGTGTGTGTCTGTGTGTGTTTGTGTAAAAATCCTTAGATTTTTTTTATGTAAAGTTTACATCTACTAAGACGCCAAGCTGTTTAAACAAACTTGTCAACATTTCTGACCCCACAGAGCAGACGGTTTCAGTGTAGAGGGTATCGGGCTGATCGCTGCTGGACTCTGTCCACTTTGGTCAAACTCGTTGTTTTTAAATGTCCTGTACAAATAAACCTGACCTGAGAGTTTCAGCATGTTTGAGCCTCCGTACAACCATCACACCAAACACGTGTGACATCTGCGTGTCAGTGCAGCGTGTGGGGCAGGTGTGGGCTCAGCACAGGTGTGCTTTAAACCCTCCCCCAGCTGTGGTGACCTCACAGCTGTGTCAGCTGCTGGGTGCAGGGAAACATCGCCCTCTGCTGGACGTCCTGCTCACCATCTGAAACAGGAAGTCCAGCAAATGTCGTTGATTTTTAAGACTTTGATGTTTCCACGGGGACCGGGAGAACTATTGATCAGATTATTGATTTCTCCAGAATAAAGCTTCACTTCCTGTTTAATAAGTCTGAACAGCACAGAGTGGCTAAAGAGGAACTTTGCAGGTGTGGACTCTCAAACGTCATCAGTGGTCTGATCATTGATCCGTGTATTGATCAGAGGCTGGTTTCTTCCTGTCGTCAGAGAAACATCAGCCTGCAGCTGGATGGAGACGTGTGTTTAATGTGCAGCTTGACCTGTTTGGAGCTCACACATCGCCCACCCTTCATCATCATCATCCTCAGACTACCCTCAGACATGTGATGACCTCACAGAGGGTGAGGTCATCATTCTCAGTCAGCTAAGTGTCCAAGCCGAGCTCCTGTGGGTTAGACACTTGAGCTGCTTGCTGATCAGGTGGTCAGGTGAGCACGCTGACATCATGTCCACTGTGTTATCCTGCTCAGACACCAAGGGAGCCTTTGGGAGCAGAGGTCACATGATGGACTGGTTGCCAGGATACCAAATCAATATGGGTCCTCAGGAAGTACAAACTGAAATCCAACCTGGTGCTGACCTCCTACCACTCGTCCAATGAGAGCCTGCTAACAAACTGCATCACAGTATGGTACGGCAGCTGCACTAAGGCAGACAGAGGGAGACTTCAGAGTGTCATCAAGGCAGCACAGAATATCATCAGCTGCCCTCTCCCCTCCCTGATGGACATTTATTCCTCCCACTGCCTCAGCAGAGCAACAAACATCATCAAGGACAGCTCCCACCCTGGTTTCAACATGTTCAGCTTGCTTCCCTCAGGGAAGCGTTACAGGTGCATTAGCACAAAGACCCCCAGACTCAAGAACAGTTTCTTCCACCCATAACCACCCTGAGCTCACACATGCACTGACATCATAGTTCTACCCCCCATTCCAAGAATTCCCTCTATAACCCACCACTGTGCAATAACCCAAACTGTACATACTATTTATTTACGTATTTGTTTTCTTTTTTATGCAATTGTACATTTGCACATTTTGTATATTTTTTCTGTAAATACTGGCCATATGTATATAGTGCTGCAGAAGCTGTGCACATCAGGGTCTCTCCAAAGATCCTCAGGATTTTCTATACAGGCGCTGTGGAGAGCATCCTCACACAGAACATGACATCGTGGTTTGGGAACAGCTGTGTGAAGGACCAAAAAGCTCTCCAGAGAGTGATCCGTACAGCAGAACGCTGCTGCAGGATTGCTCTCCCCCCGCTTCAGGACACCTATACCAGGAGATGCCGGACTAGAGCAGCGCAGATACTGAAGGACCCGTCCCATCCTGGCAACAAACTGTTCCAACTTCTGCAATCTGGTAGAAGGTTCCGCATCTTCCGGGCAAGGACAGAGAGACTCAAGAGGAGCTTCTATCCCCAAGCCATCCGTGCCCTAAACACACACACCCGCCCTCTCACATCATCTATAATTGACTGAGACAGGACTCTCTTCCAGACACTAAACCAAGGCACAATGTGCATTTCAATTCCTTTAACTTTAAATATGTTTATATTGTCTATCCTGTAAAATAGTCAGATATCTATTCATATTAATGTACAGAATTCACCTGCTTGCTGCTACTACTGCACATTCACCCAGTGTATATACTATATATATATATATATATATATATATATATATATATATATATATACTAACGGAGTTGCAGAAAGGTGCGACGAATAAGGTGCCTAAGAAATACAGCAAGCTGTCCATACCTGAGGCCTTGGAAACTGCCAAGCAAAGACTCACAGCCTTGGCCAGCCGCTTGAGGAGGTACACCAGAGAGATAGAAGGCAGGAGAATAAACCAGCTGTTCTCCACAGAACCAGCAAAGGTGTACTCTCAGTGGCAAGGGAACAATAAGAGAACAGCACCACCAAGGCTGGAGACGGAGCAATACTGGAAGAGCATATGGGAGAAGGATGCAACCCATAACGGCAATGCTCAGTGGCTAGAGGATCTGAGGGCAGACCACAGCGACCTCCCTGAACAGGGTCCAGTAACCATCACAGTGGCAGATATCCAAGAAAGGGTCTCCAGTATGAAGAGTTGGACAGCACCAGGGCCCGACATGGTTCACGCCTACTGGCTGAAGAAGCTAACTGCACTCCACGAGCGTCTGGCAGCACAAATGAACCAGCTGCTAGTTAACGAGAGACACCCGGAATGGCTAACTGAAGGCCGGACGGTCCTGATCCCCAAGGACCCCAAGAAGGGACCGGTCCCCTCCAACTACCGACCAATAACCTGCCTCAGTACTACATGGAAGCTCCTGTCAGGCATCATATCGGCTAAGATGAACAGGCACATGGGTCAATACATGAGCGGGACACAGAAAGGAATTGGCAAGAATACCAGAGGCGCAAAACACCAGCTACTGGTAGACAGAACAATCAGCCGAGACTGCAAGACCAGACTGACCAACCTGTGCACTGCCTGGATTGATTACAAGAAGGCCTATGACTCAATGCCCCACAGCTGGATACTGGAATGCCTAGAATTGTACAAGATCAATGGGACCCTAAGAGCCTTCATCAGGAACTCAATGGGGATGTGGCGTACAACACTAGAGGCCAACTCCAAGCCCATAGCACAAGTCACCATCAAGTGCGGGATCTACCAAGGAGATGCTCTGTCCCCACTGCTGTTCTGCATAGGCCTGAACCCCCTCAGTGAGATCATTAACAAGACTGGCTACGGATACCGACTACGGAACGGAGCAGTTGTCAGCCACCTCCTGTACATGGATGACATCAAGCTGTATGCCAAGAGTGAACGAGACATCGATTCACTGATCCACACTACCAGGCTATACAGCAATGACATTGGAATGTCGTTCGGACTGGAGAAGTGTAGTCGGATGGTAACAAAGAGAGGGAAGGTAGTCAGAACTGAGGGGATTGAACTACCAGAAGGCAACATTGCAGACATAGAGGACAGTTACAAGTACTTGGGGATCCCGCAGGCGAATGGGAACCATGAAGAGGCCGCTAGAAAAGCTGCAACCACCAAGTACCTGCAGAGGGTCAGGCAAGTCCTGAGGAGTCAGCTGAATGGTAAGAACAAGATCCGGGCCATCAACACGTACGCCCTGCCCGTGATCAGGTACCCTGCTGGGGTAATAGGCTGGCCAAAGGAGGAGATAGAAGCCACTGACATAAAGACAAGAAAGCTCCTTACCATGCATGGAGGGTTTCACCCCAAGTCCAGCACCCTGAGGCTGTACGCTAAGCGGAAGGAAGGGGGCCGGGGACTGGTGAGTGTCAGCACCACAGTCCAGGATGAGACAACGAACATCCAAGAATACATTGGGAAGATGGCCCCAACTGACCGAGTGCTCAGTGAATACCTCAGGCAGCAGAAACCCAAGAAAGAGGAGGGAGACGAGGAACCATCATGGAAGGACAGAGCCCTGCACGGTATGTACCACCGGCAGATAGAGGAGGTGGCTGATATCCAGAAATCCTACCAGTGGCTGGACAAAGCTGGACTGAAAGACAGCACAGAGGCACTAATAATGGCAGCACAAGAACAAGCTCTGAGCACAAGATCCATAGAGGCTGGGGTCTATCACACCAGGCAAGACCCCAGGTGCAGGCTGTGTAAAGATGCCCCAGAGACAATCCAGCACATAACAGCAGGGTGCAAGATGCTAGCAGGCAAGGCATACATGGAACGCCATAACCAAGTGGCCGGCATAGTGTACAGGAACATCTGTGCGGAGTATAACCTGGAAGTCCCGAGGTCAAAATGGGAGATGCCCCCAAGGGTGGTGGAGAATGACCGAGCTAAGATCCTGTGGGACTTCCAGATACAGACGGACAAAATGGTGGTGGCTAACCAACCGGACATAGTGGTGGTAGACAAACAGAAGAAGACGGCCGTAGTGATCGATGTAGCGGTTCCGAATGACAGCAATATCAGGAAGAAGGAACACGAGAAGCTGGAGAAATACCAAGGGCTCAGAGAAGAGCTCGAGAGGATGTGGAGGGTGACGGTAACGGTGGTCCCCGTGGTAATCGGAGCACTAGGTGCGGTGACTCCCAAGATAGGCGAGTGGCTCCAGCAGATCCCGGGAACAACATCGGAGATCTCTGTCCAGAAGAGCGCAGTCCTGGGAACAGCTAAGATACTGCGCAGGACCCTCAAGCTCCCAGGCCTCTGGTAGAGGATCCGAGCTTGAAGGATAAACCGCCCGCAGGGGCGTGCTGGGTGTTTGTTTTATAATGTTCTTCCTCTACACCCCCCCCCCCCCCATTTTTGCACATGTCGAGGAGCGTGTCAGGCTACATTTCACTGTGTGTTATACTTGTATAACTATGCATGTGACAAATAAAGAACCTTGAACCTTGAACCCTTGAACATCACCCCCCCCCCCCCTCAGAGGTCAAAGGTCACACAGCTGTGGAGGCCATGCTCTCAGCCTCTTCTCAACCACAGCAGTCCCAATCGTAAGCTCGCCCACAGCCAGAAGAAACATCTGTAAATATCTGTATTGCTGTGAGCCAATCAGCTCAACTCAGACCTGCCGTCCACAACACAGATTCAAAGCGTCACTGAGCGCACTCAGACAGACTGCACCTGCTGCACCAGGAGTTCCTGTCCTGTCCTTTGGTCACCGCGTGCCAGAGGACCCCACTCATCCTGACAAAGAGCCTGAAACATCTGGAGACATCTGAAACATCTGGAGACATCTGAAACATCTGGTTCACTGAGTGTAACGCTGAGCGTGGCCAGCAGAGGGAGCTGTTTACTCAGACTGCCTGTGTTTAACACATACACACACAGGGAGGATCCACAGAAGCTCTGTTCAGGCTGACCTTTGACCTCCATGCTGCCAGCAGCTGAAGGGATTTTATGATGAAGAAACTCACTAAAGTGATGTTTCTGTGTTTACAAAATTAAAGACCGAGCTTATCTGATGGGGCCTGCATTCCTCCACAATAAAAGCCTGTGTTTACATACCTGAGGAAGCAGCTGCAGCTCAGACTCATCAGGGAATACCTCCTCCTCCTACTCCTCCTCCTGCTCCTCCTCCTCCTCTGTTAAACTCCAGCATGAGAATAAATATTCTTGTTTTCATCACAAACATGTTTTAAGTCTTTCAAATTTTTATTGTTATATATCTTATATAAAATAAAATATTTTCATTCTGAAATTTGTCTTAGAAATTTTGTTTCTTCTTGAAATATTTTTGATTTCTTGTATTTTCTGTTATTTAAAAAATGACCTGCAGAGTTTATAATTCATATTTTTATTCGTGTGTCTGCTGTGGTTTATCTCTGTTACGAAAATAAGAAAATTATGTTTTAAATCTGTGATCAAAAATAATGTGTGTGTGTGTGTGTGTGTGTGTGTGTGTGGAATGTGCTGATCTGCTGAAGGTAAACACACAAGGTCAAAGGTCAACGGTAGTCACTTCTTCTGTCTTTTTCTTCTGTGGTGGCAAAATGCAGCAGGTCAAAGGTTAGAGCGTCACACACACACACACAGTCATATTTGAGCTTCTTTCTTGAAGCTGCTGCTTTTAATACTCATGTTGTTATGATCACCGGTAATCAGTGATCAATAAAGCAAACCCCACTGAGCATGCTCAGTTGGAGCCTCTGTGCCTGCTCTGATTGGTTCCTTTAACATGAGGAGTTCCTGATGACCGTCCCTGCTCACAGAAGTCCATTCAAAAAAAGATTGATTTAAGACCAGAAGACAACAAACACAGTCCAGCTACTATTAACACAAACACACACACACTGTGAGGTTGCTTACTGACGTCACAGATTCCACAGGCTGACCTAAAAATCCTCAGACTGAGAGACAAATGATCTGCATCAGAGTGAGTGCAGACAGGAGGAGGTCTGGGGGACTCCGAGGGGCTGTGAGGGGGTCTGAGGAGGTATGAAGAGGCCTGGGGGGGCTCTGAGGGGGTCTAGGAGGTCCTAAAGGATCCTCCAGCCCTGAGCTGCCTCTGTAAGTCTGATGGTGACTCAGTGTGTGAGCATGAAGCAGAGTGAGGGTTTGAGGAGTCTGGTTTTTCAGATGTTCCAGGGGTCTTTTAAGGGTTTTGAAACTCCTTGGCTCATCCTGGATCAGACTATAGAGGTCCTTAAAGGCATGAAGAGGTCTGAAAGCTCACCTGTTGAGCATGCTACAATTTCCTAATGTTGTAAACCTCAACATCTGGCAATAAACCCATTCTGATTCTGATTCTGATGCTCAGAGCCGTCGCCATGATGACTCGGGTCCCTCTCAGGCTTGTTGAAACTCCTCCTGCTTCTCCTCCCCTTCTTTCAGTGGTTGCCATGGCGTCCGGCACGGTATCCGCAGAGAGGCCCGGCAGCATTTTAAGCTTTCTGTGATTATTTAAAGAGTTCGCCTCCTCTCACCCGCTGAGCACACTCAGTCTCTGTGACCTCAGCACTCCCTTTGTTTGGAGGTGAGACCTGCTCTCATTACTTCACTCAAATCCTCAGATAATCTGCAGATCAGCCGCTCACAGAAGTCCATTCACAAAACGCTCGATTTAAGCCAGAGCCCGCTGCGCATGAACAGCTCCTCCTCACCTCACGAGGATGTTTCCTGAGAGGTAAAAATGATACGGATTTCAAAAAATGGTTTCCTGACGCACGCTGAGAGGTCCTGGAAGGACGTTTTAAAGTGTTTTAGGTCCACAGTTGGGTCAGAAGCTCCTCCCACTTTTTCTCAAACAGGTGTGGATGTACCTGCCCTCAGAATCAGGCTTTGACCTCACGCAGGTTGTGAGCCTCTGATTGGCCCACGCGTCTTCATGGTTACAGTTACATAATTTCCTGTTGCTTTAGTGTCTTTCAGGGGTTTTTTTTAACTTTCTTCTGGTCTTTGATGTTTTTAAAAGAAAATCCTTTTTAAAGAAGAGATTCTGGCAAACTGTCAGGCGTCTCAGGAGGGGAAAGCGGTGCTCTACCTGCACTGTGTATAGTGCTGGCGAGGACCTCCGTAATCCCACTGACACGTCTTCCGAGGAGGAAGCAGAGTCTGGGGATGAGGGGGATGACCCGCCAATTTCTGAGGGCGAGGTCACTGAGGCAGTTAGACAACTCCTTGGTGGCAGAGCCCCTGGTGTGGATGAGGTCCACCCCGAGTTCCTGAAGGCTCTGGACGTTGTAAGGGCTGTCTTGGTTGACACGCCTCTACAATGTTGAGATCAGGGGCAGTACCTGTGGACTGGCAGACCGGGGTGGTGGTCCCCATCTTTAAGAAGGGGGACCGGAGGGTGTGTTCCAACTACAGGGGGATCACACTCCTCAGCCTCCCTGGGAAAGTCTATGACAGGGTGCTGGAAAGGAGAGTTCATAATAATAATAATAATAATAACTTTATTTATAAAGCGCTTTCAAACAAAGTGCTGTAGAACTAAAGAGATAAATAAAATAAAAGCGATACATAGCAATACAGGTAAAAGACACAATACAAGTTAAAAACAATAAAAATGTAAAAACTAAAAGCCATAGAATTAAGACATGTAGGATAGGGTGAACAAATGTGTCTTCAACTTAGTTTTAAAAACCTCCACAGAGCATGCCGAATATCTTGAGGGAGGTTGTTCCACAGAAACGGGGCACGAAAAGTAAAAGCTCTCCAACTGTCTTTTTTCTGGCTCTAGGAACCTTTAGAAGGCCAGAGTCCTGAGATCGGAGAGCACGAGATGGAACATAAAGATGTGAAAGGTCGGAGAGGTATGAAGGTGCCAGTCCGTTTAATTAGAATTAGAATTAGAATTAGAATTCAACTTTATTGTCATTGCACATGCACAGGTACAGGGCAACGAAATGCAGTTTGCATCCATCCAGAAGTGCTTTAGTGATATAGATATATTAGCAATAGTATAGATATGTGAGTATATTACAGAAATGGGTCTATTATGGTATGTTATAATGTACACGGTATGAAGTATGTTGTGAATATTCTATAACTATAGGTATGTACAGGCTGTAGTGAGTACAAGCTATGAACAGGCTATGAACAGGATATAAATATGAAAAACTATACAGAATATGAAATAAATAACTTTACAGAATCTGAGATATACAGCTATACAGAAATGGGAACTGTGCAAGTTGTAAACAGTTGTAGGATTAAAAATTATCGTATGTACAGAATGATTATTTACACAGAGCTATACAGTAGTGCAGTTAAGATAAGTGAGATATAATTCCTACAGAGGCTATATAAAGTGCTGGTGGTTGTGAGTGGTGGTTCAGGCCATGTTATTATTGTGTGTTTGAGCGTACAGTTGTCCATTGTGGGTGTGTGTATGTTCAGTCCATGAGTTTAATGTGGGTCAGATGTCAGGAGGCAGAGTTCAGGAGTCTGACAGCTGTGGGGAAGAAGCTGTTCCGGTACCTGGTGGTCTTAGTCCGGAGGCTCCTGTAGCGCCTCCCAGAGGGCAGGAGGGTGAAGAGTCCATGTGATGGGTGACTGGGGTCTCTGATGATTTTCCCAGCCCTTTTCAGACACCGCTTCCTGTAGATGTCTTTTATGGCAGGAAGTGGTGCTCCGGCGATGCGCTGGGCAGTTTTCACAACCCTCTGCAACGCCTTCCGGTCCGAGGTAGAGCAGTTCCCGTACCAGACTGTTATACAGTTGGTCAGGATGCTCTCGATGGTGCAACGATAGAAGTTCACCAGGATGTCTGAGGACAGGTGGTTCTTCCTCAGAGTCCTCAAGAAGAAGAGGCGCTGGTGAGCCTTCTTGACCAGCTTGGAGCAGTTGGTCGTCCAGGTGAGATCCTCGGAGATGTGGACTCCCAGGAACTTGAAGCTGCTCACACGCTCCACAGCCTTCCCCTTAATGTGGATGGGTGGATGTAGGTCAGCATTCCTCCTGTAGTCCACGATGAGCTCCTTGGTCTTCTCGGTGTTAAGCAGCAGGTTGTTTCTGTCGCACCACTCAGCCTTGAGTGGTGCGACAGAAACTTAAAGCCTTGTAGGTGAGCAGCAGGACCTTAAAATCTGCTCGACCCTGACAAGGTAGCCAATGCAGAGATCTCAGAACAGGGTAATGTGCTCAAATTTCCCAGTTCTTGCTAAAATGCGAGCAGCTGCATTTTGCACCATCTGTAGACCTCTGAAACTTTTCTTTGGTAGCCCATACTATTGTTTGAGTACTTACGATTGTTTTTTTTGTACTTTTTATATTTTACATTTATATTTATTATTGAAACTTGCACCAAGGGAGTGGCACTCCAATTTCGTTGTACTCTGTACAATGACAATAAAGGCTATTCTATTCAGAAAGAAAAGCATTGCAATAATCAATACAGGAAGACACAAAAGCATGGACAAGAACCTCTGCAGTGTCGCTTGACAAAACTTGTCTGATTCTGGCGATGTTCCTCAAATGATAAAAGGCGGTCTTTGTTATCTCTTTTACATGAGATTCAAAGGAGAGCACCATGTCTAACCACACACCCAAGTTTTTTACCTTGTTCCTGCAATTTATGACACTGTCATCAATTCTCAAGATGAAATTTTGGGACAAGTGCTGAAATTTGTGTGGCTCAATGACCATCAACTCTGTCTTATCATTATTTAGGAGCAAGAAATTATCCGATAACCAGCCCCTAATTGCAGATAGACAAGATTATAGTTTAGAGACTTCAGCACAATTTCCAATGGTTAAAGGAACATAAAGCTGCAGGTCATCAGCGTAACAATGAAAGGTTACATTAAAAGAACGTAAAAGAACACCGAGAGGCAGCAGGTACATAGAAAACTGCAATGGTCCAAGTACGGAGCGCTGAGGGACCCCATGCCTCACTGCACAGGTCTCAGAGAGATAATTTTTCAAACTAACAGTCTGAGACCTCCCAGACAGGTGAGATCTCAGCCACGATAAAACATTTCCTGTAACTCCAATAAAATGTTCAAGCCTATCCAATAAAATGCAGTGATCCACAGTGCCAAACGCAGCACTTAGATCCAGCAGTAATAAAACTGAAGTGCGATCATTGTCTGCATTAACCAGCAGATCATTTACCACTTTGACTAAAGCTGTTTCTGTGGAGTGATTTGGTCTAAAAGCAGACTGACATGGTTCAAACAGATTGCTTGTTGGCAAATGCTCAGTGAGCTGCTTAAAAACCACTTTTTCAAAGATTTTAGATAAAAAAAGACAGATGTGAGATGGGTCTATAGATTGCAACCATATCAACATCCAGTCCAGGCTTTTTCAAGATCGGCACTACCACAGCTGATTTAAAACATTCAGGAAAGACTCCGGTCGTCACTGAAGTATTTAAAAGAAACAGAATGTAAGGTCCTAATACTGACCACAGTTCCTTTATAGCCCAGGCTGGTAGAGGATCCAAAGAACAGGTTGTACATCGAGCTGCTTTTACAACCTTAGTTAATCCAGACAGAGAAATAACCTCGAAGTCAGAGAACAGTTTATCAGCACCAACAGGCAAAGCAGCTGAGTAGTCTAATGAACAGCTTGAGGAGGGAGTGATCTGATTTCTAAGTGTTTCAGCCCTGTCTCTGAAGAACTTAAGAAAGTCATGAGCTATCAAATTAGAACAGCAGAGAGTTGACTTACTCTCTCTAAGTTGCGACACTGTGTTGAAAAGGAGTTTTGAGTTTTGCTTATGACTCATGATGAGATTTCAGAAATAATTTGCTTTCGCTGCTGACATCACTGATGGAAGTGAAGACAATGAGTCCTTCCAAGCCTGGAGAAATACTTCTAGTCTGGAAGATCTCCAGTGACCCTTTGCTTTTCTACAATTTCTTCTCAAGTTCAAGAGCTCCTCATTTAACCAAGACATAGGGTTCCTTTTTTGACATTTCAACTTCCTACGGGAGCAACAGAGTCCAGTAGTTCAAGAAGTGTATTATTAAGGTTCACAGTCAAGGTGTCTACACATAACTCCTGGGTAAAAATAGGGTCCAACACATCAGGTAGATGTAATTTAACTCCAAGCAATGCTTCGAGGCTAATATAACTATGATCCCCTCTCAGAAGCTGGAGATTTAGGGATTAAAATATAAAATAAAATTGCTGGGTGGTTTAGAATAGGTAAAACACAACTTTCAGCCATTGATACATTCAGCCCGTAGCCCAAGACAAGGTCTAGGGTGTGTCCCTTACGTGTTGGCCCAGACACAAATTGTGTGAAGTTTAAGGAATCAGTTACATTTAAGAAATCTTTGACTCGGGGTTTATCCTCACAACAGAGATGAATCTTAAAGTCCCCCACTATAAGAATCATTTCATAGTGAGTGATAATGTCAAGAAGTCTGAAAATTACGAAATAAACAAGTCATTATATTTAAATGGATGATAGATGACTATAATTAGAACCATGGGACAGCCTAAAGTCAGGAGTTGGGACTCAAATCAGGTAAAAGCACCAGGACTTTGTATGGGTTTGCATTTAAAACTGTCACGAGCCTGGGTCTTATGACCCAGTGTTTTGAGTTTAGTTTATTTGGATGTTTATATGATTAAGCTCATGAGGTTTTCTAGTTCTTTGTTATTAGATTCCCCTTATGTCTTCCAACCCCTGTTAAGTCTCCCTTGCCCTTCATGTGTTTCATGTCTGTTATGTTGTCAAGTTCATGTAGTCATGTCTGCGTTTCATTATGTTTCCCATTTTATTTTCTAAGAGGTTCTGTGTTTTGTTTTACTCTGTCCCTGTGGCGTTGTTATGTCCACGTCTATTGTGCCTTTCTGTCCCATGTTTCAGGTCCCTATGTTCTGTCTTCTCAGTTGCTGTTAAGTTTGCAGTCAGTGTGTTTCCTGTTTTACTTTGAAGGTCCCTGTCTCATGTGAGTGATTCTAGTTTTGCTTCCCTTGTCTCGTCCAGCCTGATTACTCCCAGCTGTGCTCTCCTTCTGTGTCTCATTCCCTCGTTATCCCTCTGTGTATTTAAGCCCTGTGTTTCTCTTTGTCACTGTTGTAGTTTCCCTCATGGCTGTGGTTCCTTGTGTGTCAGTTTATCCATGTCCCAGTTTAGTTTAGTTTAGTTTTCCATGCCATTCTGCAATAAAGCAGCTTTTTCAGTTTAATTTTGTTGTCGTGGGTTTTGTGTTTGGGTCCTTCTCCTGCCTGTACACAGCTGAAACATGACAAATACAGTCTTTGATGATAGAGACTACCCCGCCTCCCCTCCCAGACAACCTGGGGGAGCTGAAGAAGCTGGCATCGGTGGGGCAAAGTTCCAGCAAGGGTGCCACTTCACCAGCGCAGCCATGTCTCAGTTAGGAGCATGACATCCAGCTTATGAGTGCCAAAAAAGTCCCAAAGAACATGAGCTTTATTTGATACAGATCTTGCGTTTAAGAGAGCTAATTTAACTCTCTGTCCATCTGTAGTAGCAGGCAGTAAGTGTAGGTTGTTCATATTTGCTCCATCTCCCCTCGTATCCTGCTGGCATGGCGACCAATAAAGCAGCCTCGGGTGAGGGTGCTCCGATGACGTCGGGTAAACAGGAAGAAGGCAGCGCTGTTTGAGGCCAAAATAAAGTCCTAAACAGCCAGGGTCACCGATGGTAAGGACCCGCTGCATCCAAGTTCTGACCCGAACATGCTTCGCAGAGCGCATGCCGCGCATTCATCCACTTCTCCAGCGCTTCCATTTCGAAGGATTCCAGGGGGGATCACGGCGATGCAGTTCCTCCGGTACAGACACAGGGGGCGGGAGTCCTCCACATCGCTCGCTAACGTTGGGGAGCTTCAGTAGTGAGTCACGGATATTAAGCAGCGTCTGTCACTCATATACCAACAGGGAGTGAGTTTTTAAAACTTGCAGGGACACCACTAAGAACATAAAACATAAACATTGCCGAACCGAGAGTCGGCGTCCCATGACATCCGGCGCCATCTTCTTCCAAACAGTCGAACCTCAGATTCAGGAGGTCCTGGTCGCGGAACACTGGACCAGCTCTTTATCCTCTCGAGGATACTTGAGGGTGCATGGTAGTTTGCCCAACCAGTCTACATGTGTTTTGTGGACTCGGAGAAGGCATTCGACCGTGTCCCTCGGGGTGTCCTGTGGGAGGTGTTGCGGGAGTATGGGGTGTCTGGCCCATTGCTACGGGCCATTCGATCCCTATACAACCGTTGTAAGAGCTTGGTTCGCATTGCCGGCAAAAAGTCGGACTCGTTCCCGGTGGGTGATGGGCTCCGCCAGGGCTGCCCTTTGTCTCCGGTTCTGTTCATAATTTTTATGGACAGGATTTCTAGGCGCAGCCAAGTGGCGGAGGGCTTTCGCTTTGGTGGCCTCAGAATCTCATCTCTGCTTTTTGCGGATGATGTGGTTCTGTTGGCTTCATCGGGTGAGGGCCTCCAGCTCGCACTGGAACGGTTCGCAGCCGAGTGTGAAGCAGCGGGAATGAGGATCAGCACCTCCAAATCTGAGGCCATGGTTCTCAGCCGGAAAAGGGTGGAGTGCCCACTCCGGGTCGGGGATGAGTTCCTGCCCCAAGTGGAGGAGTTCAAGTATCTCGGGGTCTTGTTCGCGAGTGATGGGAGAAGGGAGCCGGAGATCGACAGATGGATTGGTGCTGCAGCTGCAGTAATGCAGACGCTGCACCGGTCCGTTGTGGTGAAGAGGGAGCTGAGTGTAAAAGCGAAGCTCTCAATTTACCAGTCGATCTACGCCCTGATAAATATCGCAATTCTTTGATCTTTGGGCTGAAGTAATGCCACTGTTTTGCACATGTCTCACTCTGTATATTTTATTTTATTTATTTTATATATTTTATTTATTGTTTACTCTATTTAATTTGTAAAATATGTGTACACACACACACACACACACACACACACACACACGTAGAAAAATATTTAGTATACACATCCAGAAATGCATATACTATTATATATTGTACATATATTTATTAGTTTCAGATGTAGCCATTCTTGTATTTTGTTTACATTATTGTATTTTGTATTCTGCTCTACAAGGGCCTGTGTTACGCCCCAAGTCTGGGCGTGTTGAGACGCACAAAAGATTCTGAGGAGAGAGAACCAAGTACCCGCCCTAGTTCCCAAAACAAACCACGAACCCGGTTATGACCAGAGATAGGCGCATTACTGTAATCCGATTACTTTTTTCAAGTAACGAGTAAAGTAAGGGATTACTATTGCAAAAATGGTAATTAGATTACCATTACTTTCCCGTATGAAACGCTGCGTTACTGCGTTACTAAAACCGTGATTTTTTTGCGAGAATGTCTCATGACAGTGACGTAAGCGAGCACGACGTTCGTGACAACAGCTGTGTGCAGATCAACAATGGATCATATATCGAGTGCAGAGAGAGTATGAGCGTGCAGCGTTTAAAGCGTGGAAGTACTGACCTTACTTTGAGTTTGATTCCATAAAAAGTGACAAAAACATTAGTGTCCGCTGTGCGTGGGAAGAAAACTTCTTTTTACAGCGAAAAAACCCCTAAACTTCCAAGCAAGCACCGAGTAGCTACGACGTAATGGGAAACTCACAGAGAAACTCGCGGATTCTTCCACTGACCGCGGCACACCTGCACCAGGGTAACCCTCCGCCTACCCCACTCCTGCTTTACAGGTGAAAATAGAGCAACAGGAGCGCTGAGTCTTTGACTTTATTTATTTTCTGCTGTGTTTTACTTGCATCTATTTGAAAGACTGAGTGTAAACACACACAAAAAATATATTTTATGTGCTGGAATGTGCAGAAAATAGGTTTAAATGTTAAACTAATTTCTTCCAGTCACAGAATGTTGCATATAATTAAATTTTTGCTTGATGCATAAAGTTAAAAGGTTAAAACTGATAAAAACAAGTTTTAAAAAGAGACTTTTCCATTTGATTACATTTTGTACGATGGATTATGTAGAAAAAGTAGAATTGGGCTGAAAGATCTATCGCTTTATCACCTATTCAGGTTGTAAATCGTGTTTTTAAAAAGTAACTAAGTAACTAATTACTTTTGAAAATAAGTAATCAGTAAAATAACGGGATTATTTTTTGGGGGAAGTAATCAGTAATTAGTTACTGATTACTTTTTCAAGTAACTTGACCAACACTGGTTATGAGTAAAAAAAAAAGGGTGATTTTATTGAGTGACAAGAAGCACAACCCCAGGGTGAACCCAAGCCAAAATAATAAACAAAACCAACCAAGTCCTGTCAGTGAAAACTAACTAAATCCTAAGAAAAAACAAAACAAACAAATGACAATAGCCCCCTTGCTTCCTAGCCCAGAAACAGGAGAAAAAGTGGCTCACCCCTTCAGCTTAAACACACGCCTTTGGCGGCTCTCAAAGAGCACGCATACACATATAAAGGATTACACAACGAATTTGGAAGCCAGGACCAGGTATGAGTCTGCTGTCAAATCGGTTCACTGTCGCACTCACTCGCTTCTCTCTCCCGGAAGCTGTCAGAGCGGCTTTAAACCCTGGTCACATGGTCATGCTTATCCAATCTGCAGCCCGGTGCTCTTCCTGAGAGGAATAACCTGCAGAGACTCTTAAACATAGTAAAAAACACAAAACAGCAGCTACACAAACATCTTATGGCCTCAGGCCGTGACAGCCTGATTTCCACTTACGAGGACATTACACTGCCACTGTTCTAACGAAATTTAAAGAGAATGTCCTAATATGTGTGGATATCAAGATCATTCTTTGTTTTTACATTCACCAGGTCCCAATTAGCCCAAATAGCAAAGAGAAATTAAAAATGTATGTCATGAAAGAGTCATCCTCACTCCTCTTAGAAATGAGCTCATTTACAATATAAAAGGTTTGTCATTAAAAACAGCTTTCAGTGCACATGTCTGTGTGCATGTTTCCATGTGAGTGCAGCGTGTTTTCCACATGCCTTGACACGCTTCTTGTGTATTTGTAATATTTCTGGTAGCAGCTGTTTATCATTCCAGGCTGGAGTGTGTGTGTGTGTGTGGTGGAGGTTTCCAGTAACTACTGGTGACTCAGGACTGGAACAGTCGGTTTTCATGGTAAACGGGCTGGTTCTCAGAACTCTTTTCCACTCTATCTGAGCACTCAAAGCATTTTATACAACTAACACATTCACCCACTCACACAAGCACATTTTTCTAAACTGTTTAGTGCTTACTGTCATTGGAGAGTGTCTTGCCCAAGGATATTTGGCATGCAAACTGGTGGAGCCTGGGATCGAACTGCCAACCTTCCAGTTAGTGGCTGTAGCTCAGGTGGTGCTCTACCACCTGAGCTACAGCCACTCCGCTTTTTGTGGAGCGTTTAGTTGGAGCATCACAAGAACTTTGTTTTGGCTACAATAGGAGTTTCACATTCACCGCCAAAGCAGCAGCCCCCACACCATGCAGGTTGAATCATTCCAGCCCCTCTGTGATGCTGCTTTCCCTTCGCCAGCTACGGGAGTAAAAGTTGTTCAGTCTCCCGCCTGTCTCCATGTCCATCCCGCAGCAGACAAGTGCTGCATTTTCCTCACCGCAACCGGTGGCTGCTTCCAGCCATAGCAGCGCCAGGCTCCACGACCACGGCTTCCAGGAGGAGGCGACGTCCACGTCGCCACCACAGCTTACAGCAGCATGAGCTATGAAGAGACTGTTCATGTTCATGAAGTGAATAAGACTGAGAATTTACCCGCCAAGTCTCCCTCGGACTGTCACAGTATGCAGCACTGTATGAATTTGTGAAGAGGACCCAAAATGCAGACATCAAGGAAAGTGTAACAAAACTTGAATGTTAACAAAAAGTGAGCTGTTTAATAGGCGGATAAAAAACATTACAAAACAAAAGGCACACGGACACTGGAGGAAAGCTAACAGAACTAAACTGGGAAAACTGAATGCTGACCACAAAATACAAAGAGCAAAACCTTAAACGTAGAAAATCCTGGCAACATGGAGACATGAAAACATGATGACCACAACAACAAACACACAAACATGAACCACACACACACTCATCTTCATCTCCATCTTTATTACAGAGTGAACCTGAAGCAGAAACAAGCAGGAACGAGCAGGAGATCATACAGGAAACAGGAGCTTTTTTACACAGTTTGGTTCTAGTGCAGGAGCTGTAATACAGAAATGAAGCACATCGTCACAGTCTGGTAACCTGACAGCAGACAGATTAAATATGCTGATAATGAACAAAAAAAAAACAACCTTTGTTTCTTTCTGAGTTTCAAAATAAAGTTTCCTGGAAAGAGCATGTGGATATTTGGCAAAAACATTACAGAAAACAAGAATTTCTGCCAGAGACAGAAAGTTCTTCCTAATATTTTGTTGTTAATGTGATGTTTGTGCGTCATTCGCCAGTTTGAACCCAGAATTTCCTGTTAATAGTTTCCAGCTTGTTGGACAGAAACGCGTCCACAGATTTCAGGGTTGTCTCTGAAGGTGAAAAATGTTTTTCTCCATCATGTTTCCACCTCCAATTCATATAAAGTGGAAAAAAACAACTTTTTTTTTACTGCCTTCAGGTGATCCTGTGAGTTTCAGGTTCTTCAGGTCATCTCTCAGGCGAGTTTCAGCCCTCAGCTCTGACTGTCAGGACAAACAACTACATGACTGAAGGTTTGTGGATGCTCACTCTACATAATCCAGTGTTCCTCTGACCTGTGAACTTCGGTTAGGTGGTGAAGGATCTGAGCCAGGCTCAGCGAGTAGCTGTTCCTGACACTGACCTGCTGATGTTTGAGCCTTCATTCATTTTCTATGTAAGAGAGTTATAATACATCTAGGAGGTCATGGCTTTCACATTCAGTGCATTATGTTGGAGTATTTAATACACAGAGTGTGTCAGAAACAGGTGAAACCTCAGTGAGTTAAAGCAGCTGATCGGAGCAGCGCTGACACGTTTAGTCATGCTGTCCACAAACCTTAGTGCTGTCTTTGTTTTGATTACTTAGAAACAGCAGAGCATGAAGAAAAGTCTTTTTTTATAGATACAAATGATTACCTGATGGCCAGAACATCTTTCTGTCACCAGTCGATCCAATAACATACGACGTGTCAGATAGGTGTTAGGATGCATTCCCGAGTCCTAAAAAGCTTCTAATGACGCAAAAAGCATTCCCAAGAGACATTGGCCATTAGGTCAATAACCCATCCAGGAATCACAGCTGGTGCGGTTCACCTGGCTCAAGCTGGAAAAGACTGCAGCTAGCACTAGCAGATGGAGGAACCGACTGCAGGTCCTGAACGAGTTGAGCCAGCCCAGTCCATTAAAACTGCTAAAGCACGTACACCCTAACCTGGTGCAGGTCTGAAGGCATACTCGTCGTTGCTGTAGTAGTTCCTCTGGATGAAGTTAGGTGTGCCACCAACAGGGGTAGGTGGAAGTTATTTACAAGTCTTTGAATGAGTCCTGGAGGGCTCTGAAGTTCACATCGGGCTGTCCGTGGTCATTGCTGAATACTCGGTTTCTGAGACATGCGAGGCATCGATGAGCCTGGTGAGCCCGGTCTTGGTGGAGTACTTGAAGATGAAGGCCTTCATGAGGTCATAGCGGTAGTTCCTGTTCAGGGAGTTGTACAGGATGGGGTTGACACAGCAATGGACCAGCGAGAAGCACTGTGTTAGGTGCAGCGACACGTCCAGGAAGTTCTCCAGCCGGCAGCTAAAGGGCAGGAGATTCAGCAGGGACAGGGTGTCCAGCAGGAGGACAGTGTGGAATGGCAGCCAGCACACCAGGAAGACTACAATGTACGTGAGGATGATCCGCCGGCTGACGCGCCGCTCCTGGTCTGAGGTGGGAGGGATGGCCGTTGCAAGGAGTAGGTAGAAGATGGTGATGACAGGGAAGGGGATGGCGAAGCCGAGCGCAAAGAAGCTCAGCTGGATGCCCACCATCCACTCCTTCGGGTTGCTGGGCGGGTACACTGGACGGCAGATGGCGCCATCATAGTGCGCTGACTTCACCGCCTGCAGGAAGTAGGTGTCTGGGATGGAGGCCACCAGCGCCATCATCCAAACCAGAACACAGATCAGCCGGCGCACCACCTTCTTCCTGCGGCTGTCGGGGGTGTCGCCAAACAGCGTGACGGACAAGTAGCGGTCGACACTCATGCAGGCAAGGAAGAAGATGCTGCTGAAGAGGTTAACGCTGAAGACCAGGTGAGTAAGTTTACAGACGGATTCTCCAAACGGCCACTGACCGCCCTTCAGCAATGAGGTCACCCAGATCGGCAGCGTGGCCACGACGCACAGGTCAGCTATGGCCAGGTTCAAGATGTACAGGTGTGTCTCATAGCGGTTCATGTCGGATCGCAGGTTGACCCAGACCACCAGGGCATTGGCGGCGAGGCCCACCAGGAAGATGAAGATGTAGAGGACGGAGAGGGTGTGAAGGAAGGCGGTTTGGTTGACGGTGCCCGAACACCTCAGCGCCTCCACGTGGGACAGGTTATGGTCAGCGGAGGTCAGGTTCAGCTCCTCCCACAGCTCAATGAGCTCAGAGAGGTCGTTAGCACTCAGACTCATGGCGACGAGGTTACACCTGGAAAACAGGGAAAGTCAGAAATATTAAATAAAAAACAAAGATGTATTTTTGATAAAAATACATTTAAATTAATGCACTGAATAAATTTCACATAATAAAAATAATAATAAATAATATGAAAATGTCATAATGAATAAATAAACCCCCAAACAACATAATTCATAAAATGTAAAAACTGTGTATTTGACTATGTGAAAGTAAAGTTTTCTGAAAGTATTCAAATTTCAAATTAAAATCTTGATGTCCATTCAGCCCATGGACCTCAGGCTTGTTTATAAGAGCAGTGTTTCCCACCAAACTCCATTCAAACATTCTTTAATTTAAGAATTTTCTTTGCGCTCCCAAATAAAGATTAAAGCGGACAAAGCTGAACGGGAGGTCGTATCAGGCGTATTGATTACAAGCAGGTTCAGGACTCCTGCTCACAAACTGTGGCTCTCCGTCAACTCGACCACACAACGAGAACACCAGCAGCTGGACAGACAGACGGAAGTCAGAGCAGGTCAAACATCCAGACTTCATTAACAAATTGAAGTGACTGAACCAACAATAACGTCAGTGTGTGATCAATAACATGTGAATGAGCTGAGAGGTCTGAAGGTTTTACTGCTGCGTTCTTTTTCCTGCTCCCGCTTGAGCAGAAAAAAGATAACCACGTCTTCCTGTTTTAACCCTCGGGAAATTCATCAGGTGCAAAATCACTAACTGAAGATCGATAAGTTTGATTTGGCAGTGAACACAGATTTAACACAGGAAATAATAAAAGACTAATATTGGAAACAAGACACATGCTGATTATTTGCATCAATAATCTGTTCTTCTGCTGCGAGTGAAACTCTCACCAAACTCCATTAAAAAATTCTCAGATTTAAGGGTTCTTTGACTTTTGGATGTTTGGGAGGGAATAAAACCTATAAGATATCAGCTTATTCCTGACAAAATGTTAGTGAAAATCAAAAACCTGTCATATTTTATTAGTTAAAAAGTCATTATGAATAAATGGTCTTAAACGTCTCATTCTTCTGCCTCTAAAACTCCTACATCATAACATCGAAAGCTTTACTTTCTCATTTTAGTTCATTTTAATCAGATCAACATTACTATGAATAATTCTTCCTGTGGATTCAGAGCATATTTTAAGATTAAAACTGATCTTTATGAGTCCACGTTTGTTTTGAGAACATTAAAACCAGAGAAGAAGAAGAAAACTGAGCCCTCAGACAGCAGACGGAGGATGAAAAGGAGGAGGAGTGTTTTATTGCTGCTGCACATAAAAACTCTGTAGGGTGCTTTAGACTGAAAGGTCATGACCTTCAAAATCAAATTTTACCGCAGCGCTGTGACAAAGAGTCAATTAGCTCGCCAATAAAACTCTAACCGGTGTCTTTTAGACAGAAAGTCTCAGATTTTACCCAAAAAAAAGCATCTAAGAGCTGAGCTCAGCACCAGTCCCCACACACACACACACACACACACACACACACACACACACACACACACAGCTGATAATTATAATGAAGACAGCGGGCCTCGGTAGGCTTTAATGCATTACAGTAAATATGAGCTCTTTATCATGTGACTTACACACAGGTGTGCATACAGTAAGCACCAGCTTTGATGCTTTAAAAGAGTGGAAGCCAACAAGGCTCAGCGCAGCTGTTTGAAACATCTGGATGAACCTCCAGCCACAGACACACTGTTACATCTGTAATAAGTGACAGCGTGTCTGTGTAATAAAGCAACGTGGGTCACACCTGTGTTTACCTGCCGGGCTCGTGCTGAGTCCTCATACATACAGTCAGCACGGAGCTCCATTCAAAGGAAATCCAGGTCCCTGAACGCAGGGTGAGCCACCAGTCAGAGGGCCATAAATTGGCCTCAGCGCCCTCAGAGCCAGAGTCCGTTCAAAAATCCCCTACGGTTCGTTTGGAGTTTGAGGCATTTCAGCATGAAGTGTGAGGCCTGAGCGCTCGCACCGCCCCCTTTGTAACTCGGCTCAGGCGCCGTGGACACAGCTTTGCACGGACCCACTCTTTAACCCTTTAATCCCCGGATCTTCCTACTGCAGGCGCAGATCTCACTAAGATCCACGACAGTTCACGTGCCTGCGCGCTGAAATCATCTCACCTGCAGGCACGTGCACGCTACAAAAACAGCTCATGTTGGCGCGTGCACACGTTAGCTACCTGTGTGCACGCGCGCTGAGCTGACTGAGTACTGCGGGTTAAAAATGCGTTAAAACGTCCGCTAAGTAAAGTTTGCTGGTAAACACAAACTGCCTAATGCAAACACGAGTGTTCGCAAACGGACAAGCTGCGTGCCGAAGGCACGGCGCGACTCCAGCGGCTCGTGGGAACTTTCAGCCGTCCGCATGCATGAGACCGTGCACGTGCCCGCACAACTAAACTTAAATAGGACATTTTTTAAACCGAGTCTGGCTAAGCCGCTGCAGAAATAAGCTTTTCCGATCAGCTTTAGTGGAGCACAAACTGGAGCAATAACGAACTCCATTTGAAAAAACGCCTGATTTAAGAATTGTTTGCTCGATGGTGAAAAGTAAAGTAGAGATATTTAAGAAGACTGATGACAGGCTTCCTGTCGGCGCAGAGTCCGCTCTGCTTCATTGCCCGTTCATCTCTGAGTCACACCTGATGCTATAAACAGCTTTTACCTGTATCCCTAACCTGTAAAAACATCTCTTTTCCCAGCGGACCCTGGAGCAGACATCAGCCTGAACGCTGCACAACTTACAGCACAAGAAGGGCGGCTCGGTCCGGATCAGTCCGGATCCACGGCGGGTCAGAGGGCACAGAGTCCGGCAGAGGGTCGCAGGCGGTCTCCCCGGGTCCCCCCACACTGCGGTTTAAATGAGAGAAGAAGAAACGCCCACAGAGGCAGCCCCACTCTGCGTGATTTATTACAGCTTCAGCTGCGGAACAATGAAACTGCGGAGGCGTGAGAGAAAGCGCCAAAAACAAAGAGGAACGGAGGAAAGGAAGAAGGAACGCCACTAAACTTAAATAGTACATTTTTTAAACCGAGTCTGGCTAAACGTGACAGCCGCTGCAGAAATAAGCATCAGGAAGAAATAAAACATCCACTATTAAAACTGGTCAAATAAAATATAACAAAATAAATAAATTCATTACAAATAAATGCATAACAATCTTGTTTTTATTAAAAGTGAGGTTAAATTTCATAAAACATGTTTAAAATTGAATACTATCCAAGAACTACATGGTAATATTAAAAAATAAAATAGATATGATTGTATTCTTTCAGTATCATCAATAATTTACCGCATATTTATTCGTCTTTTATTTTCACATGTTAAATGAACCTCATTAATAAAGCTCTGATGGCGTCTGTAGCTTGGACCATCAGTCACAGAGGCCTGTGGGCTTCAAGTCAAGTCAAGTCAAGTCAAGTTTATTTATAGAGCACATTTAAAAACAACCAAGGCTGACCAAAGTGCTGTACAGTAAATACAGATAAAATACAATAGAACACAATTTCGTAATAACACCTCGCTGATAAAAATAAAATAAAAATATATAAAACAAATAAATTAAACCTTTCTAAAAGCCAATGAAAAGAGGTGAGTTTTAAGAGCGGTTTTAAAAGTTTCTAGGCTTTTGGAGAGTCTGACGTGAGGAGGTAAACTGTTCCACAGTCTGGGTGCAGCCACAGCAAACGCCCTCTCTCCCTTTGTCTTTAATTTATACCTGGGAACATCTAAAAGCATCAGGTCGGCTGACCTCAAAGATCTCCTGGGGCGATAAGTACTAAGGAGTTCTGACAGGTAAGAAGGTGCAGTGCCATTTAAAACCTTAAAAGCCAGCAATAAGATTTTAAAATCAATCCTAAAGGCAACTGGGAGCCAGTGGAGAGAGCAGAGAACCGGAGTGATGTGGTCTCTTTTTTTTGAACCGGTCAACAGGCGAGCGGCAGCGTTCTGCACCAGTTGAAGGCGATGTAGACAGGAACGATCTAGGCCAGCATAGAGGGAATTGCAGTAGTCTAGCCGTGAAGTAATAAAAGCATGGACCACTCTTTCTAGATCGTTCCTGCAAAGGTAAGACTTGACTTTGGCTAAAATCCGCAAATGATAAAAAGATCCCTTAACTACAGAGCTGATTTGTTTATCAAGTTTAAAAGCATTGTCAAAAATAACTCCAAGACTCTTAATGGAAGAAGTGCAATCGGAGGCTTCGAACCTCTCAGCAGTCCCCCCTCTGCTGTGTTGGCTCAAACCTGAAGGCCTTCCCTGATAAACACGTCTGCACGCAGCAGGTGTTTCTCTAAAACCTGTTCACTCCTGTCAGCACTAGCCTTTCCAGATGTGCCAGCTGTCAGCACCATCAGCAGCATCTAACACTGATCCCTGCACACAGAGATTCCTCCAGATTTTCTGTCTGTGGATGAAATGACATTCTACAGATGATGAAACTGAAACTGTTCTATCTAAGATGCTCTTCTTATACCCAATCACAGTATGGACCTGCTACCAAATAACCTTTTCAGCTGCTAAATGTTTCTACAGCTGTTTCTCCTTCGTCCCACCTACTTTTACAAGTTTATGTTGCCTGGTTACAACTTTCTGAGACATTTTTCAGCCACCAAGCTCAGTTTTCTTTGTTCTAATGTGAATAAAATGTTCTCTGTTATTCATGTTTGAAACGTTTCACAACTTTTTCAGGACTGAGTTGAAAAACACCAAATTAAACCAGGTTCTGTGTGAACCACAGTGTGGAGTGATGTGGGTCAGAATTTCAAAGTAAAGTCCAGACTGTATTTTAAAGATGGCTATCACTCATAGACTCTGAGCTGTACTCAGACACATCCAAATAAAGTCCAAGAACTTCACCAAAACGGAGCTTCAGACATTCAGGCTGTTATTGTGAAGGAGCTAACACTGTTGCAGCTTTAAAAGTGAAGGATTTTAAAATAAAACCACAGGCCCTGGTGTGCTGTGGTGTTAAAGGCATCTGAGGCAGGTTTGAGTGTAAACTCTACAAACAGGAAGCCAAACAATGAACACAGCTGAGTATTTGAATTCACAAACTTTATTCATAAAAATAGTGGGCTTCCTCCTCCTCGTCTTCCTCCGCTCCCTCAGAGGAACAAACACCGAGGATTCCCACAGACGAGGAGGAGGAAGGGGGGGCTCCCGGGCCTGCTGGTCACTGTGGCAACAGGCCGAGGTCTTCAGGTATCCAGATTCCAGGGCTCAGTTTGACCACAGGAGCTTAGCGAGCCCTGTCTGACCTTTGACCTGCAGCACACTGCTCATGTCAGCAGCAGCAGTTTGACCAAACACAGCCAATTAACTGTAGCTATAGACAGCAGCAGGAAGGTCATGCCCCCAATAATCAATGATCAATAATCATCAGTCATCATGAAAATAAATACAAATATTTACAGAAAGAAGAAGAAGTAAAACATTTAAAAACATAAAACAGATAACAATAAAGAAATAATAGAAAAATAATTATTTATAAATGTATAATGAATCAAATAACGTAAAGTAAAACAAATAAATAAAAAATAACTGACAAAAAGTCAATAAAACCACGAGAAAAACACAAAATAAATATAAATATTCAGGAACTTTAAAAATAAATAAAACAAACACAGAAAACAGAATAAATAAAATGACAATTAAAATAAGATGATAATAAAAATACTTTACTACTATGATTAATAAGAACAACAATAACAATAATAATTTTAGTCATGATGATGATGATGATGCTGTGCGAGGTCGCCTCAGGCTGTCTCGGATGTTTTTTGTTTATTATTGTGATTTTATCGTCCAGCTGCACGCCGTCCTTTGCAGGAAATTGACGTCTCCCAACAGGAAGTGCTCATTCAGCTGCACCTGGGGCACTTCCTGCCTTGTCCTGAGAAAATGAAGCTTCACACACACACACACACACACACACACACACACACACACACACACACACACACACACACACACACACACCTGGTCCTCTGAGTGTGTGTGAGACAGGAAGTGGAACAGAAGTGCACACAGAGCTGCCACAGACTCACCTGACCTCACCTGTTTGCCTCTGACCCACCAAGATGCTAACAAATACTTATTATACCACTACTAGTACTCAGTACCAGTACTTCACACAGTGCTAACAGCACCACAGGTACTACTGCTGCTGCTGATCACCACTTGCACTCGTGTATATATCATGTATATATCTATCTATCTACTTAGCACTTTTAATTCTTATTCTCATTTTTATTTTCATGTCTATTTAAGCTTAATTTATAACAGTATTTATAACAGTATGTTTGCACTGCTTTATTACCTATTCAGGTTGTAAATTACGTTTTTAAAAAGTAACTACCGTATTTCCCGGACTACAAAGCGCACCTAAATATTAGCCGCACAAGCTAAAATCAGGGGAAAATCCTGTTTTGTACATACATTAGCCGCACCTGACCAAAAGCCGCAGGTGTTTCAATGTTGACTTATCATATGTAAGAGAATATGCACAAAGGGAATTGTCAGGAAAGAGATGGCTGTTTGGAGACATCACTTTTATTAATATTTTGAAAAACAAGTTATGGGTACATATTTGCACATGTAGTACATAACAATAACCTACAGCACACCAGAACAATAGATTCGGCCTACCTTTTAGGCTCAGGTGCAGTGACACAGCTTTAACAAGAAGAAAAGTCAGTCATTCACCACCATCTTTCTCTTCTTCCTACGCACTAAAACCACCAAAGTCCTCTTCTCCAGTGTCGGATACAAACAGGCTCATGATGGCTTCGTCATCCACTCTTCTTCTCTCCTTCGTTGTCACTTTCAAAACCAAAGAAATCCTCATTGTCAGTGTCAGAGTCGAACACCCTCAGAAGGGCCGTGGCGGTGTCCTCCTCTCCATCATGCAGCAGTCCAGCCCTTCAAAATCCGTTGGTGATCGTGGATGTTTTCACACTTTTCCACGCTGTCAGAATCTACCGGTGGAGTTGGGCATAACTTGCTTTTTGGGCATAACTTGCAAGTTTATCGCCGCTCATCATCCACGACTCCCGCTGAACGCGTAGCGCTACTTTGAAGTTTGTTTTTCGCGCTACTTCGTACGGCACTACGTTGCCTGGCGGACGGACATGTGACTAACATACCACTCTTGAACCCCGATCCTTCCGCCAGGCAACGTAGTGCCGTACAACAGCGGAACACACAAAACAAATCGTCTTACGATATGACAAAAATCACGGACAATCCATAGAAAAGCCGCACCTGACTAAAAGCCGCAGGGTTCAAAGCTTGTGCAAAAAGTAGCGGCTTATAGCCCGACATTTACGGTAAGTACTTTTGAAAGCAAGTAATCAGAAAAGTAATGGGATTACTTTTGGGGCAGTAATCAGTGATTAGTTACTGATTACTTTTTTCAAGTAACTTGACCAACACTGCCCGTGAAAGTAGAAAAGCTCTATATAAGAATCGGTCCATTTACCATTTCATTGAGAGGAACTACAGTTAAAACTCACCAGTCACAGAGTGTCCCTGACTGCACACTGAGAGGTGAGACAGGCAGACCGCCATTACTGTGTCAGAGAGGCATCTCAGTGGATCGGACTCACGGAGCTCTGTGGGTGGTGTGGATGCCACCCAAGTGGGATACATTCATCCTCTCAGGGCTCCTCACTGTGTCAGCTCAGGATCTGTGGGACGGAGAACAGTCGTGTTTCAGGTCCAGACACATCCTGAAGGAGAGTGATTTAATCAGAGAGTCAGATGAGGAGAACAGAGGAGGAGTTCAGAGCCCTGCTCCAGTAAACAGCTTCCACAAACTCAGAGTCAACAGTCAACAATCAACATAAACAAACTCTGGTTGATGTTGATTGTTGACTTTCTCCTGTGGAGACCTCTGTGTGGTAGGACTGTTTCATTTTCTCATACATGTTTCAGTGATTCCACTGACTCCCTCCTCTCATGCTGACAGGGTGTCTCGGTCCTGTTAGACACTTTGTTTTCTTCACTCTGCTGATTTTTCTCCACCAGACTGTGAGTCATTTTTCATGCTGGCCTCTATGCTGAGGAATGCTCATGTGAGTTTATCTCAGACATCACAGTCAGAGTTCATGTCACAGCAGTTCCATAGTTCAGCGAAGCACACGGAGACACGAGGCAGCCACCCCCCGTTTAAGACAACAAGATTACAAGCAGCTGTGGATCAGAGGACTTGGAGGACTCGAAAGACTGCGGTCGACCTCAGCAGTCTTCAGGAAACCAGGTCTCGGTGTCACTGCGGTAAGTCTCTGATGATTCTCTATCGGTCCGTTAGCATCAGACTGTGAACCAGGACAGAAATATTAACCATGAAAGCCTGAAATTTTCAATTATTAAATGTATCCTTTGGGACAGATGCATGAAAAATGTTGGAGTACTGAAAGCGTCCAGCACTCTTGCAAAGTCCCAGGTGTGAGCAAACGCACTAATAAAAAACTTCATACTGTAGAAGATACCTAGTGAAATCATTTTGAAATATTTATATTTCTCAGTGGTGCAAAAATAAAGAATACTTTGTTTACTCGGATACTTTGTTACTTTGTTGGATGGAGCAAATATGACCATCTGTACCACAGAGATCATCAGCACATAGTCTGATCCCAGATTCCAGATGACACTCTGACTCTGAAAATAATCTTGGTAAATAAGTGCATGTGTGTACATATTTGTGCATATCCTTCATGTTTTATTTGGGAATATTAATGAATTGTAGCTCATTGAATTATCACGAATGTGGATTTTTTATGAATATGCCTCTGATATGTTTTAATGTCTCTCACATTACAGCTCCGCATTCACTTTGATGCTGAGAGCAGAGAAAATGTCAGATCTTTATCTTTGTTCCTTATCAGATATATTTATGCTCCAACATACGCCCCTCTGACTCCGCCCCTCGTCTGTCACTTCCTGGTTCACACAGCTGATGATCACATGAGAGCGCTTCACTCTGCAGCAGACCATCTTCATCTATGACGCTCTTATCTTCAGTCTGTCAACGGTGTGGGACAAAGATGCCACCATCGTGGTTTGATCTGTTCCTCTGATTGGATCACAGAAGTTCATTCCTGTTATGTTTCAGGCTCAGACTGTGATCCTCCAATCACAGCACTCTGATATGACGATGTGATCTTCACTGTGGCGTGCTTCTGTCACCGCTCTTCTTTTTTCCTAGCTCCTTACTGCCGTTCCTGCCCCCCTTTCTGTCATGTCAGGACTCAGGATCACTGCTGGGAGTCTCTGATCATTCAGCTCTCATTTTGAACAGCAGCAAACCAAGCTCAGTGCTCACTGAGACCACAGACTGCTGACACTTTACCATAAACAACACTCCAGCTGTCAAACATGAGAGGCTAAAGTGAACTTTATCAGAAAACCACTCAGATCTGAAGTTTCACTTCCAGAAATGAAGCAGCAGTAAAACAGTAATGCTGAGGACAATCAGCATGGACATGTTTGATCAAAGAGTCCCTGAAACATCATAGACAGATGTTCACGTTAAACGTTATAAATGAAGGGTTGGAGTGGCGACCTTTGGCTTTGTGGATATGTTACCTTCCTGATGAAGCCCTTTCTGTTATTGTTGATGTGAACAGTCACATTATCCCAGCACACAGTCAATATTCATCATAATGAATCCAGATCAGGCTTTCCAAACATCACAGGACAGATCCAGAACAGGCGCAGCAAAAATAGGTACACCGTTTGCTTTACTTGAACACATTTCATTGATCTTAAACTGAAAGCAGGTTAAACCACTCTTCTCCTGACATATCTGAGGGTTTCTTCTGCGATAACCTAATTATTATGGAGACCGGGATCTCTCTTTCCAGACTATGGTTCCAGTTAACATACTACCAAAGCTTCTCGGGTAATTCAAATTTGAGAGGTTTGCAGATTCCTGCTGTTTCTGGATTGTTTTTCCGCCTCGTGTCAGATTATTTAAATCTTTGAATTTTCATTTGCTGGGAACGTCTAGCAGAAGCCCCAGTCCGCGAGGTCTTCAACGCACACCTCCGGCAGAGCTTCAATAGCATTCCGAGGGAGACTGGGGACATTGAGTCTGAATGGACCATGTTGTGGTTGCTCCATTTTCCTTTTGTTTTGCTTTGTTCATTTGTCTCTTTTAATTCTATTTTTTTGTACATTTTCAAAATGTTCAAAATAAAGATTCAATCAATCAATCAAACCATGTTCAGCGTCTCCATTGCCGAAGCTGCTGCATTGAGCTGCAGCTGGAAGGTGGTTGGTGCCTGTCGTGGTGGTAACACCCGAACCAAATGGTGGACACCAGAGGTGAAGGGAGCCACCAGGCTGAAGAAGGAGTCCTATTGGGCTTAGCTAGCCTGTGGGACTTTGGAGGCAGCTGACAGGTACCGACAGGCCTAGCAGAATGCGGCTCGGGCAGTGGCTGAAGCAAAAACTCAGGTGTGGGAGGAGTTCAGAGAGGCCATGGAAAAAGACTTTCAGACTGCCTCGAAGAGATTCTGGCAAACCGTCAGGAGTCTCAGGAGGGGAAAGCGGTGCTCTACCTGCACTGTGTATAGTTGGCTGAGAGCTGCTGACTTTGACTGAGAAAATTGCGGTGGAAGGAATACTTCGAGGACCTCTTTAATCCCACTGACAATCCCACCTCATCCGAGGAGGAAGCAGAGTCTGGGGATGATGGGGATGACCCGCCAATTCCCGGCCCCGGATAAAGCTGTCATGGTCCTGGGTCGTGTGACCCAGTGTGTTATGCTTAGCCTATTTTGATGTTTATTATTTTAGGTTCTCTAAGGTAGTCCAGCCATTTGTATATATCACCCCTGCATTACGTCTCCCTTGCCCTTCGTGTGTTTATGTCTGTGTGTCTTGTACTGTCAAGTTCATGCTGTCAGTTATGTCACCTCCCCCTGTACTATGTCTCCCCGGGTCATGTCTCATGTTTCCTGTTTTACTTTGAAGGCCTGCATTCACTGTCAGTGTATTCAGTTTTACTCCTCCTGTGCTGTCGTTAAGTTCATGTGTGTCAGCTGAGTTCCCATGTGTGGTCACTTCCCCTGATCATCCCTCATGTGTATTTAGTCTCTGTGTTTCATACAGTCTGCGTCGCGTCGTCTGTGTTCCCACCCTCCGTGTTTCCATGCCTGGTCTGTTGTCTTCCAAGCCATAGCCTCACCATCGTTTGTTCCCAGTTCAGGTTTCTGTTTAGCCACGTTATCCCTGCTGTATTTGTACACCTTGTTTTCAGCCATATTAAAGGCTCGCCTTCTCTTAAAGCTCACTCCCGTCTGCTCACTCGTGTACGCACCTGGGTCCATTACACGCATTCTCCACTCGGTCCGTCACAGCGGACCATGACAAAAGCGGAAGAAGATGGATGGATGGATGGAATTTTCATTTGCTGATGTGGGAGCAGGAGGAGGTCGGGGGTCCATGTTATTAGCTAAAGTCATTTTAATGTCTTCAGGCACTGATGTTCCACAGCCCGGGGTAGGCAAGAACTAAAAACATAAAAAAGAAAAAGATAAGGACTTAGTAACAATAACTGAAGGGACACTGGATTATATGGATGGATGGATGGATGGAGCGACCATGGTTCAGGGGGTTGGGAAGCTCATCTTGTAACCGGAAGGTTGCTTGTCCGATTCCCAGCTCTGTCTGTCCTGGTCATTGTGTCCTTCACCCAACCGCCTACTGGTGTTGGCCGGAGGGGCCGATGGCGCGATATGGCAGCCTCTCTTCTGCCAGTCTGCCCCAGCGCAGCTGTGGCTACAACTGTGATTTGCCTCCACCACTCTCACATTCCACCAGTGTGTGAATGTGAGAGTGAATGAATAGTGGTGCTGTAAAGCACTTTGAGTGTCTAGAAAAGCACTATATGAATGCAGTCCATTATTATGAATGGAGGGATGTATAGACCAGTTTCAGGCCTCAATGGTGTTCACTTAAAAGTATCTGAACTCTCTTGGTGTGTGAATGCCATTAAAATAAAAACCCCTGTGGGCTTACTTTGTGTTTGGATAATGGTGCTGGTGGAACATGCTGTCTAACATGTCACTCCAAAATCTCCCACAGGTGTTCAGCTGAGATCAGCACTTCATCTTCCTGCTCATCAGAGCATTCAGCAGTTCTACCGACATCCACCTCTGCATTAGAGTTCCCACTGGATCATCCTTAGGTTTATGTTGTAAGGATGGATGGACCTGTAGAGGAGAAGAAGATGGGATCTGCAGGTAGGAGATAAGTTTGTCTCAGTACATGTTAATGAGGCAGAAACACATGCAGTCCAAGCTACCCAGTCATAGCTGTTGTTGTTTCCATGGAGAACCTGCTGCTCTTCATCACTCAGACCCTTAATGTCAGGGTGGCCGGACTGGAGATGCGCTAACTCCATAGAGGGTGTCACACGGTTTTCTCATAGAAACTCTGAGAAGAAAAAAAATCTGATCTGGATTAAAAGAGATATTCATTCAATTCAATTCTGTCCAAATTTATTTATAAAGCGCCAAGTCACACAGTCGCCTCAAAGCACTTTATATTATAAGGCAGATCCTACAACAATACATACAGAGGAAAAACCCAACAATCATATGACCCCTATGAGCAAGCACAATGGGAAGGAAAAACTCCCTTTTAACAGGAAGAAACCTCCAGCAGAACCAGGCTCAGGGAGGGGCGGGGCCATCTGCTGTGATTGGTTGGGGTGAGAGAAGGAAGACAGGATACAGACATGCTGTGGAAGAGAGACAGAGGTTAATAACAGATATGATTCAATGCAGAGAGGTCTGTTAATACATAGTGAGAAGAAGAAACACCCAGTGCATCATGGGAATCCCCCAGCAGCCTACATCTATTGCAGCATAACTAAGGGAGGATTCAGGGTCACCTGGTCCAGCCCTAACTATATGCTTTAGCAAAAAGGAAAGTTTGAAGCCTAATCTTGAAAGTAGAGATAGTGTCTGTCTCCTGAATCCAAACTGGAAGCTGGTTCCACAGAAGAGGGGCCTGAAAACTGAAGGCTCTGCCTCCCATTCTACTTTTAAATACTCTAGGAACAATAATATGTATATCCATATTGTTGTGCTGTGCACTGAACTAGTGATGGTAAATTTGATTCTTTTTACTGAATCGAGTGTTAATGAGTCACTCACCAAAGTGAATCGGATTTTTTGAGTCATTTGATTCACTGAGTCAGTTGACCAGAGAGTGCGAAAATTTTACATTTTCACTCAAACTTAATTTGTTTCCCTTTTCATGTAAATCCCACTGCTAAGACGAATGATTAAAAAAAAAGAACACACCTATTTTATAGAGAAAAAAAGAGCAAAAACATTTCTAAAATTAAACAATTGTCATGGTCCTGGGTCGTTGACCCAGCGTTTTGTGTTTTGTGATTATTTCCCTCTGTTCTAGTTATTCTGTGTCCTCCCCCCTTGTGTCCGGTTCGGGTTCTAGATTTCCTGTTTTGTTCTGAAAGTCTGTGTCTGTTGTCATTGTGTTCAGCTTGTGTCCTCCAGTCATCATGTGTATTCAGATCAGCTGTTCTTCCCTCCTGTGTGTGATTACCTGATTACCTTGTGTGTGTATATTCAGTGGGTGTCGGTCTGTGTTCGTTGTCGGCTCGTCTGCATTCATCCGTGTGTCTCTGCGTTCTATGGTGTTCCTGTCTCTGCGTCTCTCTGCCCTGCACCCTTTTGGTATGGTCCCAGGTTTGTCACTTAGTTTCTCCCAGTTTAGGTTTTCGTTTGTAATTACTCATGCTTCATTGCCTGTTTTTGCCACTACCACCCTGTAAATAAACGTCACTCGTATCATCAGTTTGCTTTCTACTTGAGCTCTCAGCTAAGGCGGTCGCACTTTTCTCCTCTCCTCCTCACCCTTATCTTCCCTGCTTAGCCTCTATGTCCTTGTCTTGTCTTGTGTGCATTTACTTTCCCTGGAACAGTCTCTCACTGTCGTTCTCTAAAACCTAAAAGAGAATTATGGATTTGATCAACTGGTCTCTGAGTGCTATTGACACCCTTTTCCCAACGAGAAGTCTGGGCTCGGGAGAGCCTGAGTGCCCTGGAGGGACTTTCCCTGCCGGTTACACGATGGACGGGTGGCAGAACTGGAGGACCGTGTTCCTGGCGGGACTGTCGATCGAGGACGCTGAAGATATCTACCTATTCGGAACCATGATAACAGGGTTCATGCTGATCGGCGTTGGCTTAGCCCTGGTTTATCAGAGAAATAAGAGAGCGGAACCGGCTGTTCAAACCCCCACAAGGCTGCCCGCTGGATTCGAAGCGACGGGACGAGGCGCGACCTCTCACAACGAACGTAATATGGTCAACACCTTGGAGACGCTTACAGCTGCTGTGAAGGCTCAAAACAACACCATTGAGCGTATGAGGGGAAACATCAGAGAAAGGCCTGCTCAAAATGACACCCTTGAGCGACAGTTGGAAAACATCGCGGAACGGATCACTGCAGTTGTGAGGTCTCAGAATCAAAAGACTGACAACACCATGGAACAGAAGTTTGATACCATCATGGGGAGGCTCGCGGCTCTCCAACGGGAGATCGAGGGACCAGTGTCAGAGGGCTAAATTCGAGCTGCTCACAAAGGAGAAATCAACAATATTCAACATTTGGACACCACGGCGCCAGCTGCTAGGCCCAAGGCTGGAGCCCACCAAAACAACTCCCTGATAACGACTGTGTGATGACTATTCTTCCCGTCCCATGAAGGCCACCTGGGTTGGCTGGCAGACTGTTTACTTAGCCTGATAGAGCGAAGGACACTGTCTCTGCTGAACTATGGACACGCACACACATACACTTACACTGATAGGCACTCACTCATCCCCCCTCCCTTTCCAACGCCTTCGATGCTTGTTTCCGGCGAGGGAACACGGCGGGTCTGTGTGCCGCGCTGGAATGATAGCGCTGTGCAGGGTGGCTGCTGTGTTTCTTCGGATTACTCCTCACCCCCCACCCACCCCTGTGGCTTGTCATGTCTTCACAATGTTGTGCTGTGGACATTTATGTGCTTTTTTGTGCAAAGGAGTTTTTTTGTTTCCTGTTCTCATGCTGTCCTACCATGGAAGCACAGCATGAGTAGGGGTCTCTTTTTTCCTCTTGTACTTTCCCCACTGTAGTGTACATTTCAATGTTTTTTCCTGATTCTACCAATCTCCGACCTGTATCCCCATGTAATGTTTGTGCTATATGTGTAAGGTCGGGGGGGGGGGGGTCCCATTTCACTGCAGGGCAACCTGCATGTGACGAATAAAGCTTTGATTGATTGATTGATTGATTGCTGCATCTTGGGTCCTCCTTTTCCTCCACTCCACACGGCTCACTCCGCCAGCCGTGACAGTACGAGCCGACCAGACATGGACCCAGCGGCATCCGCACCTCCCGAGGAGCTTCGGGAGGAACTAATTGACTCTGTTTCCAGGTTGGTTAACCTATGGCTCGAGCATGAGGGGGAAGAGTGTCTCCGCGCTGTAGAAGCCAGGCTACAGCAGCTCATCTCTGCTCACTCCTGGCTGCTGGACTCTCTTCACCCGCTCGCACAGGACTTCATACTCAACGAACTGCACCTTCACCCACCAGCCGCTACCGCTTCCCAACTCAGCCCGGCGGCGAAGATTTTGCCCGGCCCGCCGGAGGTTTTGCCCGCCGGAGGTTTTGCCCGGCCCGCCGGAGGTTTTGCCTGGCCAGCCGGAGGCTTTGCCCGGGAGGAAGCGACGATCGCGCCGTCGGCGCATCACCCCACAGCCGAAGACTAGGACTTTGGAACTGCCAGCTGTGGTGAGTGAAAAGGACCCTTTTTCTGTTTTGGACTGTGTGTCTGTTTATTCCGGGGCTGTGTTTTTTGAGTCGGCTGCCCTGCCGGTAGCTCAGTTAGCTGCCCAGCAGCCACTAGCTCAGTTAGCCGCTCAGCCATCATCTTCACCAACTCCTCCTGTACAACAGGTTAAGTCCATCCAACCTGAAAAGAACTATTTTTCACCTGTTCATGTCAAGCAGAGAGACACACCACATAACGCAGTAATCAGTCCCCAACAGAATAGAATAGAATAGAATTCAACTTTATTGTCATTGCACATGCACAGGTACAGGGCAACGAAATGCAGTTTGCATCCATCCAGAAGTGCTTAGTGATATAGATATATTACAATATATATTAGCAATAATATAGATATGTAAGTATATTACAGAAATGGGTCTATTATGTTATAATGTACACGGTATGAAGTATGTTGTGAATATTCTATAACTATAAGTATGTACAGGCTGTAGTGAGTACAAGCTATGTACAGGATATGGACAGAATATAAATATGAAAAACTATACAGAATATGAAATAAATAACTTTACAGGAATCTGAGATATACAGCTATACAGAAATGGGAACTATGCAAGTTGTAAACAGTTGTAGGGTTAAAAATTATCATATGTACAGAATGATTGTTTACACAGGGCTATACAGTAGTGCAGTTAAGGTAAGTGAGGGTGTGGATAATTTCTACAGAGGCTATATAAAGTGCTAGTGGTTGTGAGTGGTGGTTCACTCCATGTTATTATTGTGTGTTTGAGGGTACAGTTGTCCATTGTGTGTGTGTGTGTGTATGTTCAGTCCATGAGTTAACGTGGGTCAGATGTCAGGAGGCAGAGTTCAGGAGTCTGACAGCTGTGGGGAAGAAGCTGTTCCGGTACCTGGTGGTCTTAGTCCGGAGGCTCCTGTAGCGCCTCCCAGAGGGCAGGAGGGTGAAGAGTCCATGTGATGGGTGACTGGGGTCTCTGATGATTTTCCCAGCCCTTTTCAGACACCGCTTCCTGTAGATGTCTTTTGTGGCAGGAAGTGGTGCTCCGGCGATGCGCTGGGCAGTTTTCACGACCCTCTGCAACGCCTTCCGGTCCGAGGCAGAGCAGTTCCCGTACCAGACTGTTATACAGTTGGTCAGGATGCTCTCGATGGTGCAGCGATAGAAGTTCACCAGGATGTCTGAGGACAGGTGGTTCTTCCTCAGAGTCCTCAAGAAGAAGAGGCGCTGGTGAGCCTTCTTGACCAGCTTGGAGCAGTTGGTCGTCCAGGTGAGATCCTCGGAGATGTGGACTCCCAGGAACTTGAAGCTGCTCACACGCTCCACAGCCGTCCCCTTAATGTGGATGGGTGGATGTGGGTCAGCATTCCTCCTGTAGTCCACGATGAGCTCCTTGGTCTTCTCGGTGTTAAGCAGCAGGTTGTTTGTGTCGCACCACTCAGCCAGACGATCCACCTCCTCCCTGTAGGCGGCCTCATCGTTGTCACTGATGAGGCCAATCACCGTGGTGTCATCTGCAAACTTAATTAACAGCTGGCCAGTACAGAGACTGTGACGCACTCCAGGGCCTCCCCAGAGGCTGGGTTCCAGCCCCTGATCGACTCTGGACCCCTGGAAGTTAAGAAGCCAGCTGAGGACTGCATCCGGCTGTCGCTGCCTGAGCTGAGTCAATGCTCCGTGCAGCTGCAGTCTGCCTTGTGTTTGCCAGAGGCCCGTGCGCCTGCTGGTTCTGACCCGTTCCTGCCGGAGGCCCGTGCGCCTGCTGGTTCTGACCCGTGCCTGCCAGAGGCCCGCGCGCCTGCTGGTTCTGACCCGTGCCTGCCAGAGGCCCGTGCGCCTGCTGGTTCTGAACTGTGCCTGCCAGAGGCCCGCGCGCCTGCTGGTTCTGACCCGTGCCTGCCAGAGGCCCGCGCGCCTGCTGGTTCTGAACTGTGCCTGCCAGAGGCCCGTGCGCCTGCTGGTTCTGAACTGTGCCTGCCAGAGGCCCGCGCGCCTACTGGTTCTGACCTGTATGTTCCAGGGGCCCCGGTGCCCACTGGTCCAGAGACTGTTTTCGCTGGGGGGCCCGAGGAGCCCGTCCAGCCTCCTGCTTCGCCTGCTGGGGGGCCCGAGGAGCCCGTCCAGCCTCCTGCTTCGCCTCCTGGGGGGGCCCGAGGAGCCCGTGGAGCCCGTCCAGCCCCAAGACTCGTCAGCTGGAGGGCCCGAGGAGCCTGTCCAGCCCCAAGACTCGTCAGCTGGAGGGCCCGAGGAGCCCGTCCAGCCCCCTGCTGCAACATCATCATCTGCCTCGCCTGGCCCGGCTGCAGCATCATCATCTGCCTCGCCTGGCCCGGCTGCAGCATCATCATCTGCCTCGCCTGGCCCGGCTTCGGCATCAGCTTCAGCTTTGCCTGGCCCGGCTTCGGCATCAGCTTCAGCTTCGCCTGGCCCGGCTTCGGCATCGGCTTCAGCTTCGCCTGGCCCGGCTTCGGCATCGGCTTCAGCTTCGCCTGGTCCAGCCTCTGCTTCGGCCTCGCCTGGTCCAGCCTCTGCTTCGGCCTCGTCTGGTGCTGCGACGGCCACGCCACCTTCGGGTCCCGAACTACCGCCTCGACATCGGCGGTCATCTGCCAGGCCGCTGGTGGAGCGTCATCGTCAATATGGACGACCTCCTAGATGCCGCCGCTGCCTTCCGCGCGGTCGGCCTCCAGACTTGTGTCATCGCCGCCGTTGCTGTCTGCACGGTCGGCCGCCTGAACGGTTTCCTCGTCGCCGTCGTTGCTGTCCGCATGGTCGGCCGCCTGAACGGTTTCCCCGTCGCCGCCGCTGCCGTGTGCACGGTCAGCCCCCTGAACTGCCTCCGCTCCGCCACCGCTGCCTTCCGCTCGGTCGGCTTTCGGAGCTGTGTCGCCGACGTGGCCGGCCTCAGAAGATGAACTGTCCTGGACTTCTGAGTTGTCAGCCTCCGGGCCGGCCTCCTGAACTGTGTTTTGTTCTCGTGCTCCAGCATGTGTGTTTTTGTTTTGGACAATTCCCTCGGTTCGCTGGAGCTTGTTTTGTTCGGTGTTGGTCCCTCCGTCCTGGGCCCCCGCCGCCCACCCTGGGTTGGTCGTCTGTTTTTGTTTTGGGCTGTCTGGAGCCAGCCCTTGGAGGGGGGGGTACTGTCATGGTCCTGGGTCGTTGACCCAGCGTTTTGTGTTTTGTGATTATTTCCCTCTGTTCTAGTTATTCTGTGTCCTCCCCCCTTGTGTCCGGTTCGGGTTCTAGATTTCCTGTTTTGTTCTGAAAGTCTGTGTCTGTTGTCATTGTGTTCAACTTGTGTCCTCCAGTCATCATGTGTATTCAGATCAGCTGTTCTTCCCTCCTGTGTGTGATTACCTGATTACCTTGTGTGTGTATATTTAGTGGGTGACAACTGTGTTCGTTGTCGGTTCGTCTGCATTCATCCGTGTGTCTCTGCGTTCTATGGTGTTCCTGTCTCTGCGTCTCTCTGCCCTGCACCCTTTTGGTATGGTCCCAGGTTTGTCACTTAGTTTCTCCCAGTTTAGGTTTCCCTTTGTAATTACTCATGCTTCATTGCCTGTTTTTGCCACTACCACCCTGTAAATAAACGTCACTCATATCATCAGTTTGCTGCATCTTGGGTCCTCCTTTTCCTCCACTCCACACGGCTCACTCCACCAGCCGTGACAACAATTTCCTATCAAAATTGCTTAATAAACATTTATTTTGTTTATTTGTATTTTATTAGTATTTTCCTTAAGTGTGTTAAATATATATTTTCTCATCTAAATGTCCACTGCGCTGTGAGCCAGGGGGCGGTAATGCGCCTTAACATTGGTTGCCAACCAAGAAGAAGAAGAAGCTGTGAGCCAGGAGGGAGGGGGTGAGTGAGTGATTCGTTCGCTCGCTCTATGGCTGTGTCCCAATTCAGGGTCTGCACGCTTGAAGTACGCGCACTACGCGTACTACGTACGGTGCGTACTATAAGTACGAGAAGTGCGGAAGTGAGAGGCTTGTGAAATGGGACGGTATACGCTTCGTCACGCTGTTCAGGTTGCCTAGTAACCATGATACTAACCGCGAGACACGTTACATACAGCTTTGATTGACAGAAATGAAGGAGAAAAATGTTTTGTTGGTCATTCATTTTTGTCATGACATCACTTTAGTTGAGTATCTGAGGCTGAGACCACGGGACTGTGAAACATGATTGTTGGGGTTCATTTCTGTGCTGAACAGCCATTTAAGATTAGTTAGTAAATAACAATTAGTTAATGTTGTTCATGAGACTAAAGTCATCTCACTGTGGTATTGTAAATATAATATGGCCAATATTATAGGGCTTTGGAGCGTGATGTCACGGGGGTGGGCGTGGAAAGGATTTTGGCCCGATCCTCCATTTTGGGGGTCTAGCGCAAGTGAAAAGGGAGCGAAGGCACACACAACAGCCATGGTTCGTATTTGCCGTGTGGTCGGCTGCAATGTTCGATCACACGACCGGCAAGAGAATAAGCTTGAAAATTGTTTATCTTTTCATTCTTTCCCAACCTGGAAGCAACACGAGGCAGCTCGTGTATCGATGTTAGCAAACGAAGGCGTCTAGCCTGGATAGCAGCTGTGAGACGAGCTGACGTGCAGTTCTCTCCCATCTCCAGATATCTGTTGGTGCTCCAGACATTTTCATTCCAGTAAGTTCTAAATATTTTCATATCACTCTTTATAGCCTATTAGTTTTATTTTCGATGCGCTCTGAGGTCATAGCAAATTAGAACAAACATCCTACTGAGTGATTTTGCAGAACTACCTTCTATGTTTCACGGAGACATGGCTGACCCCCACCGTGCCGGACCAGGCCGTAACTCCGTCGGATTCATTCTTTGTGCTCCGCGTGGACAGAATGGCAGAGTCGAACAAAACCAAAGGTGGAGGAGTGTGTTTCATGGTAAACAGAAAGTGGTGTGATGCCAGGAGCATTTCTACTCCAGCGGCTGCTCGCCACATCTGGAGTTCCTGAGCATTAAGTGCCGCCCTTTCTATCTGCCCCGTGAGTTCACCTCGGTCATCGCCACGGCGGTCTACATCCCACCCCAAGCGGACACAGGTATGGCTTTGTCCGAATTACATGATGTGCTGAGCTCGCTTCAAAACAAGGACCCGGGCGCAGCCCTCATTGTAGCAGGAGACTTTAACAAAGCGAACCTCAGACAAGTCATGCCAAACTTTTACCAGCATGTCTCGTGTCCAACGAGAGGGGATCGGATTTTGGATCACAGTATGCAGGTTCATCTGTAACAGTCCTTGTGCCACAGATCAGCACTGTTGCTTCTACATAACAGAAGAGCAGTGACGTGGCTGCAGGTCCCCACGACTCCGTCCATGCAGGTGCAGCGGGCGTCTTCAACCTTTCCTGTGATGCTCACAGTGACCCATGGCTGCAATGCTGGTTCATTCAGTCTTTGAGAGTGCAGGACCTGAAACACACACAGACAAAGTTCATTTAAAGACAAGAACTATGAGCCAAGGCCGACACAAATGTGTTTAATCTACTTTATCATAAATGTAACAAAGTGTTTAGAAAGTTAGCACATACGTGTAATTTTTCATTTCTTTATGTGTCCATCTATAGAACGCTGCACGTTATAGTGTAAATCTGCCTGTTCTCTGTCAGAAACCTGCCTGCAGAAAATGAACCTAAAGTATGTAATGCAAGGATGTAATCACTTTCAAGATGGAGAAAGCATAAAGTGACAATTAGGAATCACTTAATATGATAAGGAGATTCTGCAGGTCATTAATCAATGTATAAAACTAAACTAAAATGTATTTTTAGTGACACAGGATACAAACATGGAAGCAAGATGTATAATTAGGATTATTTATAATAAATATGAATAAATTAGTGCAATTTCTTTAACCATAAAGAATAACTAAATCCTTCAGGACAGTGTCTCATCAATGCACTGAACTCACTATGTTATTCACCTAACAGCCTCCACATGTTCTCACTGTAATTTCCCCTCATGAATGAATTTATGCTGCACTAATCTGAATGTTTGCAAGGAAATCAAACGCATTTCACTCGCAGTACTCGAGCTGACTTACCTTTGTTTGAATGACGACTTGTAGGCGCTGACTCCACAGACAAGGTACGAAAATATGTCAGGCTACGTCAATAGCGGTTGGTCTTCAGGGTTTCTACTCCACGGCCGTATTTCATACGGGTCCACATTTCCAATGCAGGCTATTTTCTGCAAGTACCGCCGCTTCGCCTCTGAACGAAATCGGTCTCTATACAGTTCATTCTCTTTTGAGCTGCTTTTAAGCATCTTTCTTGTAGTCGTTGTTCCAACACAGTATGTTGTTTCGATTCGTAGACCCCGAAAATGGCGCCCTATAGTATTGTCAGATTATTATGGAAAAAAAAACACCCAGCACGCCCCTGCGGGCGGTTTATCCTTCAAGCTCGGGTCCTCTACCAGAGGCCTGGGAGCTTGAGGGTCCTGCAGTATCTTAGCTGTTCCCAGGACTGCGCTCTTCTGGACAGAGATCTCCGATGTTGTTCCCGGGATCTGCTGGAGCCACTCGCCTAGCTTGGGAGTCACCGCACCTAGTGCTCCGATTACCACGGGGACCACTGTTACCACTGATATATATACAGTATATATATATATATATATATATGTATACACACACATATATATATATATATATACACACATATATATACATACACACATATATATACATATATATACATATATCACTGACTTTCAGCTTGTTGTGTTTGTGGCTGACTTTAATTATTAAACATTCGCACATAAATAAGTGACGTCATATTCAGCACTTTTGACAGTTCACTCTTCGGCCGCTCCATCTTATTAGGGAAATTCCATATACATAAATGTAAATTTCAAAACTCAACCCCATCATTTAATTTGTTTTTGATTGAAATTAAACATTACTTAAACTCTCTTAAATTAACTTCCAATAAAAAAGGTTTATCATTGATTGAAATTCATTCAGAAATGTTTAATGAATGAGCTGTCACAACTTTCGAGTACAAAGTTGTTATGAAGTCTGTCACCCCCCCCCCCCCCTTTTTTTTTTCCTTTATTTATTCATCCTTCTTATTTCATTGTACTGTATATTGTTACTCTTATTTGCCTTGTATGTCTACTGTACAAACTGAACTGTAATGACTGACTGTTCGCTTTATAATTTCAATAAAGTTTGGGGGGAAAAAAACTTCTTCGGCTGCTCCCTTCTGCCGTATTTTGCGGCAAAATTCTCCACACCCACCGCCGCGCTATGAATTGTGGGATATATGGGACCACGAAGCGTGCACCGGACCACGCTTGATATTTGGGGAAATCGACGGCGCATTTGGAGTATGCATTTGAAGTACACTTCGAATTGGGACAGCCGTCGTCGCGTGGCGGTGACGTAACCGCACTTAAAATGCGTACTTCAATCGTGCAGACCCTGAATTGGGACACAGCCTATGATTCAGCACAGGAGGGAGGGGGTTAGTGACTCCTGAGTGATTCGTTCGCTCTTTGATTCAGCACAGGAGGGAGGGGGTGAGCGAGTCCTGAGTGATTCGCTTATGCTTACGATTCAGCACAGGAAGCGAGGGGGTGAGTAGCTCAAATGTGTTGTTAGCATGTTAGCAGCGCGATGCTACTCTGAACCGAGGAGCTATTTTCTTCCAGTTCAGAGCAGAAATGCTTTTGTTATGAAACTGGCTGTTGTTTTTCCCCCCACAATTTTAATTATAAGCTAGATATATTTCTACTAATGGAATTAGTTTGCTAATAGCAACAGGGATGAGTCAGTGAGTCAGTTGAGCTTGTGAATCATGATTCACGAGTCAGTAAAGTGATTCTCGAGTATTGAACGATTCGTTCACGAATCGAACATCACTACACTGAACCCTGTGGAACTCCATAATTAACTTCAGTGTGTGAAGAAGACTTTACATGCACAAATTGGAGTCTATTAGGTAGATATGATACAAACCACTGTAGTGCAGTACCTGTAATACCTAGAGCGTTCATAAGACCATGAGTTAATGTTTTACTTATATATTTGTATGTATTTAAATCGTGTCTTCTCACGTTCTAGTGACTGGTCTGTCTGTTTTTCTCCTATGAATCTCCTGTGAATCCATCGTGTGTTTTCCCTGCCGTCCACCTTCCTATGCCTCCATTCATCCTCCGTCATGTTCGTGTTCATGTTTGCTGTTTAGTAGTTTAGTTTGTCCCAGTTCAGATTATCTTTAGTCTCGTTTGCCATTTTCACCTTGTGTTTTACTTTTCAATAAACCTCCTTCGCACCTCCATGAGTGCCTGCACTTGGATTGTATAACAGGGTTAGGTTTGTGTATGAGATTTCCTATGCCCCCTGAATGCACCATACAGTGGGGCAAAAAAGTATTTAGTCAGCCACCGATTGTGCAAGTTCCCCCACCTAAAATGATGACAGAGGTCAGTAATTTGCACCAGAGGTACACTTCAACTGTGAGAGACAGAATGTGAAAAAAAAATCCATGAATCCACATGGTAGGATTTGTAAAGAATTTATTCGTAAATCAGGGTGGAAAATAAGTGTTTGGTCAATAACAAAAATACAACTCAATACTGTGTAACATAACCTTTGTTGGCAATAACAGAGGTCAAACATTTACTATAGGTCTTTACCAGGTTTGCACACACAGTAGCTGGTATTTTGGCCCATTCCTCCATGCAGATCTTCTCGAGAGCAGTGATGTTTTGGGGCTGTCGCTGAGCAACACGGACTTTCAACTCCCGCCACAGATTTTCTATGGGGTTGAGGTCTGGAGACTGGCTAGGCCACTCCAGGACTTTCAAATGCTTCTTACGGAGCCACTCCTTTGTTGCCCGGGCGGTGTGTTTTGGATCATTGTCATGTTGGAAGACCCAGCCTCGTTTCATCTTCAAAGTTCTCACTGATGGAAGGAGGTTTTGGCTCAAAATCTCACGATACATGGCCCCATTCATTCTGTCCTTAACACGGATCAGTCGTCCTGTCCCCTTGGCAGAAAAACAGCCCCATAGCATGATGTTTCCACCCCCATGCTTCACAGTAGGTATGGTGTTCTTGGGATGCAACTCAGTATTCTTCTTCCTCCAAACACGACGAGTTGAGTTTATACCAAAAAGTTCTACTTTGGTTTCATCTGACCACATGACATTCTCCCAATCCTCTGCTGTATCATCCATGTGCTCTCTGGCAAACTTCAGACGGGCCTGGACATGCACTGGCTTCAGCAGCGGAACACGTCTGGCACTGCGGGATTTGATTCCCTGCCGTTGTAGTGTGTTACTGATGGTGACCTTTGTTACTTTGGTCCCAGCTCTCTGCACGTCATTCACCAGGTCCCCCCGTGTGGTTCTGGGATCTTTGCTCACCGTTCTCATGATCATTTTGACCCCACGGGATGAGATCTTGCGTGGAGCCCCAGATCGAGGGAGATTATCAGTGGTCTTGTATGTCTTCCATTTTCTGATGATTGCTCCCACAGTTGATTTTTTCACACCAAGCTGCTTGCCTATTGTAGATTCACTCTTCCCAGTCTGGTGCAGGTCTACAATACTTTTCCTGGTGTCCTTCGAAAGCTCTTTGGTCTTGGCCATGGCGGAGTTTGGAGTCTGACTGTTTGAGGCTGTGGACAGGTGTCTTTTATACAGATGATGAGTTCAAACAGGTGCCATTCATACAGGTAACGAGTGGGGGACAGAAAAGCTTCTTACAGAAGACGTTACAGGTCTGTGAGAGCCAGAGATTTTCCTTGTTTGAGGTGACCAAATACTTATTTTCCACCCTAATTTACGAATAAATTCTTTACAAATCCTACCATGTGGATTCATGGATTTTTTTTTCACATTCTGTCTCTCACAGTTGAAGTGTACCTCTGGTGCAAATTACTGAGCTCTGTCATCATTTTAAGTGGGGGAACTTGCACAATCGGTGGCTGACTAAATACTTTTTTTCCCCACTGTAGGTGTGCATGTCCGAAGCTTCAGTTCAGAGACAAACGGCAGCTGAACAACGGACAGTGTGCACGTTCATGAAGTATTTGCTGCCAGCTCAGATTTCTTTAACCCTTCTAAACATGGATCCTCCTTTATTTTTCTCACACGGCTCATCCCTTTTGCCATGACACTAAAAGACACGTTGATGGTTTGGAGGAAGTAATTACTGAAGTTAACTCAGAAAGATCAATTGGAGAAAAAGCATCTAAATGTCATGATCCTAGGCCATGTTGGCCCAGCATTCTTAGTTTTCATGTATTCTTGTATTTTGTTCTTCATTTAGGCCATGGTTCCTGGGTTGCTCTGTTCAGTTGTTCCTTATTTGATTTCCCCTTGTGCCTTTTACCCCCTGTGTGCCCTATGTATCTGTGAGCCCTCGTCTCCCCTCCTTGTGTTTCATTCAATGTTTTACCCAGCCCGTTATGTCTGTGCTCTCTCTCTCTCTCCTCCTGTCTGAACCTCTGTGTACTTCCTGTTTTACTTTGACAGTCTCTCGTCAGTATGCGTCATGTTGTGTTCACTCCTGCCCTGTCTCGTTACGATTATCTGTGTCTGCTGTGTTCCCCGTGTGCTCCCACTTCTCTCGTTAAACCTCTGTTTATTTATGTCTGCGTCTCCCTCTGTTCGGTGTCGCATTCTCCCTCATTCATGGCCGTGTGTTTCTCTGTGTGCTAGTGTGTTGCTTCCCAGTGTAGTTTCTTATCAGTTTGTTTCGCCGTTTCCCTCCAGCAATAAAAGCTGTTTTGAGTTCATTCCTGCCTCTGTGAGCTTGCTTTTGGGTCCACTTCCTGCCTGCCACACAGCCGAATCATGACATAAATGAATATCAATGGTACTGAAAGTATGTGTAGATAATGTTACATCTGTGAGATGATTTTGAATTTTTCTCTAAAGGTTAAAATGTTATTTGTGAAGAAGTTCATGAAGTCATTACTAGTTAACGTTAAAGGGATGGTTGGCTCAAAAGAGCTCTGACTGTTTGTCAGCCTGGCTACAGAGCTGAAGAGAAACCTGGGGTTGTTCTTATTTTCTTCAATCAGTGATGAATAGTAAGATGTTCTGGCTTTGCGGAGGGCTTTCTTATAAAGCAGCAAACTATTTCTCCAGGCTAAATGATGATCCTCTAAATTTGTGACACGCCGTTTCCTCTCCAGCTTACGAGTCATCTGCTTTAGGCTACGTGTTTGAGAATTATACCACGGAGTCAGGTACTTCTGATTAGAGGCCTTCGTTTTCACAGGAGCTACAGTATCCAGAGTTGTACATAGTGAGGAGGCAAAATTATTAACAAGATAACTGATCTCTGTTGGAGTAGCGTTCAGGTAGCTGCTCATTGTGAGTTTGAATCTGCTCCATTAATATAACTACAACCTAAAATCCAGCCTTTCACAGAAAGCTCTTTACTCTTGAGACGTTGTCAGAATTTAAACTGTGTGTTTTTCTTCTATATTTTGCTATTGATCAACTATTTTGCTGCCATCCCATATACAATATTTTGGTCTCAGTGGAATTACCATCCCCACCCTAAATGACCATAGCCCCTCCACCCTTATTTATTTATTATATTATATAACTGCCCTTGTATACAGCCCCACAAAGTTTCTGTTTCAATGTTTCTACACATACACCATGTATATAGTTTACTCACATATATGTATAGATGCCAAATATCCTTGGGCAAGATACTAACCCCATGTTTGCCTACTGGTGGTGGTCAGAGGGCCCGGTGGCGCCAGTGTCCGGCAGCCTCGCCTCTGTCAGTGCGCCCCAGGGCAGCTGTGGCTACAATGTAGCTGCCATCACCAGTGTGTGAATGGGTGAATGACTGAATGTAGTGTGAAGCGCTTTGGGGTCCTTAGGGACTAGAAAAGCGCTTTGTGTTCCAGCTACCTAATTTCCCTGTGCAAGATGTCTGTGAAGGTTCTCAGTCATCCAGGTCATCGTAGTCAAAGGAGCTTGCAAAGAAAAGCATCTGGACTTCTTTAAGTTGCTTGAAGACCTTTCACCTCTCATCCGAGAAGCTTCTTCAGTTCTACGGTCAAAGATGGTGGCACAGAAGAAGAACAGAAGAACACAGAAGAGCCACCTCCACAGGACAAGACTCAGCAGTCCATCTGCATCTAAAGGTCAAAGGTCACTCTTTCGAGGATGCCAATGTTCACATTTTGGACAGAGAGGACAGATGGTTTGAAAGAGGAGTGAAAGAAGCCATCTATGTCCACTGTGAGCGACCATCTTTGAACAGAGGCGGGGTTTACGACACCAACTCTCTGCCATCTATAATCCAGTTTTGAGATCCTTCCCAGACGCCTTAACGCCCACTCACATCCTGGGCCAGCTGACCTCAGGAATTCGCATGATAAGGTGGGGCCAGGTTTCACAATGAACACACCCGAAACCCTGGCTGATTGGGACCCACACCCAGTTTCACACCTTGGCTCAGGCGATTAGAGGATCATCAGGGGGTCCTTTTGTCCCTCTGTGGGGGGAAACTCCCACTAGGTTTATATCTGGGACTCTCCACCATTTGACCTTAGAACTGAAGAAGCTTCTCGGATGAGAGGTGAAACGTCTTCAAGCAACTTAAAGAAGTCCAGACGCTTTTCTTTGCAAGCTCCTTTGACTTCCCTGTGCAAGAAACCGCACAATGATGATAAAAGGTCTAAAAATAATCAGTCTTTTCTTATTCGGCCCCTCACAGTTGTTCACTTTAACCAGAAAATGCTTGACTCTAAAGTTGCTACGAAGTTTTGAGCAACTGGTCAGGAAGCAGTAAATAAATCACAGGGAAACAAATTTAGGACATGTGGGGAGTTAAGAAATGTTACCAGAGTTCACTCATATTGAAGAGTGAGTGATCAGTGGCTCATATTCAATGTGTGCAGATTTCTGAGTGTGATGCATGTTTATGTCTCCTTCCTGTAGAGGAGAAGCTTGGGAAAATGCGGACAGAGTTTGTGTGGAGGGTGTCAAAAGAAATCCTCATACAGCTCCTCGAGGCCCTGGTTGCAGAAGGTGTGTTTAATGATTTGGAGAAAGAGAGCATTATGGAGAAGAACCGGGTTACAGCAGATAAGGCACGCTGTATCATTGACGCAGTGAAGAAGAAAGGAGACAAAGCCAGCGGCATAATGATCAGACATCTTCAGACCAGAGATCCAACTCTCTCCTCTCAGCTGGGTTTATGCTCCGGTCCATCAGCTAAGCACGGTGAGGTTGATGGCATCTTCTCAATAATCAATCAATAATCTTCTATTAGAGGGATAAGAGCATGCTGCAGTGGTTTGTATCATATCTATTTAATAGACTCCAGTTTGTGCATGTAAATGGAGAGTCCTCTTCACACACTGAGGTTAATTATGGAGTTCCACAGGGTTCAGTGCTAGGACCAATTCTGTTTACATTATACATGCTTCCCTTAGGCAGTATCATTAGAAGACATAGCATACATTTACACTGCTATGCAGATGACACCCAGCTCTATCTGTCCATGAAGCCAGATAACACACACCAATGAGTTAAACTGCAGGAATGTCTTAAAGACATAAAGACCTGGATGGCCGCTAACTTTCTGCTTCTTAATTCAGATCAAACTGAGGTTATTGTACTCGGCCCTGAAAATCTTAGAAATATGGTATCTAACCAGATGCGTACTCTGGATGGCATTACCTTGGCCTCCAGTAACACTGTGAGGAACCTTGGAGTCATTTTTGACCAAGATATGTCCTTCAACGCACATATTAAACAAATTTGTAATGTATTTGCAACTACTGAAGCTTCGGGACCTTCGGGTCAGGTAGTAATGCTTTTAATGTTTCTGGCCATTGACAGAAACATTAAAACATTAAACCTCTCTTCTTTTATTCATTTAGAGGCTCTTCAGAAGTGTCAGATTAACTTCAAATCAAAACTAAAGAAGAAGTTCCAGTGTGTGTTTGAGGGGATCGCTAAAGCAGGAAACCCAACCCTTCTGAATCAGATCTACACAGAGCTCTACATCACAGAGGGAGGGACTGCAGAGGTCAATGATGAACATGAGGTCAGACAGATTGAAACAGCATCCAGGAAACCAGACAGACCAGAAACAACCATCAGACAAGAAGACATCTTTAAAGCCTCACCTGGAAGAGATGAACCAATCAGAACTGTGCTGACAAAGGGAGTGGCTGGCATTGGGAAAACAGTCTTAACACAGAAATACAGCCTGGACTGGGCTGAAGACAAAGCCAACCAGGACATCCAGTTCATATTTCCATTCACTTTCAGAGAGCTGAATGTGCTGAAAGAGGAAAAGTTCAGCTTGGTGCAACTTGTTCATCACTTCTTTACTGAAACCAAAGAAGCAGGAATCTGCAGCTTTGAAGACTTCCAGGTTGTGTTCATCTTTGATGGTCTGGATGAGTGTCGACTTCCTCTGGACTTCCACAAAACTACAATCCTAACTGACCCTAGAAAGTCCACCTCAGTGGATGTGCTGCTGATAAACCTCATCAGGGGGAAACTGCTTCCCTCTGCTCGCCTCTGGATAACCACACGACCTGCAGCAGCCAATCAGATCCCTCCTGTCTGTGTTGGCATGGTGACAGAGGTCAAAGGGTTCACTGACCCACAGAAGGAAGAGTACTTCAGGAAGAGATTCAGAGATGAGGAGCAGGCCAGCAGGATCATCTCCCACATCAAGACATCACGAAGCCTCCACATCATGTGTCACATCCCAGTCTTCTGCTGGATCACTGCTACAGTTCTGGAGGATGTGCTGGAAACCAGAGAGGGAGGACAGCTGCCCAAGACCCTGACTGAGATGTACATCCACTTCCTGGTGGTTCAGGCCAAAGTGAAGAGGGTCAAGTATGATGGAGGAGCTGAGACAGACCCACACTGGAGTCCAGAGAGCAGAAAGATGATTGAGTCTCTGGGAAAACTGGCTTTTGATCAGCTGCAGAAAGGAAACCTGATCTTCTATGAATCAGACCTGACAGAGTGTGGCATCAATATCAGAGCAGCCTCAGTGTACTCAGGAGTGTTCACACAGATATTTAAAGAGGAGAGAGGACTGTACCAGGACAAGGTGTTCTGCTTCATCCATCTGAGTGTTCAGGAGTTTCTGGCTGCTCTTCATGTCCATCTGACCTTCATCAACTCTGGACTCAATCTGCTGGAAGAAACAACCTCCTGGTGGTTTAAATTATTTAACACACCAAAACTTCAATCTCTCCACCAGACTGCTGCGAACAAGGCCTTACAGAGTCCAAATGGACACCTGGACTTGTTCCTCCGCTTCCTCCTGGGTCTTTCACTGCAGACCAGTCAGACTGTCTTACGAGGTCTGCTGACGCAGACAGGAAGTAGCTCACAGACCAATCAGGAAACAGTCCAGTACATCAAGGAGAAGCTCAGTGAGAATCTGTCTGCAGAGAAAAGTATCAATCTGATCCACTGTCTGAATGAACTGAATGATCGTTCTCTAGTGGAGGAGATCCAACAGTCCCTGAGATCAGGAAGTCTCTCCACAGATAAACTGTCTCCTACTCAGTGGTCAGCTCTGGTCTTCATCTTACTATCATCAGAAAAAGATCTGGATGTGTTTGACCTGAAGAAATACTCTGCTTCAGAGGAGGCTCTTCTGAGGTTGCTGCCAGTGGTCAAAGCCTCCAACAAAGCTCTGTAAGCAAGGACATACTTCTCATTTTATTTTTAAAATACAGTCATTGAGTTTTGTTTTAAATTGATGGTCCATAGCTGCTGCTGATAACATGTTTTAGCTTATAATTTATTTGAGGTATTGTGGGATACGAATGATGAGCTTGATCACATTCTTCACACCTTTATTACCAGTTGTTGTACCTTATACTTTCACGGCTGCAGCTTTCCAGCCCCCAGCCAAATGTAACACGGTTAAAGGACCAGGGCGCCTGACTGCAGCCTCATAGACAATGAGCTATCAGAATAAGTTTCGACTATGGAGCCTGAGGGTGTGAATAAAACACAGGAAATCAAAGTCGAGCTCAAAATATATGTATTATGTTTGTTATGAGGAATATATAGACAGATGTACAAAAAAAAAAATGCATATATATCACAAACAAAATAATGTTGACAATACAAGACAGCTTATTGGGTTCCAAAAGGAGGTGGGATGAGGTGTAGTCCAGTATGTGATTTATTTTAGTTCCATGGACCTGTGATAGGTCATGTGTCAACAGTTTGATTCAGTCCATAGGTTCATAATTCCTACCGCAACGTAGCGGTGGTCGGGTGGCTCGCCATCTCGCGCTGATCAGGGCTGATCGCGGGAGAAAAAAGAAACCTGACCGTTGAGTCGATTGTGAGGTAGTGTAAAGGTGAATGAATTGGCCGGGTTATTGCACGCTGTCAACTGGTCTGTAGTGTAAAATTTGTCGATATCTGACAAGTACGCCAACCACAGGGACAACAGCAGCCAGAGGAGCAGGGACATGCAGCTGATTGACCCGGAACTTATACAGGGTTCATTCCCGCCACAATAAAGGGACTGGCGGAAGTGGGGTCAGAAGTTACCGTGGTTACACAAACACACACCAATAACAACAGTATGGACCCAGTTCAATCCGTTTTAAGCCAGCAAGGCGTGATTGCGGATGCCGCTCGGTCTGCCATTTGTCCCACAGCGATGATGAAGCTGATCTGGTGGCCACCGTGTGGACCAGAGGATGCCTGTGTGGCAAGTGGAGGTGGCACAGCAGTCACGGCATGATCCGAGGCTCCCAGGCGGCTTGGCAGGCAGCCGTTACGCAAGACCACACAGAGCCCCAGGTGGAAGGAAGCCTGGTCTAGACAGCACGCCAACCTCAGGCTTGGCAGGGTCCTCGCGCACCCCATCCCGGCTGGGAAGGGCTCTTGTGTGCTCTGACCTTTGGAACCTGCTGAGCAGGTCCCTCACGTGCTCCGACCTCAGCAGCCCTCTTCCGGGGAACAGGCACTTGTGTAGGCATCTGCCGGGCACCAGCCGCTTCCACCCGCGGAGTGGGTAAGAAGCTTTAGTCAGAAGCTGCTGCAGAGCAGGGCCAAACATTCCTACTGGCCAACTACTATAACTACAAATCCTATAGTATAACCAATCAAATTAACCTAAATATTTCCTGACTACAGAAGTTTTCCACCTGATTTGGCATCAAATTCATCTCTTTAATAGATCACGGGGGCAGCACCCTAAGCAAAAAAAACCATTCCTCCCTCTCCCCAGCCACCTCTTCCAGCTTGTCCGGGGGAACACCACGGCGTTACCCAATGTGTCCTGGGTTGCCCAACAACTTATCGGGAGATATCTTTGTCAGATACACGAACCACCACAACTGGCTCCTTTCCATGTGGAGGAGCAGTGGCTCTACTCTGAGCCCCTCCCGGTTGGCTGAACCTCTCACGCTATCTCTAATGGTAAGGTCAGCCACCCTTCAGAGGAAGTTCATTTCTGCCGCTTCTATCTGCACTCTCATTCTTTCAGTCACTACCCACAGCTCGTGACCACAGGTGAGGGTAGGGACGTAGATCCCCTCTGCGAATCACTACCTTATGGTGGTGGAGGAGTTTGTGTGTCCCAGGGATCCCAGGGGCTATTTTGTCCGGGGGCTTCTGCCCCTGGTAGGGTCTCCCATGGCAAATTGGTTGTAGGTAGGTGAGGAACAAAGAGCGATTCAGAAGACCCCTATGAGTAGAACACCAAGAGAACAGTTCACCCTGCCAAGCATCAGGTGGGCGGGCCTTAGTCCATGGGGCCTGGCCCTGCACAGCCCAAAAAAGGTCCCTTTTTTGGGCTGTGCAAGGAACCTGCTGCCCACCACCCGCAGGTGCCGTAGGGGTTGGGTGCATTGTGTGCCGGGTGGCGGGCTGGAGCAGAGGCCCTGGTGGATCAATCATCAGTTACCAAAGCTGGCAATTGGAACATGGAATATCACCTCTCTGGTGGGGAAGGAGCCTGAGTTAGGCATGGGGTTGAGAGGTACCGGCTAGATATAGTTGGGCTCATCTCAACGCATGGCTTGGGCTCTGGAACCAGTCTCCTGGAGAGGGGCTGGACTCAGTTGCCCCTGTCCTAGATAACTCTATAGATATTAGAATTATGAAAGTGACCAGCAGAACTGAATGCCTGTGACTGTAGAAAACATGGACGACGCGACAGCTCCCCCAAAATGAAGCTAAAATGTCTCTATTGCCCCTTGGTGTATGGCTGCAGGGCTGCAGTAAAGGTCATAAACTCCGCCTACTCCATGTTAGCGGATGGGATTGGGGACAGACAAAAGTAAATTAATTCTCATCAGATACATTTTTTCAGATACATTTTTTCCAAAGATTCTTTCTTTTGTTATCAATAGTTCTTATCACGCTGATTTGTGTCCAAGGGGTCTCCTTTCCCATAAGTTTGATTCTATCGCGGTGATGTTAAATTGGCGTGTAACTTCATCATAACAGTTTTGACTGGCAGCTGCAGTCACGGAGAAACTTGCGTATCTCTGTTCAGGAATAGCAGATAGAGTGTAGGCTCTGAGAGAAGGGCCAGAGTTTTTGTTACAAAAACACGAACGACTGTTTTAACCTGACAGCCTGAGGTGTTCTTCAGTAAACTGGACTACCCGACAGAAGGACTCGAGGCCCCACTGCACCTTTTTGGTAAGTTAAACGTGTTTGTAAGCTAATCCATAATTACCGTCCTTAGCTCGGTCCTGAGACCTAGCTAGCTAACATGAGCACTCGGATGTCGGGGAAACTTGTTTTGTAAAATTCGTTTATCTAATCCTTGCAGGTGAATGAATTTATCCTGGATAAAAAAAATCAAGAGAAACGCCCCGGGCTGCTCAGTCATTAATTACCGTTACTGTACTTTTATTACAAGTATTATACTGTAAAAGTGACAGGCTGCACTCTGCTTCAGCTCCTGTGCAGAGCTGATTATTAAATATGTGCAAACAACAGTTTTCAGTCTCTTGCCACATCTGTAAAGACAATAAATACCAAATTTAAAAAAAAAGCTTTTACTTCAGTCACTCCTCATTAATCAGTATTTATGGATTAAACTGTAGAACTGAAAATGTAAGAGAAGAGCTTCAGATCCTGAGTGTGTGAGGACAGAAGGATCAGCTTTATTTCAGATTTGAGAGATAAACTTTATAATTCAGTTTGTGATGGTTCTGTTGTCTTTGTGATTACAGGAGCTGCCCTCAGATTCAGACCTCAGCATCAGATCATCCAACATGTTCACATGTTAACTGCAAAATGAACTGATGAAAACAGTGCAAAGGTTAAAGTACCACATGTGCTGTAGCGAAAGCTGCAGCTTTATTGATAAAGTTAAAGATAAAAAAAGAAAAGGATTAATCACCCATGTAACTGTGTCACTATATATCAGCATTAACAGGACCTCAGTTTGGTGTTTTACAAAGCTGCTGATCTCAAACCTGCACAGCTTCCGTTTTAAACACTTGATGTACTCAGCTGCATGAAGAGCACATTTTTCTGACACAATTAAATAAAACCTGATGAAGGTCAAAGGTTGTCACTTGTATTCAAACTACAACCTTGTGATCTGGAATTCTTTCACAGTTTTTTGCCGATAGTGTGTTATTTACCATAAAGTAATTCAAAGTTATTTATACCAGAGTAACTAGAGAGGATCATATATTTTTAAATATATAACTTTCTACAGGACTGAGTATAATATCTCTATGTAAAAGTCCGGAGCCTCTGGGGAGTATCCGAGTATTTATAACATTACACAAAGCAAAGGTCTCCATCACAGTGTTCATGAAATGCTGGGTTTATCCATCTCCTGGGAGGAGTGCGGAAGATTTCCCTGTGAGGGAGCTGCTGGTGAAGATCATGAGTCCTGCTTGATCAATGCGATGAGCTTCAGTCTTCCTGGTGTTTCTTAAATGATGCCTCTCTCAGTGGGTCAACAGAACTTCTGGAACAGGACAGCTGTGATGAAAGAAAGGGAAGAAGTTTCTCCAAACCTCTGGACCCAGGAAACCCAGCTTAGTCTTCATGGTATCCCTCACTAGTTTCTCCCCAGGGTGAATGTAGCTGTTGATATAATATGGACTCTATTATTAAATGAAAAAAACAAATTAGACTAAACTACTGAAACGTTCTGCTGCTGTTTTTAAAGTTTCCATGTTTCCATGTTACCAGGAAGGGTTCAGAGGGCTCTGAACATTTAAACAGTTTTAGATCTATTACACTCAATCTTAAATGTTAAAATCTTAAAGGACAACGTTACATTTTTTTATATTAACAGTAACTCTGGGCGTGGAGTGTGCAGCTGATCTCATCGCTGTCTAAAAATGGATAACAAAACCTAAGGAGTGCTGAACAGTGTTGGTCAAGTTACTTGAAAAAGGTAATCAATAACTAATTACTGATTACTTCCCCAAAAAAGTAATCCCGTTACTTTACTGATTACTTATTTTCAAAAGTAATTAGTTACTTAGTTACTTTTTAAAACATGATTTATCCCCTAAATAGGTAATAAAGCAATAGATCTTTCAGCCCAATTCTAATTTTTCTGCATAATCCATCATATAAAATGTAATCAAATGAAAAAGTCTTTTTAAAACTACTTGATAGGTTTGAAGCATAAACCTATTCGCTGGAACGTTAAGGACAATTAACTACACAGAAAAAGCAAGACACAAGTAGGCAAAATTCTTTGTGTTACTCATGTATGAGGGAGAGAACCACGACAAGCGCCGTTCCTTCGCTTGACCCCAGTAGCTCTCGTCCGCTCCCCCATAACATTGTTCTTTTATTGAGCTCACATGAATATACATAGTTTCATTAACATAAGAGGTCTACATACACACCAAGAGTACCTTGCCTGTGCGTTGTGTAAGTTTGTGTGTGTGTGGGGTCAAGATGTGACCCTGTGAAGACTCCCCAAAGCTGGTGCCAGGAGTCTAGCGGGTCCATCTAAACAAAAGGCTCTTACACTCAAACAGATATACGTGTGTTTGCTATACCATATATCAGCAAGAGAAGATACGACCTCTCCAAGGAGGTGTGTGATCTATGCCAGAACACTCTGTAGAGGAGTGAACGCACCCCCCTCTTCATGCTACACAGATATGTTACAGAACTCCTAGGATGAGACATTCTTTCAATCTACAAATGATTATATACTTCTAAGCATATATGAGTAAATATTTCTAAGCATAAATGACAATAAACAATATTAGTTTTAATCTTTTAACTTTATGCATCAAGCAAACATTAAATTATATGCAACATTCTCTGACTGGAAAAAATTTGTTTAACATTTAAACCTATTTTCTGCACATTCCACCATATAAAATAAAATCGGTTTTTGTGTTTACACTCACTCTTTCAAATCGATGCACGTAAAACACAGCAGAAAATTAATAAAATCAAAGACTCAGCGGTCCTGTTGCTCTATTTTCACCTGTATAGCAGGAGTGGGGCAGGCGGAGGTTTACCCTGGTGCAGGTGTGCTGCAGTGGTCAGTGGAAGGATATGGCAGTTTCTCTGTGAATTTCACATTCCTGTGGCAGCGTATTTGGTGCTTGCTCGGACCTTTAGGGGTTTTTTTGCTGTAAAAAGAAGTTTTCTTCCCACACAGTGAGCAGCAGACGCTAATGTTTTTTTTACTTTTTACAGAATCAAACTCAAAGTAAGGTCAGCACCTCCACGCTTTAAATGCTGCACGGTCATACACTCTCCCGCACTCGATATATTATCCATTTGTGATCTGCACGCAGCTGTTGCCACGAACGTTGCACTCGCTTACGTCATTGTCATGAGACACTCTCACAAAAAAATAACAGTTTTAGTAACACAGTAACGCAGCGTGCTTAGGCGAAAGTAACAGTAATCGTTACTTGTAACGGGTTACTTATAATGCGTTACTGCCCATCTCTGGTGCTGAATCATTCAATAATACAGACTATTAGAGTAATAGGTGTGTAGCATCACTAGCAACAAGCCCCCAACACATTGCGTGTGCTAGCGGCTAATTTAGCAAACAACTTAACAACAGAGTGATTTTAGATCTTTTAGAACTATAAGATGATAAGCTGTGTGTCTTTTTCATAATAGTGACATGGTTGTAGTTACCTCAATTGAACGAGTCGTCAGTCGCGGTAAACCCATCAGCAAATAAACTGGGCGTGTTTGCGGTCACGCCCAGGGGGTGTGTGGGCGGGAGCGTTACACAGTCGCTCCACCTGAAGTCACTACCGCGCAGACTCTGGCTCCAAAAATGCAAGATGGCAGCCTCGGCAAGCGCGATATTTTGGCTTAATGTGAGGAGGTGCTGTAGCGTCGTCCATGTTTTCTACAGTCATTGGTGTCACTCTGTACTAGTATAAGTAAATCTAGTAGCTATTCACTGGTTTCCCTTTAGACTTAATAGAGGTCTAATTTACTTTTCTGTTAGGAAATTTAACTTAAAGTGTTTTATTTGTCCCAGGGCAAAATCTCAGTTAATTATTTTTTTTTAAATTAATTAATTAAAATCTGAACTGTGGTGCAAACTGAGATATTCATCTTGAAATCTAGATTCAACATTAAAATTATTTTTGTTTGATGAAAAATGTCATTGTTTCTTTAGCCTGAACAGGTGTAACCTCTCTGAGAGAAGCTGTGAAGCTCTGTCCATGGTTCTCAGCTCCCACTCCTGTAGTCTGAGAGAGCTGGACCTGAGCAACAATGACCTGCAGGATTCAGGCATGAAGCTTCTTTCTGCTGGACTGCAGACTCCACAGTGTATGTTGGAAATTCTCAGGTTAGGATTTTTTGACTGATGATTCAGAATTATATAAGCTGACAGCTTTTACATGTACCTTTAAAATGTGACAAATGGTCTTTGATTTGATATAAATGATCAATTCTCACAATAAAGATCTGAGGACATACAGTGGGGCAAAAAAGTATTTAGTCAGCCACCGATTGTGCAAGTTCCCCCACTTAAAATGATGACAGAGGTCAGTAATTTACACCAGAGGTACACTTCAACTGTGAGAGACAGAATGTGAAAAAAAAATCCATGAATCCACATGGTAGGATTTGTAAAGAATTTATTCGTAAATCAGGGTGGAAAATAAGTATTTGGTCAATAACAAAAATACAACTCAATACTTTGTAACATAACCTTTGTTGGCAATAACAGAGGTCAAACATTTACTATAGGTCTTTACCAGGTTTGCACACACAGTAGCTGGTATTTTGGCCCATTCCTCCATGCAGATCTTCTCGAGAGCAGTGATGTTTTGGGGCTGTCGCCGAGCAACACGGACTTTCAACTCCCGCCACAGATTTCCTATGGGGTTGAGGTCTGGAGACTGGCTAGGCCACTCCAGGACTTTCAAATGCTTCTTACGGAGCCACTCCTTTGTTGCCTGGGCGGTGTGTTTTGGATCATTGTCATGTTGGAAGACCCAGCCTCGTTTCATCTTCAAAGTTCTCACTGATGGAAGGAGGTTTTGGCTCAAAATCTCACGATACATGGCCCCATTCATTCTGTCCTTAACACGGATCAGTCGTCCTGTCCCCTTGGCAGAAAAACAGCCCCATAGCATGATGTTTCCACCCCCATGCTTCACAGTAGGTATGGTGTTCTTGGGATGCAACTCAGTATTCTTCTTCCTCCAAACACGACGAGTTGAGTTTATACCAAAAAGTTCTACTTTGGTTTCATCTGACCACATGACATTCTCCCAATCCTCTGCTGTATCATCCATGTGCTCTCTGGCAAACTTCAGACGGGCCTGGACATGCACTGGCTTCAGCAGCGGAACACGTCTGGCACTGCGGGATTTGATTCCCTGCCGTTGTAGTGTGTTACTGATGGTGACCTTTGTTACTTTGGTCCCAGCTCTCTGCAGGTCATTCACCAGGTCCCCCCGTGTGGTTCTGGGATCTTTGCTCACCGTTCTCATGATCATTTTGACCCCACGGGATGAGATCTTGCGTGGAGCCCCAGATCGAGGGAGATTATCAGTGGTCTTGTATGTCTTCCATTTTCTGATGATTGCTCCCACAGTTGATTTTTTCACACCAAGCTGCTTGCCTATTGTAGATTCACTCTTCCCAGTCTGGTGCAGGTCTACAATACTTTTCCTGGTGTCCTTCGAAAGCTCTTTGGTCTTGGCCATGGCGGAGTTTGGAGTCTGACTGTTTGAGGCTGTGGACAGGTGTCTTTTATACAGATGATGAGTTCAAACAGGTGCCATTCATACAGGTAACGAGTGGGGGACAGAAAAGCTTCTTACAGAAGATGTTACAGGTCTGTGAGAGCCAGAGATTTTCCTTGTTTGAGGTGACCAAATACTTATTTTCCACCCTAATTTACGAATAAATTCTTTACAAATCCTACCATGTGAATTCATGGATTTTTTTTTTCACATTCTGTCTCTCACAGTTGAAGTGTACCTCTGGTGCAAATTACTGACCTCTGTCATCATTTTAAGTGGGGGAACTTGCACAATCGGTGGCTGACTAAATACTTTTTTGCCCCACTGTATATGATGATGTAAGAAAAAAGTGATATAAAATAAGACTTTTTTTGCTGATACAAAAGGTTAACAAAACATGATGAATCAAGATAACTATATTATTAATAATTATTATTATTACTGAGCTAGAAGAGATGGGTAGAGTCTGGACTTCTCTGCTGCTCCCATGAACCGAACCTGGGTAAGTGGTGGACAATGGACAGATGGATTCTCCTTCTCAAATATATATAAAAAAAACCCTCTCACCCCTGCGGACTGTCTATCCTTCAAGCTTGGGTCCCGTTTGGTTCTTTTGCCATCAGAATTATTGTCTGAAGGTCAAGAAAGATACCCAACAGGTTTACTATACCAAGTGGACCATCCCGGCCTTGCCATGTTGGTCCATTTGATTGACCTTTGTTTTTATTGTTTATGTATTTAATTTTATTTTTCAGTTGCTACATATGGAACAGACATGACTATTGGAAAGGAAATGGAGAAAAAAGAGTGGGAGGGAAAGAAAAACAGCGGGGAAGAGGGTGATAAAGGGCACAAAAAAAAGGGGGGGGGGGGCGATACAGCTTAAAAACACTACAAAAGACCAAGAATAAAAGGATTAGATCTGCCTAACTTTCAACACTAGTTACGCATCACTATTTACACAACACTTCAATTTATCTCAGGATGGCTAAAACATACATTATTAGATTACTCTTGGCTAGATGTAGAATAAGCAATAATCTAGAAATTTCAGATCTACTATTTATCAGCTCAAACATCAAATGACATGAATGCCCCAGGGAGGGGCCACTTGCCCCTACTTTCCTTCCCTCCCCATCCCCAGCTGCCTCCCTCTTCCCGCTCCACCACAATCACCCACACATGCAGGGCCTTGGGGTGCAGGTGTGTCACCAGGGTGCAGGGGAGCCATTCATGCCCTGGGGGACAGGGCTACCTTAGAACACACAGGTACCTAGACCGGGAGTATAGAGTACGTCTGGGGAATGTGATTGTGTGTACAGTGTCTACTTATGTCTGTCTCCACATTGGGTGAGTGCTGAGTATTTGCATATGTGTGCATGGGGGTGGGAATGGATGTTCGTATCTGTGTGTGCCTGTTTGTCTGTGTCTATACAGGGAGTGCAGAATTATTAGGCAAGTTGTATTTTTGAGGAATAATTTTATTATTGAACAACAACCATGTTCTCAATGAACCCAAAAAACTCATTAATATCAAAGCTGAATGTTTTTGGAAGTAGTTTTTAGTTTGTTTTTAGTTTTAGCTATTTTAGGGGGATATCTGTGTGTGCAGGTGACTATTACTGTGCATAATTATTAGGCAACTTAACAAAAAACAAATATATACCCATTTCAATTATTTATTTTTACCAGTGAAACCAATATAACATCTCCACATTCACAAATATACATATCTCACATTCAAAAACAAAACAAAAACAAATCAGCGACCAATATAGCCACCTTTCTTTGCAAGGACACTCAAAAGCCTGCCATCCATGGATTCTGTCAGTGTTTTGATCTGTTCGCCATCAATTTAATGTTTCCCTAAAAAGAATGAGTTCTTAGGACCCATTCTTTATTTACTTCCATATGCATATATTTTATACCTGGAGTACCTGGAAAACTCTAATGTAAAATAAAATAAAATACATTAGAATGTATCTATTTATTCACTTCCTGCAGTGTCCCTGGTTGTATGATAACAGAAGAAGGCTGTACCTCTCTGGTCTCAGCTCTCAACTCCAACCCCTCCCATTTGAGAGTGTTAGACCTGAGCTACAATCATCCAGGCATTTCTGGAACACAGCTGCTGTCGGCTGGTCTGAAGGATTCACAATGGAGACTGGACACTCTCAGGTATGGATATTTGTATTGTGAGGTACAGACCATACAATGATACAGACAGGATGAAACCTTTGGCAGAACCAGGTTCAGGAAGGACAACCAGTTGAAGGGGAGGGATCAGTGGAGCCAAATGTCTTTTATAAAAAGCAGTTAACATGAATGGGTAGTCTTAAATAATCACAAGAAAGTGTGACAAAGGGTAAAATGCATAAGGGTCTAGTGCAGTGTAATTTTAGAGATGTTGCACAAATGGAAGAACGCAGTCTTACATATTTGTTTAATATGTGCGTTGAAGGACATGTCCTGGTCAAAAATGACTCCAAGGTTCCTCACAGTGTTACTGGAGGCCAAGGTAATGCCATCCAGAGTACGCATCTGGTTAGAGACTATATTTCTAAGAATTTCAGGGCTGAGTACAATAACCTCAGTTTTACCTGAATTAACAAGCAGAAAGTTAGCGGCCATCCAGGTCTTTATGTCTTTAAGACATTCCTGCAGTTTAACTCATTGGTGTGTGTTATCTGGCTTCATGGACAGATAGAGCTGGGTGTCATCTGCATAGCAGTGTAAATGTATGCTATGTCTTCTAATGATGCTGCCTAAGGGAAGCATGTATAATGTAAACAGAATTGGTCCTAGCACTGAACCCTGAACTCCATAATTAACCTCAGTGTGTGAAGAGGACTCTCCATTTACATGCACAAACTGGAGTCTATTAGATAGATATGATACAAACCACTGCAGCGCAGTACCTGTAATACCTACAGCATGTTCTAATCGCTCTAATAGGATATTATGGTCGACAGTATCGAACGCTGCACTGAGGTCTAGCAGGACAAGCACAGAGATGAGTCCACTGTCAGAGGCCATAAGAAGATCATTTGTAACCTTCACTAAAGCTGTTTATGTGCTGTGATGAGCTCTGAAACCTGACTGAAACTCTTCAAATAAACCTCTGCAGATGATCTGTTAGCTGTTTGACAACTACTCTTTCAAGGATGTTTGATATGAAAGGAAGGTTGGAGATTGGCCTATAATTAGCTAAGACTGCTGGGTCTAGAGATGGCTTTTTGAGTAAAGGTTTAACTACAGCCAGCTTGAAGGCCTGTGGTACATAGCTGATTATTAGAGATAGGTTGATCATATTTAAGATCGAAGAATTAATTAATGGCAGGACTTCTTTGAGCAGTTTTGTAGGAATGGGGTCTAAAAGACACGTTGATGGTTTGGAGGAAGTAATTATTGAAGTTAACTCAGAAAGATCAATTGGAGAAAAAGAGTCTAAATGAATATCAATGGTACTAAAAGTAGCTGTAGATAATGTTACATCTGTGATTTGGTTAAATGATGATCCTCTAAATTTGTGACACGCCATTTCCTCTCCAGCTTACGAGTTATCTGCTTTAGGCTACGTGTTTGAGAATTATACCACGGAGTCAGGTACTTCTGATTAGAGACCTTAGTTTTCCAGAGTTCCCCACTTGTTACGTTCCCCTGAGGGGTCTAGGCGGTGAGGGGGAAGTAACAAAAAGTGTCCGGGTCAGAAAAAGGAGTCAAGGAGGCAAAAGGGTTAAATTAAAGAGTTTTATTAAAGTTTCTATTAATACTAACTAAAAGAGATGGACAAGCCGCTATTACCGTTTAAAGAAACAAGCAAAACTCAAGCGTTAGTCAATAAAGTACAAAGTATGTCAAAAAGAGTGCAGCTCACTAGCTGCAAACACTCAGCTCACTAGCTGTAACCACACTAATGGCACTCTGGAGCTACAGTATCCAGAGTCGTACGTAGTGACGAGGTAAAATTATTAACAAGATAATCGACCTCTGTTGGGGTAGCGTTCAGATAGCTGCTCTGCTCTGTGTTGGTACAGGGCATTGAAGATGATAACAGTGGGTGGATTATATTCTTAAACTTAGTTACAGCGCTTTCAGAAAGACATCTACTTTGATAAAGTCTACTCTCCACCGCTGTGTAATCAATTATTGTAAATGTAAATGTTATCAGGAAATGATCAGACGGGAGAGGGTTTTCAGGAAACGCTGTTAAATGTTCAGTTTCTATGCCATATGTTAAAACAAGATCTAGAGTGTGATTAAAGTGGTGGGTGGGTTCTTTTACATTTTGAGAGAAACCAATTGAGTCTAATAACAGATTCAATGCCATGTTGAGGCTGTCATTTTTAGCATCTACATGGATGTTAAAATCACCCACAATAATGATTTTATCTGAGCTGAGCACTAAATGAGATAAAAAGTCTGAGAAATCAGACAGAAACTCTGTGTAAGGCCCAGGTGGACGGCAAAGCTGTGCAAGGAAATCACACATTTCTTTTCTAATACATGTTTCTAATAAATAATCTATGGAATATTCCCTCGTATAGCAGCACCTCTTTAAAAGTAATGACTCAGATGGAAGGATCCTGGTGATCATAAAATATTCTCTCCACTTGAAATGTTCTTCTTAAGATCAACTTACATGCTTACAGAATGGTGGAGCCACTCTGTAATGTCCATGTGTGCATGCTGACTGTGCTGCTCTGACCCCCCTCCTCCTTTCAGGGTGGAGCCTGCTGGAGTCCGATGGTTGAGACCAGGTCTGAGGAAGTGTAAGTGTGTTTTTAATGTGATTCATGAAAACAAAGCAGCACACATTCAACCATCTTCATCATTCTGATGTCAGGAGTCATCATCAAAGTGTCAATCAATGAACAGATGATGGATCAATAACTGCAGCTGGATTGTGTTTGTTCTCTCCATCAGATTCCTGTCAACTCACAATCGACACAAACACAGTACACAAAAACCTCCAACTGTCTGACAACAACAGGAAGGTGACACGTGTGAAGGAGGTTCAGCCATATCCTGAACATCCAGACAGATTTGGTTATCGTCTACAGCTGCTGTGTAGTGATGGTCTGACTGGTCGCTGTTACTGGGAGGTCGAGTGGAGAGGAGAGGTTCGTATAACAGTGAGTTACAGAAGAATCAGAAGGAAAGGAGTCAATAATAACTGTGTGTTTGGAAAGAATGACCACTCCTGGAGTTTATTCTGCTCTGATGATGGTCCTTATTGTGTCTGTCACAATAACATAAAAACATCCATCTCCTCCTCCACATCCTCCTCCTCCTCCTCCGTCTCTAACAGAGCAGCAGTTTATGTGGACTGTCCTGCTGGAACTCTGTCCTTCTACAGAGTCTCCTCTGACACTCTGATCCACCTCCACACCTTCAACACCACATTCACTGAACCTCTTTATCCTGGATTCAGAGTTTATTCTGGTTCCACCGTGAGTCTGTGCTGAGTTTAATCATTTAGTCTAAAGAGTGTCCTCCTGTTAGAGAAACAGGTTGAACAGATTAGGATTCAGATTCAACTTTATTGTCATTACACATGTATAAATACAGGGTAACGAAATAAAGTTTGCATCTAATCAGAAGTGCAAGAGCAGTAAGTGCTCTTGCACTTCTGATTAGATGCAAACTTTATTTTTGATTAGAAGTGCAATAAGAGTAGATTATATACAGGTAAGTGTAGAAAAGGTCGGAATAGTTCTGAACAGATTATGTACAAATAAGTTAAGTCTACAGATGTGTCATGGTCCGGAGTCTGTGACTCCGTGTTTATGTTTAGTCTATTAGTATTCTGTGGTTTTGGTTACCTTGGGTGTTTGTATTCTTCTGTTCATGTTCCTATGTTCTGTGTCCCCCAGTCTGTGTTAAGTTGGTGTGTTATGTCATTGCGTGTATGTGTTTCCTGTTTTATTGTGAAGGTCTGCGTCTTATGTGAGTGTTTTCAGTTTGCCTCCCTAGTCTCGTCACGATAATCACTCCCAGCTGTGTTCCCCACCTGCGTGTAATCTCCCTGTGTTCTCTGGGTGTATTTAAGTTGTGTCTTCTGTCATGGTAGTTGCTGGTTCGTCTGCGTTATTTTCCTCGCCGCCATTCTGTGTTTATTTCCTCCAGCTTCCTGGTCATTCTCCCTGCAAGGTACCCTCGTTAGTGTTCTGGTTTCGTGTTTACTTTAGTTTTCCCAGTTTAGAGTTATTACCGTTCTGTTTCTCGCCACCCCTTTTGTTGTTCTTATCCGGTTGTAAATAAAGCTCATCCTCCACTTAAGCAGTCTGCATTTTGGGTCCTATTTCATATTCCACAAGATGTTTATATTGCTATACAGAGAGCAAGTATACATATGTGCTACATATATACAGCTGTACCGGTGTGTGGTAAACAGATCTACAGAGTGCTATGAATATAGTACTCTGAACGGACTATAACAGTGAACCATGTATGCACTGTAACAGAGACTACACTATCATGATCATGGTCATTGGGAGGGATAAGGGGGTGTGGGTGGAAAGGTTCAGCGGGGACTGACTTCAGTAGGGTGACAGCTGTGGGGAAGAAGCTCCTCCTAAACCTGCTGGTTTTAGCCTGAAAGGTCCTGTAGCACCTTTTGGAGGGGAGGAGCTGGAAGAGTTTATTGGCAGGATGAGAGGAGTCTCTGAGAATGATGCGTGCTCGGCGTAGACATCTCTTCTTGTGGGCATCCTCAATTGCAGGAAGTGGAGTCCCTGTGATGCGTTAGGCAGTTTTCACCACCCGCTGCAGTGCCTTGCGGTCAGCAACAGAGCAGTTCTCATACCAGACTGTGACACAGTTGGTCAGGATGCTGTCTATCCCATAGCGACGCAATCACGGGTAAGAGGCAAGTGGAACCAAGCTGACTTCTGCTAAATGGGTCAAACTGGGCAGAAAGTCTACAAACACATAACATCCTTACAGAATATGATGTAACACTATAGATCAACTTAGCTCAGAATATATAAAGCATATAAACAATTACAGCAACATGATGCAACAAACACAGCAGCTACTGATCCAAAATACTCAAAGCTTCATAGAACTGAAACCAACATTTATTTTAGCTCCATTCTGCTGCTGATACAGACTTTAGGTTTCTGAACATTAAACTTGTTTCTGCCTTTCATGGTGTGTAACCTGAAGGCCCTGAGTACTTTCTCCCACACTGGAAACACTGGGATGATCACATTATTTGAACATTACCTAATAAGACTGATTCAGCACAGACAGTTTTGTTAAACTTTCCTAGCAGTCCTTCACAAACAGGGAACAGTCTGTCTATTCTCTCCATCTGTCAGCTGCTGCTGGCTCTTCCTCCTCCTCTTCCTCACACACTGCTGAGTTTGTCCTGGTGGATCATCAGGGCTGCAAAGCCTCACAGATGATGTGCAGCAGTGGGTCCCTCAGTCTGTCCTCACTCTGGACACTTGCAGTCGTCACACATGGAAATCAAATGTGTGATAAGCTGCAGGATTCAGACACAAGTGTAACTTATAAACACATGTTCATACTTTTATTACACAATCAGAGAGAAAGAAACAGAGAGAGAGTGCAGGACAGACAGACAGGTGACAGTCTCAGGTGTACACACTGCTACACAACAACACCAGAGAAGCAGGATTTAGTGTTTGTGTTATTACGAGTGTAAACAAGAAGAGTTCCAGATGGTGCAGTGGACACATGTGTGACTGCTGTGGTTAAAGCATCTTTCTTTCAGCTTAACGAGTGAACCGTCAGCTCGTTCAAACACACGTTAAAGTCCGTTTGGCTCGACACCACCAAACAGAGGCAGCAATATAACATAGCTCACATTAACAGTGCAGTGGATCCTGCTTGTGCCGTGATGTTCAGGACTGCAAACCGAGCAGCATCACTGACTTTCAGCTTGTTGTGTTTGTGGATATATGACTGACTTTAATTATCCACAAAATCATCACATTCTCTGTAAGATTAAGGTCGACTATTGAACGGCGTAAATTTTAAAGGCTTTAAAACCAAGTTAGTACAAACGTCACTAATGTCACATGACTTTCCCGACATAAATAAGTGACATAATATTCAGTACTTACTTTTGAAAGTTCACTCTTCGGCCGCTCCGCTTCAGCCGTCTGCCGTATTTTTCGGCAAAATTATCCACACCCCCCGCCGCGCTATGAATTGTGGGATATATGGTACCACTAAGCGTGCACCGGCCCACACTTCAAATTTGGGGAAATCGACAGCGCATTTGGAGTATGCATTTGAAGTACACTTCGGATTGGGACAGCCGTCGTTGCGACGCTGTGTATAATAGGTCTCAAAATGCATACTCCAAAGCGTGCGGTTGCTGGATTGGGACACAGCCTCAGAAACACATTATCACTCAGATATTTAACTGAACCGCAGGTGTGATCAGTCCTGTGTGTTTACGGGCTGAAACACAAACCAGAGTCCATTTAAAAAAGTCCATATTTAATGTCCCGTGGGAAAAAATGAGTGGATAATGATGAGCGGGAGAAACTGTCACGGCTTTAAATTTAATCAGGTCTCACATCATTTTCTTTCTTTTTCTTTTTTTTTGTAAATAAAGTAAATACAATTTTATTCAAGATAAGAATAATATTACAGTCCTTTACAATGAAATGCTAAAATAAAGACAGAAAAAAGTCTCCTTTCATCCTCAGCCTTGTATTTTGCACAGCCAGCGGGTCCTGATCACATGACCTCAGGGATCTGCTTTGAGTGCATTGATGTAAGTTCACTGATGTAAACTGATGCTTGTCCATGCTTAGCTCTAGAAGTCAAAAGTGAATCTGGAACCAGGATCTCACAACAGTGTGATTCGAGTATTCATTACCATAGGCACAAATCTCTTTAGGAGACAAAAACATTTGAGTTATTTGTTTTTATTTATATTAAAATAGCATAATAATCTATGCAAGATTTGTAACTTAGAAACATCTTAGGCCTTTAAAGAAACACATAACGTTCACGTAAACGAGAACGAACATCTTGTAGATTTGCTGGAACATAGATAAGTTCGGAGGCGTGGTCCGGCTCCTGAAATTCAGATACTTTATTTTCTTTTTTTCTTTTTTTTTGCTTGCCTGTCCCGTTTGGCTCTTTTGCCATCAGAATTGTTGTCTAAAGGCAAAGAAAGATGCCCAACGGATTTACTTTACCAAATTGACCATCCCAGCCTTGCCGTAATGGTCCATTTGATTCACCTTTTATTGTTTATTTTATTTTCACTTACTGAATACGGGACAGACTTGACTGGGGGAAAGAAGGGGAGAAAGAAAGAGGGAAAGAGAAACAGCTGAGAAGAGGGACGGGGGAGAAGGGCAAAAGACAAAAACCAACAGAACTGGCAGAGAAAAAAAAATGCATATATCAATCACCTGGATCACCTGCTGAGAAAGAAAAAAGAAAACAAGCAGAAGAGAACAAGAGTAATAGAATAAACAACATCACAATGATATATGGGAATATGACAGTAAATATTAAATATTAAACATTATTGTGCAGCACATAAGATCAACAGAACACAGTGTGCTTTGAGGTAGGAGCCAAAAAGGGTGTAGTTTGTGGGTGTGATCACCCGTGTGTACACCTGTGAGCATGGACGCGCTTGTTTTTTTTAAAAGGTTCCTTCATGTAATGATCTGCTAGAGGGTGTGGGGGGGCCACAGCCCCGTCCTCCAGGGCATGAAGCAGGACTGGAGGAGATCAAAACTCCAGACATCCAGAGGCCCCCAGAACACAAGAGACCAAGGAAGACCAACAGAGGGGCAGCCGCGCCACTGTCCCAGAAAGAGCTGAGGAGAGTCCCAGATGAGGGCTCACTCAGCAGCCGCGGAGCAGAAGCCAGGGGGAGTTGCAGTGACGCGCCCGTGAGCTCCGCCGGCAGCCAGCCGTGCCTGAGTGACCGAGCCCCAGGCCGAGAGGCCGGGGGCACCCCACCTCCGAAGTGGCCCGAGCGAGCCCCAGGCTCCAGGCCCGATAAGCGGCCGCCAAGGAGTGAGCCGTTGTGTACCTGGACGCCCATCCCCGGACACAAAGAACCACCAACGCACCGATGTCTGAGGGGGTCCGCCACTGGCAGGGGAAGTGGTGGTAGGGGGAGATAGGCCTCCAAACCTTGGAGGGCCTGAGATGTCCCCAGAGAGGTGGCGCCTGACACCCAACCTGACATATAGACACAGACATACAGGAACACACAGATACAAACATCCATTCCCACCCTCATGCTCTCATATGCACTTACTCCACACTCAACCAACGTGGAGACAGACATAAAGAGACACTGTACACACGATCACACTCCCCAAGCGTACTCTAAGCCCCGGGTCTAGGTACCCTTGCCCCTGGAGGGGGAACTGCACCCAGACCCAGGTGGTGTTACCCTTCTCCCTGCGGTGGGGGGAGGCAGACCGCCCCGACTCCGCAGCAGCAGGGAGGCCCCATACTCCAGACCGCAGTCGGACGGCCAACTCCTCCTCCTAGCCCCCCCGCTCCAGCAGGTCGCAGAGAACGGGGGTGAGAGAAGACTCCAAACCTCCCTCCACCTGCTCATTGTAGTGTTGATGCATGTGTGTTCTAAGGTGCATTTAAAACCCAGGAGGGCATGGAGCTACCTGCCAGAGAGCAGCAGGTAAGCGCATAGCCCCTCCTGCTAGCCCTCAATGTCTACGTGTATTTAACATTGAGAGGTGGGCAACGACGCCAGGGGTGGGGTGTACACCCTGATGGTACTTTGGATTCCGTGTATCGTGCCCACCCCCAAGATCCTATATGTATGTGTAATGAGAGTGTGAGTAATGTGAATGTCTAAGTTGTGGGATAAAATTGAGGCAGAGGCAGCCAGAAGGGGACAGAGGGGGGGGGGGGGGGGTAGCCTCCTCTGCACCCTGGTGACATACCCCTACTCCAAGGTCCTGCATGTGTGGGTGGTTGTGGTGGAGCGGGAAGAGGGAGGCAGCTGGAGATGGGGAGGGAAGGAAGGGAGGGGCAAGTGACCCCTCCCTGGGGCCAGCTCCCCCGCTGACCCCAGTAGGCACCCCCATACTCCGCGACCCGCCAGGGAAAGGGGGCCCAGGCCCATCCAGACCGGGGCCCAGTGCAGCAGCGCCTCCCGGCCCCACAGAGCCCAGGACAGTCCACCCAACCCCACCACAGAGAAAACTGCACCCACCCCACCATCCACTCATCTTCCAGACTACATAACACCCAGGCTGAGATCTTCCTCCACCTCTCCTGTATCTCCCCCTCCTGCAGAGAGAGCTCCTGAGGAGAGGAAAGCTCCTGCAAGATGTGACAATCTCCCCTCACATCATTTTCTGACCTGATGCAGGTTAAGAACGATGCAGTAAAACCTCAGTGATCGTCTCACAGCAGGTCAAAACTCTGATCTTCATGCTGCTCATCCGTCCTTCCTTTAAAGTCCAAGAGAAAAAAAGGAAACTAGACTTCAGTTCAGCAGTGAATGGACTATACAAACATACAATACACCTGAAATAAGTTCACACTGCACACAAAACAAACCAGATGACTGTGTTCAGTCCACAAGGCTTCGCACAGCAGTTAAACAGTCCTGTAGAAATAAAATGAGCAACTTCCTCTGTTCTAGACTTTCCATCTGCTAGCAGACATCACAACAACCCACCTGAATAAAGAAACCTGGAATTTACACCTCAATGGAGCTCTGGTACCTGGATTCACCATGGCAACAAGTAAATAAGAGCAGAGCTTCCATCGCCCGGTACGTCTGGTATATTGTAGTAAAAGACAACATCGATGTTACGGTCCACAGGTATGAATCATGTGATACCAGCATGTATATCAGACAGAGGATGTTCTCAGTGTGTGAAGACCTGAACCACATTAACATGATCACATGTCCAGAAGATCACATCTTAGGCCTTGTGGTGTTCCTGGTCAGCAGAGGTGAGGACCTACAGAGCTAGGGTTGCCAACCGTCCCTTAAAATACGGAATCGTCCCGTATTTAGAAACAAAAGTACACGTCCCGTATTGAGCTAATAAGGGACGCACTTTGTCCCGTAATACAGTGAGAATCAAAAGTAGTCTATAAATGTTTATGGAATTAACGCTTTGTTTGAAAACATAATTCCCAGCCCCTCTCCTGCTTTGTGACCAATGAGCTGACAGCACACTGATGACAATTCGAGTATGACAATTCAGATTACCGCTCATCTCATTGGTCGAGGAAAGGTCGCTTACGGAGAAAATACCGGAAGACAACAGATGACCACAACAAGAAGCATGGCCAACAGGGAAACAAACGCCGTCACTGCGGTGCAAGTCTCGGACGACAGTACACCTAAAGCTGGGCAGACACTGTGCGATTTTTTCAGTCGCGCCATTCAGCTCCTGCTCAAACTGCACGATTGACTCGCAGGGATTAGACGTTGGTAGGTCACGATGCAGGTCTCACACTATACCGCCCGATGCTCTGATGCGACCTGAGTGCTCACACTGTGCCTCCATAAAATTAAGGTTATAACAGAAAATCTGTCGCTCGCTCTCTCTGTCTCTCACTCACACAGACACACCACCACCATCAACTTTGCTAAATTGCTAATGAAAAACATGATCAGGCAGCTGTGACTGAGCAACAGTGTAAATCCAACTATTTTCACGGTTGTTGTGGTCGTGATAATTTTGTGAGGCCACATCGAAAAGGCTCGGATGAGCTTTTCAAAGTTCTACAAGTTGTGCCTCCATCGCTTGTGTCCAGATCACACGCTGCACAGCCGTGCTGCTCCGTCTTTTTCACGGCGTTTACGTGTTTGCGCGCGAGCAGTGTGAGCGGCTGTGGTGAGAACCTCACGAGCGATTGATGATCGGGAGCTGGTCGTGAGGTGTTAATCACTTCTCGTTACCCCACGTATACTACACGATGAAGGCCAAAATCGGTCCGATCACTCAAAAATCGGCTCAAAATGGGCCTAAAACCGCACAGTGTGAGCCCAGCGTTAGAGCAGCAATGTTTGTTCGCTCAGAGAAAGGGAAGAATGGGAAAAGGAAAACACCTGGCTGGAAAAAGTTAATATGGGCATGTGCAGTGAATATCAGCGCTATGTGGCCAGACGTGTGATAATATAATTTATTTTGTGTAATAAACGACTGCAAGGATAGATGATTACAACAAATAGATGACTAATACATAAAAGTAATACATAGATGAATAATGATGATGAGTTAAGATGCGTAATCATGGGAACAAGTGGGTTTACAAACAGGAGCAGCTGATTAGCATTAGAAAAGCTGAAATAATACCTCAGCTGAAGCCAATTGTACTAAATGCACTAAATGTGCACTGTTACAAGAATGTTTTTCTTTCTATTGTTTTCTATTATTTTAAGTTAAGCAGGACAGAGTTCTTTTAAAGAAAGATTTACTTATATTCTCAAAAGTTAAGCATGACAGGCTTCTGTTTAAGAAAGAGACCTGTTTTATGTGTTAATGTTGTCATTTTGAGCTAAAAATAAATGGCTAAATGATCATTTGTTTCACATGTGTTCATATCACAAAGAATACACATCTACTTAAATCAAATTCAAGTCAAAGGGTTAAAAAAATAATTTCACACACAAAAAAAGAGCTAGAAAATTCACCACACTGGGAAGGGTGAAGACAACTGGGTCGCCCGGCCCTGGCCACGAGGTGTCCCTTATTTATTTTTCAGGGAGTTGGCAACCCTATACAGAGCAGAAAGCAGAATATTCATGTTTTCTTTTTACAAGGATCGGATTAATTCATGAAGAATGAATTGAAAAACAGAAGGCACAGACAACACTAAAGCTTTAATAATCGGGTTATGTTCACACACACATAAGATTCACATTCCTCAGTGCATCACAGCACCAGGTTAAAATAGACTGTAGTAAAGTAAAATTATAATAATTCTGGTATTCTATGGCAAATGCCAGTCAGGCTCCATGGTGCCGGGCAGTGAGCACAGGGGTCAAACTCCAGCCCTCGAAACTTTTACCTGTTCCTGCTGCAACACACCTGAATAAAATTAGTAGGTCATTTGCAAGACTCTGTAGAACAGGGGTGGGAACTCCAGGCCCCGAGGACTGGTGTCCAGCAGGTTTTAGATAGACCACCTAAGTGATTAGTTCATTACTTCAAGACATGTTGAAATGGTCATTTAGCCCTTTAAATCAGCTGTGTTGGAAGAACAGGACACATCTAAAACCTGCAGGATGCCGACCCTTGGGACCTGGAGTTGGACATACCTGCTATAGAACTTGCCTGCATGCTGAATGGCAGTTCAGTCATTTGATGCATGTCACAGCTTGTCATGGTGCAAAAGGACTACTTTTGACACCACTGCACTAGAGGATGTCGGGCCCTCAGACCACCCTCATGAAGTCTGGTCAGGAGAGACAGAGAGGGAACATCAAACACGAGAAACACAGGAGGCAGTAAAGATGGCAGACATGATGACATAAACCTAAAGATTACATAACAAACCTAAAAGCAGAAAATACAAACACTAAACGTAGAAGAAATACAGTCACGACAACCAGAAAGATCAACATACATAAGTCTGGGTCACAGAGATCCAACTGTGGGTTTCCTGTTTTATCTTCAAGGACACAACAATGACGATTCATGTTGATATTGATGAGACATCCTGTTAACAACTATGTTTATCAGTGTCTGCTCGCACTCACTTTTTAAATAAAGTTTAAATAAATCACCGCCCATGTGTTCCCGGTGAACAGTCACTAGAGGGCAGCAGAGCTCCCTCACACTCACCTGAGACTCAGAAACATGTCATCACTCAGGTATTTACCTGAACCACAGGTGTGATCAGTCCTGTGTGTTTACAGGGAGAAAACAAACCAGGTACCTTAAAAAAAAGTCCATATTTAACATCAGGGAAAGGGAAAGTCTGGAAAGGCCTTCAACTTTGGCTACCAAGGATCTTCCACTGATGGGTAAATCCCTTTGAAGCCAAAGATTAAATCTTTGTTATATTGAAGTTATGAGGGACTAAATGTTCAGATAATCTAGCATCTTGGTCTTTTTGAATGATAATACCAAGATATTTAGCCTTATCTTTAACAGGAACACCTGATATAATAGTATCTGTGCAGCATTTAACTGTGAAAAGATCACATTTTGGAATGTTGCGTTGGAGACCAGAGGCTATTGAGAAATTTTTGATGACTTTGAGAGCTTCACCAATTTGAGATTTATCCTTTTAAAAAAGTATTGTGTCATCCGCTAGTTGAGTAATAGATAAAGTTCTGCCAGCAACATTACACTGCTGTTTTTAAAATGAATAGAAAGTCTGCATAGGAAGAAGGAAAAGATATGCCGAAATCGGACAACCTTGACGGATCCCACGGTTGATATCAAATCTCTTCGTTGTACCATACAGGAGTTTGATTGAGCTTTTTGCATCTGCATATAAAGTTTGAATGGATTTTTTAAACATATTTCCAAAACCAAAAATATCAAGTGCGCTGAACATGAATTCATGTTCAATGGAGTTGAAAACTTTATAAAAATCCAAAAAAAGAATGAAACTATTATCTGTGATTAAACCTGAATGACCAAAAATATTAATTATTATGTTGTTTGTTATGTGTCTGCCCAGTCATAAAACCAGAATGTGTTTCATCAATAATATCATTAAGTGCACATTTTAATTTTTTAGCCAGACATAGCAATTATTTTATGATCATTATTGAGCAGTGAAATAGGTCCAAATTTCTATCAAAAGGACGTCTTTTTGAGGCTTGGAAATCAAAGTAATTAGTCCCTGAATCAAGGAAGGAGGGACTTTTTCATTAGCAATGCTTTCAATATATACTTTATGTAAAAGCGTGAGAAGTCCTTTAAAAATAATTTGTAAAATTCACAAGTCCACCCGTCATTCCCTGGACTCTTATTAAGTTGCTGTGATGAGGGCATCAGACATAGTTTTATTATTGTCAATAATTGTTTTAATATTACCTAAGGAATCATAAAAAATGTTCATGACTTCTGTAGAAAAAATTGATTTATATAAAGTTTTATAAAAAAGTTCACAAGTCTTGGTAATCACTTGAGGGTCTTGTGTGATGACCCATCTGAACACAGTTTAGTCATGGTGCCAAGTGTGTTGTGATGTTTTTCTAATTTGAAAAAATAGCTGGAGTTTTTGTTCTCCCTCTTAGACCCATTTCCTTCTCACAAAGGTACCTTTTGCCTTTTAAATATATATATTTTCTAATTTAATGTAAAATTTGAAGTCTGTTCCTGTTATCTTCAGATAAATTATCAGGTGATCTTGACAAAGCCATAATTTCAGAAGTTATTTCCAACTCTTCTTTTTTTCTATTTTTAACTATTTCAGCTCCTCTTCTCATTAAGAGAGATGTCAATTCAAATTTCATGAACTCCCAATTTTTACTAAAAGCATTTTCAACACATGCCTTTTCCAATACTCATCTATTTTTGTTTTAATTTCCTTTACCAAAGAATCATTCAGTATAAGAGAATTATTTAACTCTCAATATGAATTCACTCTTTTAGACGGTAGTTTTATGATCTGTTAAGGGTGTTGGCAACATTTTTAATATAGAAACATATTTGGATAAAGGATCAGAAATTAACCAATAATCAATACGAGACTGTAAGAAACTTGATCTATTTTTTCATGAAAATTCCTTAATTGTTGGAGTTTTAAGTCTCCAGTTATCAATTAGGTCTCTTTCCTTTATAAAATCCATCATATAATTGCTACTTTCCTGACTTTTACTCGGCCATCTACCTATCATGGTATTGAGTGAATGATTCCAGTCCCCTCCTAATATAATCTTTAGATTAGCAAATTTACTCATTAAAGACTGATTTCTTTTCATTTACTATAAGTATTAGGTCAGTATTCTCCTGTTTGTTATTGTAGCCATAAATGTTTCCCAGTAAAAGGGTCTGATCATCAGCAAAATAAAATGTCCTCTTTCGGATCAGTTTCTGAAGATATATTTTTTCCTTAAACTTATGTTTCAGAATCAGTTCCCGCTGGATGGTTGGTGCCATGAGACATCCATAAATCTTCACCCCATTGGGATTTCCAGAAGTTAGCGTCCTTAGGTTCAGAATGGGATACTTGTATGAGACAAAAGTCAGTATTCAAACGTTTAGCATATAAAAACAGAGCCTTCCTTTTGGTATTGTCCCTTAGTCCTCGAGCATTTAAAGAATTAAAGGATAGAGATGAAACTTTGAAAAGTAAATTAACTTTTTACCCTGAGAAGAGTGTGTAAGCTTCAGAGAGAACAGAACTACTCTGTCTAAAAAAGTGCTTCAAAAACGTTTTTAGCAACAACAGCTTATTATAAGTCTTTAGAACAATAAGGAAAAGAGACCTTGAGGCACATCCGCAAACAGGACTGAAAGGGATTTCAGTGAATTTCTTTTCTGTTCACGAAAGCACGGGCTCCGACGAAGTAGACAATTTCCCCCTCCTTATGTGCTTTCTCCACCTGTGGCCATAAGTGGTTGCATCTCTCTCGGTTCTCAGGAGAGAGATCTTCTTCGAAATGGAGCTTCCTTGTCTTCAGGTAGTCAGATCCCTTCAACGCCTTTCAGGTGATGACTCGAAAGTGTCTCATGGTAAATTGCAAGATTATGGCACTGGGCAATGGCACAGAAGAGGACTCACGTCGTTGTCCGATCCTGTGGACTGAATCAAGTACCTCCGGGAACTTTAAGCAGAAGTCAGCCTGTTTAAGGCTCTGATGTCTATTCTGTATGACTTAAAGCAGTTATGACATGGTCTGATTTTCTCACCCAATAAAGGAATATTTCATATATCAGTCTACTCTTCATTCTATCAGACACAGTTATCACAGCTCGTACATTTTCTTTTTACACATAAAATGGTAAATGGCCTGCATTTGTATAGCGCTTTTCTAGTCCCTAAGGACCCCAAAGCGCTTCACACTACATTCAGTCATTCACCCATTCACACACACATTCACACACTGGCGATGGCAGCTACATTGTAGCCACAGCTGCCCTGAGGCGCACTGACAGAGGCATACACATGTATGTAAGCATTGAGCCAAATTTAGTAATGCCAACATATTAAAAGAACAATATTTGTCTCTCATATATAATACATCTATATATACACTGTCACAGATACTGGTCTTTGAGTGAAGGTATAAGGTGATAGGAAATATAAATAACTTCCAATTTTACAAGCCTCGCACTTCTGGCCTTAGCGGTCTTTGAGTACGCGGCCCTTGTGGACTGTTAAGGCTGCGTACTCTAAGGCTGCAGACCCTGAACTGAGATATAGCCAGTGTTCCTGCAGCTTCCTGAGTCAGGGTCAATAATCATGATGTTCAGCCTGAACAGATCTGCAGCTGAAAAAAACCTTCCCTGTTTTACAGTTTCGATGGAAACTGAGCAGCTTATCCCGCACACATTTAAACAAGTTTTCTGCACTGTCACAGTAAAATAATTGCTACTGATAATATCAATAAAGATGAGGTAGAGCCAGGTGGAGGCGTAGAAAGTTTTATTAAACGTGTAAAATCAACTGTTAAAAAGTTTTTAAATAAAGCAGAAAAAGAAGGAAACTCATCATTAATCATTATCATATCAACATTTACACTATAAAGATTATGAGGCTTTTATTTTGTTAACAGTGACTCAGGCTGTGATGTCACATGTGACATCACATGGTGGCGGCGGCGTCCTCACAGCGTGGTGAACTGGCTCAGAGCTTCTCTCAGCTTATCTGCGATCTGACCAATCAGAGAGCAGATAGGAGACGACATCACAGACCTAAACACGCAACCAGACTCCGCCCACCCCGCCTCCCGCCTGGCGCTCACCTGCTGGTAGAAGGTGACCTGCTGCTCCAGGTAAAGCTGCATCACTCGGTTGTAGTCGTAGATACGGTTGCTATGGAAATGGTTCATCTCAGCTGGAGGAGAGCAGACAGCGGCGAGTTACCCTTGGACATTTTTTTATTTATTACACATACAAACATTAACTTTATACTATTGTGGTATCATTTTATTTACTTTATTATTTAGTTCTTAGATCAGTCGTTCTTGGATTTTTATTTTGGTGGAATTGACATGAACCCAACATTATCATCTCTTCATACACATGTGGTATGTAGGTGGTGGCTGCAGCTCAGGTGGCACAGCAGGTCAGCCACTAATCAGAAGGTCGGTGGTTCGATCCCAGGCTGCCTCCTGGCTGCATGTCAAATATCCTTGGGCAAGATACTAACCCTATGTTTGCCTACTGCTGGTGGTCAGAGGGCCCGGTAGCGCCTGTGTCCGGCAGCCTCGCCTCTGTCAGTGCGCCCCAGGGCGGCTGTGGCTACAATGTAGCTTGCCATCACCTGTGTGTGGATAGGTGGATGACTGAATGTAGTGTAAAGCGCTTTGGGGTCCTTAGGGACTGAATAAAGCACTATACAAATGACATTTACCTTTTTTTTTTCTTTTTTTTTTTACATGTGAAACAGAAACAGCTGAAACTATGGCCGGTGATGAGGTAACGCGATGACATCATGAAAAGGCAGCAGGTGACTAAAGCTGAGTGTCTGACGAGACGAGCTGAGCAGGAAACACCCTCACAGGGTTTGTACATGTGACCGTCTACTCTGCTGTCAGACAGAGCAAGACAGTTTTATTTTGAAGGGTTGCATGAAGTCCCTGAATGATCCTGTGATGCTAAAGGTCAGCTGTGTGTCTCTGTCTCCTGAGTGACCGCGGCCCCTTCTCCTTCTTCTGAAGCTCCTCCAGATGTGATGTGTCCTGATGGGGATCTTGGTCTTCGGCTCAGGCCAAAGATTAAAGTTGGGGCTCTGAGTGGGTGGTGGTAACGCCCATTCTGGTCTCCTGCAGCATGTTCCTCAGCAGGATCGTCGTGGTTCTCTCTGAGTTTCTCCTCACTCCTGTTGTCCACACTTGGAGACACTGTGATAACTTTCACTCTTCTCCTCAGGTCTGAAGTGATTTATAAAGTGTCTTTGGATTTGGGACGCTGCTTTCTCAGATCAAACCCTCACAGATGTGTTTATACCAACTGTAAACTGGAGAAATTCCTTGGTTTGGTCTTAATTTAACATCTTTGAGTGTTACAGAGTGAACACAGGTCATTGCACAGCAGGTCCAAGCTGTGAGTCAATGACAAGCTCAGTTCTTCAGGAGGACAAACTGACTGTGGTCATGTTTGTCTCTCTGAAATTATTCTGTCATTGTTTGTAAACAGATTTATGCTTTTTAAATAAAACAAGCATGTTCAGAAACACTGCGCAGAAAATCCATCGCTCTGCTAAAAGCATGACAGCTTTAAATTTCACCAGGGGCTGATAACTTTATCAAAGAGATTACTTTGACCTTTGGGTTTGCTGGGATTTTTGGGTGGTGTGTGTGTGTGTGTCTGTGTGTGCTGTTACCCTGCAGGGCGTAGCTCATGCAGCTGAGCCGCTGGTTCATGCACTTCCTGTCGCTGTTGTTCATTTTTCCTGCAGAAACCAAACGATCACCTTCCTTCACTTTATCTGCAGCAGCCTGAAACACAAACACACACACACACACACAGGTGAGACCACGCCCTCCTCAGCACATCTGGAGCCCCTCCCATTCCCCAATTAATGTTGCTCTGACAGCGATTGAATAAAAACCTCCAAAATAAAAGCCTCAGTTTCCAGCTTCAGTCTGTTTTATTGTCTCATGTTTTCAGACATTCTCTGTGTGCACCTGCAGTTATGTGTAGCAGTACTGTGTGTAGTATAGTCACTACACACAGTAGTTCTGCTGTACCTTGTGTACAGCGATGATGTCTGGAAAACATGCCAGCAACCCTTTGTACTCGCTGTTAGTCTCCAACAGGAAGTGGAGGTCCTTCTGAGGCTGGAAACATCAACACAACAAAGAATGCAGTAAGAGAATAAACAAATATTATTGTAAGACTGAGAAAACACAGTATACTGTGTATTTATACATAGGTGTGTGTGTTTTTACCTGCTGGGCGACGACCTCAGCAATCTCCTCGTAGGTTTTTCCAGCAGCCGTCAGAGCGTCGGTCAACGTCGCCTCGCCTGCATCGCAGACACTTAAAAGTCTGTACTTATACCACATAATAGATGTTTACTGGATATTTACGTATTTCACAATGGAAACCAGCTTTAAGGAAAATGGTTCAGAAAGAACACACTGAGCTCAGAGTCCCTGAATGCACCGCGGGAGAGCTTCAAGTCCTCCGAGAATGTAAACAAAACCGTTGGTTAGTCAATAAAGTTGTTCCTGTTTAAGTGTTGCTGGAGTCCCTGCATTGTGATTATCTTTCCATCCTTCCTCCCTCCTTCCATCCACCCTCCCTCCTTCCATCCACCCTCCTTCCATCCTCCCTCTCTTCCTCCCTCCTTTCTTCTATACTTCCATCCTCCCTCTTTCTATCTTTCCATCCTTCCTCAGTCCTTCCACCCTCCCTCCTTCTTTCCTACCTACTTCTATCCTTCCATCCTCCTTCCTTTCATCCTTCCTCTCTTCCTCCCTCCTTTCTTCTATACTTCCATCCTCCCTCTTTCTATCTTTCTATCCTTCCTCAGTCCTTCCACCGTCAATCCTTCATTCCTACCTACTTCTATCCTTCCATCCTCCTTCCTTTCATCCTTCCTCACTCGTTCCTTCCTCCTTCCTTCCATGCTTCCTCCATCCTTCCACTCTTCTTCCTATCCCTCTATCCTCCCTCCTTCCATCATTCCCTCCTTCCTTCCTCCCTCCCTCCTTTCATCCTCCTTCCATCCTCCCCTCCTGCCTCCTTCCATCCTCCCTCCTTCTATCCTACCCTCCTCCCTCCTTCCATCCTTCTATCTTCCATCCTCCCTCCTCCACCCTCCACCCCCACACTCCTCCCTCGCTCACCTGGATATTTGCTGGTGATGAATACAGTTGACAGGTTTCTGAAGGCTTGGCCGATGCGCTCATACTCTTTAGGAAGCGCTGGTTAAAAACAGATGAACACATTACCACCCAATCACAGCTGTAAGTATTCTGTGTACATGTACACGGAATAACTTTAAATGTATGCACTGACGTCCGGTGCAGCGTTTCCAGTGCGCGTGCCCGACGTTCAGCAGCTCTCTGATGCCGTCATCCATGGACTTTGTAAAGCGGCTGTAGTGTTCACACCTCTGTTCACTGCACACACACTCAGAGGTCACACAAAGGTAAAAAGCCACAGGTAAAAACATGTGAAACTGAGCTGCTGTTTGATGGAAGAACAGTGAAAGTACATTTATAATAAGGAACAGTAATGGGCCCAGTACACCGCCCTGTGGCACTCCCAGTGAGCTACAGCTAAAAAAGGGATTGACGCCTGATGACTGGTCATGTGACATTTGACAGACACAAGTTAGACGACCCTAATGAGCGAACCAATCAGAGGTAGCCTGACAGACCAAACCCAGGGTATAGGCCTTTACGAGCAGACTGAGTGACTTACACCTGGATGACATCGAGCTCTGCAGCTTCAGGTTCAACCAAACTGAACATCATTGGACCCACCGTCTCGTCTTTCTCTGCCTTCCTCTTCCCCGCCTTCCACTCCTGAAACAACAACAAACAGCCTTAGCCAATCAGCAAGCAGCATCAGATATCATCACACCTGACTGGCTCAAACATAATCTCCATAAAAGACCATACAAACATTTATAACCTATGGGTGGGGTCTGTTCTGTACCTGAAGCCTTCTGGTTTGTGTTTGTAGTCTTTCATTTGTTTGTGAGTAAACAAAAAATACATCCCAGAGGCTTAGACAGCAGGTTCTCAGGTTTTCATTCATTCATTCATTTATTTATTCATTTTCAGGCACAACAAATACCTATATTGAACATAAAATACACAAAACAAAAAATAAAAATTTCCTGAAAAAGGAGTGGGACGAAGAAAACTTATTAAATCCCACCCCTATACTCACTCATCAACAAAAAAAATAATAAACTTCCCGCAGCTACGCCCATCATTGCATACAGACCCATCAACAGCTCCGGGCACATACAAGCATCTAAGCGGCAGCTCGCAACCAACAATTAGAGCCTTCATAACTGAATACAGAATATATAAATTATAAATTGCATTACCACAGGTAACAGGTAGTAATAACTACAAGTAACAAACACACATACATATACATACATATATATCTACACACACAAGTACATATATGTACATACATACGCACACTTTATTTATTTTTTTTATTTTTTATTTTGGAATCCATACCAGCAATGGTAAGAGGACAGACATTACAGAGCACACTAAAACCCATCATTGAGTACCTGAAAGATGTAAAGCAGGAGGTGGAGCTTCACCTACCTTCTCATCTCTGTGGGTGAGGAAGAGCTGAAAGACTTCACTCTGAGAGACGATGGGGTGCCGACACATCCGAGTCATCCAGGCCTGCAGACCCTCCATCCTCATCCTAATGAAGTCATCATCAAACCTGCCTACAAGCACGGGTGAGACTGGTAAGGTCAAAGGTGTTTGCTGGGTCATACAGGGTAGCTATGGCGATGGCTCACCTGTCACCTGTTTGTCAGGCAGTGAGGGGATGGGCAGTATGGACCCAAACTTCTCCAGCAGACGCTCATACAGCCAATCAAAGTGCTTGTAGCGATGATTGACAGGGCTGTTGGTTGTCTGGAGGAAGAGGGAGAAGTCAGAGATTGATACCCAGTGATACTGCAAGTACTACTAAGTACTACAGAGTAAGTAAAGTAAGTAAGTAAAATTTTATTTATATAGCACCTTTCAAGATAAAAATCACAAAGTGCTTCACAGAAGCTAAAACCTAAAAATAAAAATCAACCAAAAGCAAGTTTTAAAAAAAAGTGCTACTAAGCTCACATTGGGTGTTATCTGGTACTCGATGAAGCTCTTCAGTCCGTACATTTTGGACTCTTTCTTTGGATCAGCAATCACACAGTCCAGAGGAGACGTCGGGTACAGCCAGACGGGACCTACTTCTCCCATCTGATCGGACGAGGACCAAGAGCCAATCAGAGCAATCAACACCACACATCATTAACCAAGAGAAAAATGTTGGACTCACGTAGACAGGAAGCCTCTCTCTGCTGTCAGCCGGAGGTCGGGCTAACATAAAGACTTCTGGACTCGGACCTTTGGAGAACGAGAACCTAAAGACAAGAAGGCATCACTGTCTTCTACTCGTTTCTACTGATTTCTACTGACATCTACCGAATTATACTGACATCTACTCATTTCTACTGATTTCTACTGACATCTACCAAATTCTGCCAACTTCCACTGACATCTGCTTCCATTAATTTTTAATAATATCTAACAACTACCAACATTCACTCCCTTCCACTGAAATCTACTAGGGTTTACCATCACTACTGACATCTACTGACATCTACTGAACTCAACTGATGTTTAGTAAGCTCTACTGTCTTCTACAGGAATCTACCAACTGCTAACCACTGTGACTGACATCTAATGACTCCTACCAGTGTTTACTTTGCTCTATGGACCGACATCTACTGGACTCTACTTTTAGCTCTACTGTGAGTCGTCTGTTATATTTGCATATTTCAGAAACATATGTACTTATTGAGGGAGATCTTAACACTGGGTCCATGGGCGCTTCGTCCTGAGGCTCCGGCCTCCCCTTCCGGTTGGTTGTTGTCATGGTAACTGCTCACCGACTGGTCATCCCATTCGTCGTCCCACTCGCCGTCATCATCCTGAACAGCTGATAGGGACACTGCTCGACATTCCTGATGTAAAACCTTTTTCCTCACAGTAACACACTATACTTGAAAATGAGCTGAAACAAGCGTATGTTACCGTGCTGTGTGGGATTGTATCCTCGACTGTCCCATCCCTGTGTGTGACTGACAAAAGCCCCGCCCCCCGAGCTCAGGTCGCCGCCTCCTCCAACACCACCAGTGTTTCTGATCTGAAACATGACAACATCTTTAACAAACAGATGTTCCTGCAGACGATACAGACTTTACTGTAGCCATCAGAGCAGGGTGCTACCAATATGGTCGCAAATGCAACCAAATTTTTCAATTGTGCGACTAAAAAAAATCTTGGGTCACACCAGTTTGACCAACTGTTCGAGTACGAACAAAAAAAAGCCTCGGCAACTCTGAAGATCTCCGTGTGGTCAACAACAGACACGCATTATGCCCCTATCGTGGTCTGAACCAATCAGAGATAGTCAGGGGTTTGAAAGTGCAGACGGACAGAGAGGTGAGTAGCTTGAATAAAGCGGTATCGATTAATTAAATCCTGATTGAAATATAAATGTATTCTGGAGCTGAAAGCCGACAGCTCACTGACTCTGATGTGTCGGCGGGTCCGTGCTTTGTGTTTACATCTTTTTTGAGCTAGATTCTGAGGTGCAGGTTTTGTCTCTCTCTAACCAAAATTCGCTGAACCAGCAGCAAAAGAAGATCCAAACTATGCTTCACATTTGATAAATGTCATCATTAATTCCCTCTTACGTTTGCTGTTTTGCTTCCACCACGATAAAGTCACACTTCATGCACAGCTCTCTCTCTCTGTCTGTACTTTAAGTACAGTTTCCCATCTAAAAGTCTCTCCTTTCTGCATTATTCATTCGCTTATTGCCCACCAGTCTACCGTTGTTTACAGCGCTGTCGGCCACTCTTTTTTTTTTTTTGAACTTAAATGACCTTGGACAAGAAAGCTTAATTTCTGCTGTTCAATACTGATCTTAGAAATATGGTATCTAACCAGAGTCTTACTATCTTAATGACCTTGTAGTACCATATCACCCTATTAGAGCACTTCGCTCTTGCTCTGCAGGCCTACTTGTTGTTCCTAGAGTATTTAAAAGTAGAATGGGAGGCAGAGCCTTCAGTTTTCAGGCCCCTCTTCTGTGGAACCAGCTTCCAGTTTGGATTCAGGAGACAGACACTATCTCTACTTTTAAGATTAGGCTTCAAACTTTCCTCTTTGCTAAAGCATATAGTTAGGGCTGGACCAGGTGACCCTGGATCCTCCCTTAGTTATGCTGCAATAGATGTAGGCTGCCGGGGATTCCCATGATGCATTGAGTTTTTCCTTTCAAGTCACCTTTCTCACTCACTATGTGTTAACAGACCTCTCTGCACTGAATCATATCTGTTATTAACCTCTGTCTCTCTTCCACAGCATGTCTTTATCCTGTCTTCCTTCTCTCACCCCAACTCGTCGCAGCAGATGGCCCCGCCCCTCCCTGAGCCTTGTTCTGCCGGAGGTTTCTTCCTGTTAAAAGGGAGTTTTTCCTTCCCACTGTCGCCAAAGTGCTTGCTCATATGATTGTTGGGTTTTTCTCTGTATCTATAATTGTACGATCTACTGTACAATATAAAGCGCCTTGAGGCGACTGTTGTTGTGATTTGGTGCTATATAAATAAAACTGAATTGAATTGAATAAGAAAAGATGAAAAGAACTATTGATACATGTTTTGTTAAGGCCTGATCCGTCTGAAATTCATAGCCAGTGCTCTGAAATGGAGCCATCAATCTTTGAACGCTGAAAAAGCACACAGTGTATCCAGAAAACACATTATATGCTGCAATAAATGCACTGCCCAAGTGTCCCCTCTCCCCACTGCCTTTCAGCAGCAGGCAGCAGCAAACAGGTCGTCAGAGGAGCCGATGTGATGATTAGGTTTAACATTGCCTACAATATTACCAAAGAGTGCCGAAGCACTTCAAGCACAAGCACTTTTTCACTAACTTATCTTTCTGGTAGAACTGTGCTCCAAATAAAGAACTTTGTGTTGACAAGATTGTTAGTTAATCGTTTACAAATCAATATTGTCTGTATGGACAGCAATTTCCGCCCCCAAAAAAGTGCACATGTAAAACTGCGGTGTTAAGTGATGCGGTTGAAAAATTTGGGTGCGCCTAACTTTTGTGCTGGTGCGCCTAAGAAAAAAAGTCAGGCACACCAGTGCAACCGTGGCAAAAAGTTATTCTAGAGCGCTGCAGAGGTTACACTGTGTGGTCCAGTGGTCTCCATGGTGGGTTTATCACTCTGTGCTGTGATTTTCAGTATCTCTGTGAAGTGTTTGTGCCTTTGTGAACTTGAAATCAAATAAAGATGAAATATCCTCGGTTTTAGTCTCTGTCGGTTTGGTAAAATAAATGATTGCAGTTTGCCCAATGAAGCCCTGATGGACGTATTTATTGATGTTTGGACGTCTATCAGCCTGTGAGTCAGCTGCTTGTTTTCACTGAAATACTGATTTTCTGGCCTCTGTTCTGGAATCTCACTGAAACTGAGCTGAATTCAAACAAACAGTCAAATAATAATAAAAACTAAACTCAAAGGTAAGTGTTGGACAGAGTGTGTGACACTGATGAAGGTGAAATTCGCTGATCTGTGCCTCTTTGTGTTGACACGACATGAAATAATGTCACAGCGCTCACCTGTAAATATCCCTCAGGTACAAGGCCGGTTTGTCCGCTGGAGTTCTGGGCCTGGATCCAGCCTCCACCCACAGTCTGAAGAACAGGGACACGTGAGGGGGTGGAGCCGTGTTTCCTTTGCAGTGTGTGCAGTGTAAACACCTGTGTTTACCTGGTCTGTCACAGTGATGGTCTCCCCCTCTCTCACCGACAGCTCGTTGTTTCCTGGCTCCGCTGTGAAGTCGTACAGAACCAGAGCCTGGAGAGCGCACACACACACACGCACACACACACAAACACACACGCACAAACACACATGCACACAAGCATGCACACAAGCATGCACACAAGCATGCACACACACACACACACACACACACAAACACACGCACGCGTGCGCGCACACACACACGCACACACACGCACAGAGCTCAGACTGGTACAAACTAAAGTTTAGGGGCAGTCAGAGGAACCAGCTCTGGTTTGGGCTCAGAGGAAACGTCTGGATGTCAGTGAAACTACAAACTCTCGAACCTGACTTCCTGTTGGACCACAGTACTTCCTGACATCCACATATCAGGAACTTCCAGGCTTTCTGGGTTTTTCTTTCCAGAGAAGCTCACACAGAGACATTTCCATGTGCAGCGATGAAACGTCGTCTCCTGCCTCCACACGTTTATTCATGAACACAAATATGATTTCTGCTTGTCGCATTGACAAACACGTCTGCAGAGCCGAACAGTCACAAAATAATTTGAAGTTATATTTGAGTTCAGGACTAACGCTGATGCAGGAGCGCTACGTCGTTGCAAGTCAGTCATATAAAAGTTTACTCTGTGGAGACTGTCACAAACTCTCTCACTGATTAGAGTAATTGTGATTGTTATATTACAACTTCTTTCTACTTACAGTAGAAATGATCATGTGAGTTTTCCATTGCCACGCCCCCACCTGAGGACAACGACGGTCCCCATCACCCTCAGGTCTGTTTCACTCCAACACACCATCACTTCCTGCAGCACCACCCACGCCCACAGCTCAGTCTCTGCCCCAAGCGTGATGGTGGAGGCTGCAGACCTGTCACCACGTCTCCCTCATTGTTAAACTGTTACCATGGTTTCATCCCTCGCATCACTGATCCCCGATCAGGACGCCGTCCTTCAGTGAAACCATCAGAGTAAACATGAGATGTCTGATTGATTTATTCATCCAGGCTCTCATTCCCACCACACCAGCAAAGGTGCAACAGACACAACAGGTAACGAGACATCAAGTACAAACAAGTACAGATGTGTCAATTTGATTATTCCTGGAAACACCAGCAGCACATTTGAAATCCTGATTTTGTCCGATTCCCAGGGCGATCATTTGGATGATGCTGTGAATGCGAAGGCCGTGTTGGTTGTTACACATATAAACACGAAGGTAAGAGGAAAGCAGGCCAAGCAGGGCTTCATAGACAAGTACCAGCCAATGGGAACATCCGCAGCAACACGCAGAGAACAGTGAGCCACGTGATTTCCACAGCCAGTAATAAACCTGAAGCGTGGACAACATCCAGGTGTTTGGGTGATGGGCAGGTACATTCATATCATGAAGCGCTTAGAGTCAAGTTTAAAAACAATCTGAGGTCTTTATGAGCTTCAGCTCTCCGTCTGCAGCACAGCTGATATCTCACACCCAGGCATGCCAGCGTTATTTTAAATAAATCAATAAGCGATGAGTTCTCTGACTGTCAGACAGTAGCGGTTTTAGATACGGGCGACACGGGCGGTTGCCCGGGACGGCATCACGGGCATCAGCAAAAAATAAAAAATAAAAAAATTGCTCGTACTCGTGCTGCCCCGACATCAGCCAGCGCATATTGGGAATGGTACAGGGACCGATCGGTTTTCTATCGCCCATTTGCTGGGAGTAAGGGCGCCCTCCGTTAGCGAGGTGCGCCTGCTGCTTGCGGCGCAGCGAGGAGAGGGCGGCGCGACGCAGCGGGGGATTCACTGGCTGGCTGGAGCAGCATCTAATAACCAACTCGCAATAAAACAAAATAAAAACAAAACAACAAACACGAAAACACCAGACATCATGATACAGACTTATAATTTGCACCGATGTTTTTTCAAAATTCTATACGCGAAAAGTGAACGCGAGCCCTCGGTGCACCTGCTCGCTGCTGAAGTCAAAGTAAACTTTATTGTCATCTCCGCTACATACAGTCCAGTATATAGAGAGACGAGACGACGAGGCTCCAGTTACAGCAGTGCAAGTAAACAAACAATAAATATAAGAAGAGTAAGACAATAAATATACACTTTAGGACTCGGGGTAAAGGGATCAATAACAATTTAAAATTTATAATTTACAGTTTGATGATTTAAAGTCTCACACACAACCCGTCGAAAGGGGAGGAAGACCTGCTACTTCCAAATAGAGCACATTTCATTCATAATGTTGTAAATTATGTATTCATGATTTGAATCCTGGATTGTGCGAAATCTCAGAAATAAACCTTAGACAAAGTGAATCTGTGAACTAAGGTGTAGGTCTGTTAGATCATGTTGCGGTGATCCTCGATATGGGGGATTTGTGTTCATACCGGAGTGCAAAATTAAAACCAATGTAAGGTGGACAAGAAAAGTTCAAAGCCATCAGGAGCTCAGTTTAGAAAAAATAAAAAAGAAGAGGAGGAGAAACGAGCAACAGATGCAGGTAAGCAGATGTGTGATTGGATAATGGCAGGTCATCCTGAAACAATCAGAATCAGAATACTTTATTAATCCCTAAGGAAATTGTGTGGATTACAGTTGCTCCAAGAAGAAATGGTAAAAATACTAAACTCCAAACAGTACATTATGTTACAGGTTTTAATATTAATTGTCAATTGTTGATTTGTCCTGTTCTCATTGTATGACGAATTATGATGACTGTTTGGTAGCCGTTTGCATACAATGCATACTCTCTCTCTCTCTTCATATGTGTGTTTCTCTGGCAAAATTCAGTATGTTTCGACAACAGTTTTATCGTAATGTATAATCCTTAATATGTTTTTTGTGTATGTGGGGGGGCGCCAGAGGGAGTGTTCGCCCGGGGCGCCAAACAGGCTAGGACCGCCACTGGTGTCAGAGGACTGTGCTGTGGGAAACAGGAGACCTCCTCACACTGACAATCTCTGAGTTCGTCCTCACAATCTAAAGTTTCTGATATATCGCCTGCAGACCTCACTGATCATCGCAGGGATCAATAACTCTCATCGATCTCTCCTCAGCAGCAGGTCTGTGACTTTTGACCCTCCTCTGAGCTTCTCCGACAACTTTTAAACGTGGGCTGGTGTTCCCGCACATGCGCAGCAACAGCCTGTGCGTTCCTATTTTCCCAACTGGATGTTGGCAGTTCTCCCCACGGCTGTACAAGCCGTGCCTGCCGCTCTTCCCTCCCCCCTTGTCTCCCCCGTGTCTCCCCTGTGTCCCCCTCCTCTCCTCGTGCCGCTCGCTGCACCTGTCTGCTGACACCTGCCGTGTCTCAGGTGTGTCCCCGCCGTTCTGTTGCTCCCCGAATCCGGTTCGGTTCAGCGCGCTGATTGGAGCCAGCCGCGGGGTCAGAGGTCACCGCAGATAGGTACGCGTGCAGGCGATGGTCTTACCTGAGCAGCCATGGTGACGTCACAGGAGTAGGTTCGATCCCGGTTCTTGCCGTCAGCTCGCGGACCGACCTGAGCCCCGCTGCGTCAAGGTAGGGAGCGCGAGGACGGCACTTCCGCTGTGGCGCTTCACAATTAAAGCACCGCAGTAGCTCTAGGGCAAACAAACCTATAAAACGACACCTTTAGTGACGACACTTTAGTGACGTCTAAAGAAGCTGTGAACACAGGCAAGTTGAATTCATATAATAAAATACAGGAATGCGTTAAATAAATCACACAGATTCACTTAGTTTTATTAATTTTTATTTTGAAAGTCCGCTTCCGTTAGTTTATTTTTGTGCTCTGAAACCTTGACCACATATGACGTCATACGCGGAAGGGCTATTCCACTGGGCGTCTCCTGAAAACTCTCCAGTTACACGCTGTAAAAATACTGCAGTTGAAAATACTATTGAAGCACATTAAAATACTACAAAATACACAGACGAACACTACAAAATACAAAATGCTAAAATATTACGAAATACTTGTTAAAATACTGCTATTAAATGCATTAAAACACTACAAAATACACTAAGATCATTAGGATCAGTGTGCAGAGTGTAAAATATGAACTTTAACTGTAAATTTAATAACACAGTAAACAGTAGTTTTTTATAAAAAGTAAAAGTACAGATAGGGGGCGTGGTTATGGCGCTGAACTAGGCACACGTATTTTTGTGAGCTCCTGGCGATATTTTAGTAAGTTCCTGAAAACTGTCCTTTAACTGCGTGAAAAGTGATAACTATTGCTTGTAACGAGTTATTATCGTATATCCGCGACATTATGCCGGCTAAGAAAGCACAAAATAAATCTAAGGCACACTCTTCTCTGAGTGAGGAAGACGACGTCTCTGATGCTAGCAGTCAAGCTAACTCTGCAGGTGATGCTAGCCCTGGGAGTCTCCTGGACGTGAGTACTGGAATGGCCCATAACATGGATGTTATTCAAATACTCGACGGAATCAGAAATGACTTTTCCACAAAACTTGATGTGGTCCTGTCAGCGATCCAAGATGTTAAAAGAGACGTGCAGGACTTTTCGGTGCGCATGGATGGGGCAGAGATGCGCATTAGCAGCGTGGAGGACGCCATTAACTCAGAGAAAGGCAAGATAGATGCGCTAGTTAAACAAGTGGCTCTCCTCACGAACAAACTCGAGGACCTCGAAAATCGCTCTCGTCGTTCCAACCTACGACTAGTTAATGTGCCGGAGAAAATAGAAGGACATGACGCGGTGGCTTTCCTAGAGAAGTGGCTCCCCGAAGCGCTGGGACCAGCAACATTCCCGAGACAACCTCTCATCGAAAGAGCTCACCGGTTGCCCGGCCGGACGCAACCCAACCGACCACCCTCACCGAGAGTCCTCATCGTGAAGTTTTTAAGCTTCCAAGACAAGGTTCGGGTGATGCGGGCGGCTATGGCCAAAGGGAAAGTTATCTGCGGGGGTCAAGAGGTCATGTTCTTCCCGGATCTTTCTACAGATCTCCACCGACGGAGGAGGGGCTTCGACCGGGTGAAACAGCAGCTCAGGGCGATGAACGTACGTTACGGATTAATTTACCCGGCGAAGCTACGAGTGTCATCTGGTGGACATACGCATGTCTTTGAGACCCCAGCAGATGCGGAAAAGTTCATCCGAGGTTTGCAGAATACAGAGGACTAGCAGAATATCTGATGGGGACTGCCGAATCCTTCACTATCTGCCCATAACAACTGTAGTTTGAAATTGTTGGATTTAATGGTCAATATCGCTCATCCTTACTGTTGAATTTTTTGGGGAGAGTATTTTTCTTTTTTGTATTTACTTTGGTTGACCGTTCCTTCGTTCTCCTCAGTTGTATTGGGCATTTTATTTATCCCTTATAGATAACTAGCCACGCCCACTTGTTGATTGGGCTTTCATTTGTGTCTTGGAGTACTGGTTGTTCGACATACAGTCGGCTCTCCGGGATGAGAGTTATGCTACAAGAAAGTTTGTAATGATCATTGTATACATACTTGTTCATGTAGGATATACATTTTCGTCAGGAGACGCAATTGTCCAGGTGGTTTGGTTTTGTTTGACCATATCAGCTCGGTTTGGTCTAGCTGCTCCCTTGTTTACATTGGATCAGCGTGTGCACTTAACTGCAGGGGGAGGGCGGGGTAGGGCGAGGGGCTGTCCGGTTCAGGTTGACAGCTAAGGGGGTTCATTTATGGCAGATTTTGTGTTATTTCTTTGTGTTTTTGTATTTTTCACAACGTGTTGCTTTTTACTGGTTTACTCCCACCACAACAGTTAGAGATACTGAAAGGTTTACCAACAACCAAATGAAGATACTATGTTGCACAATCTGTTGTATTAATAAGAATAGATGACTTCATATAAGACTTTTAAATTTACTTCTTGGAATGTGAGAGGAATGGTAAAAGTGGTTAAACTAAAACAGGTTATTACCAGGCTTAAACAACTTGAGTCATCAATAGCGTTTATCCAAGAGACCCATTTACTCAGAGAGGATCTGGTGAAAGTACGTAGGAGATGGCCAGGCAAAGTGCTAGCATCCTGTTGCCCTTCGCACGCGAGAGGGGTTATGGTGTTAATTCATAATTCAGTGCCTTTCCAAGTAAATAACACTATTTATGATAAAGCTGGCAGATTTTTGGTGGTTCAAGGAACTCTCTTGAAAGAGAATTTCAATTTAGTTAATGTTTATGGCCCTAATGACGATAACCCTTCATTTTTTGAGAATTTATTTCTATTGATAGCTACCCTTCCTGGTAGGATAATATTGGCAGGTGACTTAAATTGTACTCTGGACCCGAAGCTTGACCGCTCATCAGGGATAGACACTTCACACTCTCAAACAAGAAAAAAAATACAACAATATTTGAAAGATCTGAACCTCTGTGATCCATGGAGAATTCAAAACCCCAATAAAAGGGAATTCTCATGCTATTCAGCAGTATTTAAATCCCACTCCCGAATAGATTATTTTTTAATCTCCTCATCTTTGCTACCCAATATAACTAAGTGTATATATGACAGCATTGTGTTGTCAGATCATGCCCCAACCTCACTATTTTATGAGGTAGAACAAGTGAATAGCCACTCAAACAAGTGGCGCTTGCACCCTAAATGGATACATGATTCTGACTTTATGAAATTTGTAGGAGAACACATTGATCTCTACTTCTCAATTAATACAATTCAAACAACTGCAGCCGTAAGGTGGGAAGCTTTTAAGGCATATATTAGAGGACAAATGATAAGTTTCACCAGTTCTAAATTTAACAAATTCAAACAGACAATGAACGAATTAGACAATAAAATTAGAGAATTAGAGAGAGAAGTTAACATAGATGATTCAACACAGAAAAAACAGGAGTTATTGACCCTTAAAGCTAAATACGAGGAGCTGTCTATGCTTAAAGCTGAAGATGGTTTAATAAGATTGAAACAGACGTTTTATGATCAGGGTGAAAAGCCGGGTAGACTACTAGCTTGGCAGATAAAGAAACTTGAATCTGACAGAGCCATTAATATAATTAGGAACGATCAAGGGGAATTATCTACAGATCCCACAGAAATTAATAACACCTTTGTCTCGTATTATAAAACCCTATATAAATCTGACAGCCCACTGGACCTGGTAAGCCAAAGTGCTTTCTTGGATAGATTGATCTTTCCCTGTATTTCTGAGGATGTGAAAAATGAATTGGAGAGAGAAATAAATTTCAATGACGTTTCTGATGCAATTACGAACATGAGAGGTGGTAAGGCTTCGGGTCCTGATGGGCTTCCGATAGATATTTACAAGCTATTTAAAGCAAAATTAATTCCCCCATTATTAGATGTTTATTTGGAATCCTATGAAACAGGTCGCCTCCCTGCTACATTTCGTAGTGCCCTGATCACTCTCATTCTAAAACCGAGCAAAGCGCCAGCCGAAAGTGGTTCTTACAGACCCATATCGCTGTTAAATTCTGACTCCAAAATCATAGCTAAGGCTTTGGCTATGAGGCTGGAGAGGGCTCTTCCAGCCATTATACACGGAGATCAAAATGGTTTCGTTCAAAATCGCCAGGGGTTCCACAATGTGAGGAGAGTTCTCAATATAATCCACGAATGTGAAGAGTTACCTGATACTGCAATACTATCACTCGACGCGGAGAAGGCGTTCGATCGAGTTGAATGGCCCTATCTAATTGAGGTGCTTAAGCGTTTTGGATTTGGTGATCACTTCCGCCGATGGATTGAAATTTTACTTGCTGATTCGGTTGCAATGGTATCTACCAATAGTCTCATCTCTAGTCCTTTTGAGCTATCTCGAGGCACCAGGCAAGGGTCTCCGATTTCACCTCTGCTTTTTGTACTAGCCATGGAACCTTTAGCGATAGCAATTAGATCACATCCCTCGATCCATGGTATTAAAATCGGGGAGATGCTACACAAAATTGCAATGTACGCTGACGATACTGTTGTGTTTCTATCACACCTTGCAGAATCAATACCATCTCTCCTGAAGCTATTCGATCAATTTAGCAGTTTCTCTGGGTTCAAAGTGAACGAAGAAAAATCATCCATTATGTTTTTAAATATGAACGAGAGGTTGAAACCAGTTGTATCCCACCCATTTGTGAATGCCGCAGAGGGATTTAAATATTTAGGCATCAGAGTAACCCCAACAATAAGCAATCTTAGTTCAGCCAATTATGAGCCCCTGGTGGTAGGGTTGTCGGATGAGATCACTAGATTAATATCATTGCCTCTTTCTTTACTGGGAAGAATAAACATAGTAAAGATGACTATATTACCTAAATTCCTATATATCTTTCAGTCAATTCCGCTGGCCCCTCCTCCTTCTTTTTTTTCCAAGACCAGAAAGCTTCTTTCTAATTTCATCTGGAACAATAGGAAGCCAAGACTCAGACTCTCCCTCTTGTATTTACCATATGATAGGGGAGGACTACAGTTTCCAAATTTAAAATGGTACTATTGGGCTGCTCAGCTGAGGACCACTATGTTTTGGTTTTCAAACGATATTTCCCTTCCCTGGTTAGCAACTGAAAGAATGTCCTCAAAGGGTCTGTCGTTAAATAGCTATTTATACTCAGCACCCTTTAAAACTTTAAAGAAAATTACTACTAATCCCTTTGTAAAAAACACTGTTGTTGTTTGGCATGAAGTACAAAAAATGTTGAATGAATCTTCTGGGTTGTCCTGTTTCTCCCCAATTTGGGGTAATGAACTCTTTGCCCCGGCTAAGAATGACATGGGCTTTAAAGCTTGGCTGAACAAGGGCATTGCGAAACTACAGGACGTATATGAGGAATATTCTCTAATGTCATTCAGTGAATTAAGGGCAAAGTTTGATTTACCGCAGAAACACTTTTTTAAGTATCTGCAACTTAGAAGTTTTATTCTGGCACACTTAAACAATTCAGTGCACCAACCCTCACTCTCCATCCTAGAAACTCATGTTACAAAAAACTGTTTTGGTAAAAGACTGGTGTCCCAGTTTTATAGCCTGTTAGTTGAACACCATAAGGATAACTCTGATAGTAAAAGACGGGAGTGGATTAATGACTTACAAGAAGATATTTCATATACTGAATGGGGTAAAATATGTTCAAAAACACACACTCAGACCATTAACACTCGTTTGAGAATGATACAATTTAATTGGATAATGCGAACATACATATCCCCTGTACAATTAAATAAATTTGATCCTAATATAATTGATCTATGCTATAAGTGTAATAGGCATCAGGGTACACTATATCACTGCCTGTGGAAATGTGAAGAGATCCAAAAATTTTGGAGCTCTGTGTTAAAATATATCTCTCAGATCACAACTTCTCCTGTACCGCTTTGCCCTAAGTTATGCATTTTAGGCTTGTATCCAGATGACTACTCTGTCTTGTGAGGAAAGAAAAATGGTCGATCTTTGTTTGCTACAGGCCAAACGCTGTATCGCCTTATGCTGGAAGAATGTTGGTTGCCCCTCTTTTAACCACTGGTTAAATAACTTAACATCGAGTTTAGCTCTTGAGAAACTGACCTATATTGTTAGAAAGAAGGCTTCTGAATTTTACAACATCTGGAAGATATTTTTGGATCTACTGAGGAGTGGGGATGTGGGGGGGGGGGGCGGGCGGTGAGTGAATAAGACAACTAGATAATGAATAATGTCTGACTTGCTGTTGGGAATATACTATGTAACCTATATTATGATTTATTTTTTTATTTTTGTTTATTTATTTATTTTTATTTATTTTTTATTTTTTTTTATTTTTTTAATTGTATTTATTCGTATGGTTTAATTTAATTTATTTAACTATGCATTTATTTGGAACCCTTTAGGATTAACACTTCAATTATCGTTATTATTATTACTATTATTATTATTAGTGTTGTTACTATTATTATTATTATTTTAATGACTGCCATACGTTCATTTTATGTTGGTGTTGATACTGTTGAAAAAACAAATAAACATACGTTTAAAAAAAAAAAAAAAAAAAAAAAGTACAGATAAAAACTGTAGAAACACAAAAATAAACAGTGCGTCATAAAACTGTATGATTGTTGTTACAGTGAAACACACATGTGGGGACTCGGGCTTCACTCTGTCTGCTGTGTGTGGTCTCTGGGGGGCTGGGTGGGCTTGCCCTTCCCCAGCCAAACTACAGCTACACCCACAGGTTGGAGTAAACGCTCCTGAAATCTTAAAGTTTGTGTGTTTTCTGGAAAACAAAGACGTGTTGTTGATTCGGAAACAATTTCTTTGCTCTGGTCGATAAACGTTCGTCCTCTCTCGCCAAATGTTAAAGCATGTTGTTGCACACAGGTGGGGATGCTCACATAGGAGGAAGTAGAACTACAATCAGGAACTCCAGAAAACCAACCTTCACACTAAAACAGGAAGTAACCAAAAGACTAAACACACAGAGACACCAACACTGACCCAGGGAGGAGAGTGAACAGAGACAGGAGAAGTAACCTGTAAGCAGGAAGCAGCGCTCTAAGAGTGTCCCTGAAACAAATGAGTCACATTAGAAACAGGTAAACAAAGAGCAGCGCAGCAGGAAGATGAAAGTGAGTCAGCGTCATGTTGATGAATCCAGGGTCCTGCACATTTTTAAACCTCACAGCTGGAACTCAGAATGACTGCAATGATGTCAGTCATGTATAGGGTCACACTTCATGTTTCTAGACTCTATCAAACCTTTAAAATGCTGTTGGACATCTTTAATGACAGAATCTCAGTAATGTTTCAGCGTAAAATGTAACCAGATTACAATCAAACTGTCTCTAAGTCCATGTAGTTTAAGTCTTACGGTGTGTTCACACCGAATGCGATAGAGGTGGCCAGAGCGTCAGGTTTACATGTAAAGTCAATGGAAAAAGCGCGATGATGAAATTGGGAAGCAGATTTGTATCGCGAAAACGCGTGAAACGGGCGTCAGTGTACCGCGTCTGCCGCGTTTGGCTCGCGAATAAAACCACACGCGTCAGTTTTTGTGTTGCATTTGTGCATACGCGCGTTTCGCGTCTACCGCTCGAGTTGGAAAGATCTGAACTCAAGCGTCAAATCACGCCACGACAACCAATCAGGAGCCTGCTGACGTGGCTCTGACCAAAGGGGAAATGGTCCAAGGGGCAGATCCAGCCAAAGCCCTTCATTCTTCATTCAGTATGGAGGAAAAGCTCATCACTGCCGTGGACCCTAGCAATCAGTCGTTTTCTGATGAGGCAGCAGCTCTCCAGGGCAGAAACAATGCTGTTATTTTTCTCCTCCTTCTCCCTGAGGCTCTTCCACTCCAAGCTGGGTCCTTTTTATTCCTGTCTCTCTGTAAAAAGTTAAATGTTATATATTTATGTTTAATGTTTTTGTTAGTGAATTTATATATTTTTTCCAATAAACATTTGTAATGACTAATGTCTCTGTTCTACTACACAGCAAATATTGGCACCCGACTTGACACAAGTAGAATTTATTTCATATTACACTAATAACAAAATATACCAATACAGTGGGATGCAAAAGTTTGGGCAACCTTGTGAAAAGTAATTATTTTCCTGTACAAATCGTTGGTTGTCACAATAAAAATTGTCAGTTAAATATATCATACAGGAGACACACACAGTGATATTTGAGAAGTGAAATGCAGTTCACTGGATTTACAGAAAGTGTTCAATAACTCTTTAAACTAAATCAAGAAGGTGCATAAATTGGCAACACAAAAAAAGAGAAATGAAATGAATATTTAGTGTATATCAATGTGTGTGTCTCCTATATGATATATGCAAGTGACATTTTTTACTGTAACAGCGATTCATACAGGAAAATAATGACTATTAATAAGGTTGCCCAAACGGTTGCATCACACTGTATATAGGAACATAGTGAAGACAAGTTATTTAAGAGAGTAAAGAGAGGTCAGTTTATTTTGGAGTAGAGCTGCATTTATTAAGAAAAATTAAAAAAGACAGGAACACTCTTTAGAGGTTTGTGGGTGGCTCTTAAAAGAGCCGTTGTGGGGAAGTCACTCAGACTTCAAACAGGCTACTCCTTTGGTTGCCAAGACACAGCTCCCTCCGCCGAGAAGTGGGCCATGAACTTCTCCCCCACCAGGACAGCCTCTCTGGAGGAGTTGTTTGCTGCTACATGACCCAGGCCTTGCAACGGCTCCACCACAGCAGGTGCCACACCCCTCACAGCAGGTGCCACACCCCTCACAGCAGGTGCCCCTCTCTCATCCAAACAGCGCAGAAAATTGTGGAGAACACAAGTTGCCTTCACGCATTTCTCCGCAATTTCAGGACGGAGCTCCATGGAGCGCAGATACAACCTCTACTGTGATGGAGAGAGGGAAGTTCCAGCGCTCCTGGAATCCCTCTGCAATGGACCGCCAGTCTGCAGTTGAAGGCACAGCCATGAAATCATCCACTAGACAGTCCCAGATGGCCATCGCTACCTGGGAGATGATCTGGCTCACCGTGGACACACCAACTCGAAAACTGAATGCGATGGTCCTGAAGGTAGGGCTGTTTGATATAACGATATATATCGGATGACGATATAAAAACGTCTATCGTTTCATTTTACGCTGTCGTTTGTTTCGTGTTGTTGCAAAATAAACTGTTTACGACAATATTTTCTCATGGTTCTGATGGTCCCTGTAGTGGTTATATTCATTTCTTAAAGTTCTCTCTTTCTCTTATATTTAATATAACCGCACTACAGACGGGCAAGGGCCTGTTTTTGTGCGTTGTGGTTAGCAACAACAATGGTAACACCATCGCGTGTTCGCTTGTTTATGTTCCACATAAACCTTTCACAATAAAGCTCAAGATCCTGTTGAGACTTTTCAAAATAAACTGAATCACATGAAAGAGCAGATTATTTACGGATGAGAAGTAAAAAGAGCCGCCAGGTGCTAAAAAATAAACCTTAGACTCAAACGTTAGAACAGGCTTTTCCCCGCAGCACGCCGTGTAATAAATACAAAGAAAACGGCGCCGTTACAACTTATGTCTAAAATGTATTGTTTCATGCATCGGTTAAAACACTCGACTCCAGCTACACGACGCGCAGCTGGAAACACTTCACGCAAGTCGAGCTGCCCGAGATTCACAGAATTGACAGAAAATGTTACATTTTTGTGATTTATATCGTTATCGGACGATAGATGTCTTATATCGGGATATGAGATTTTGGTCATATCGCACAGCCCTACCTGAAGGAGTCCCCGGTGGCAAGGAACCTGGACAAAATTGTTTAAAATTAGTATTATGTGTACTGCAGTTACAAATGCATTATTCCAATTCCAAAACACTTTTGTGATTCAGATTTAAATTACAAAGCATAAATCTTACATAAAACCTTTTGTAATTATAAGGATAATTACATAATGTATATTAGATATAATCTAAAACAGTCTGCAGGGATTATATACAAATATTCAACTATCCCAGAATTAAACCAGGTCTAAATAAAAGAAAGGAGTGAGTGTCACTACAAAGATTAACCCTGTGGTCCTCGTACGACAGTTTGATATCAGCAAACACCGAGAGCATACACTGATAGACACCACAGCCATGCTATCATTGCAAACACTGATAACAGCATAAATCGAATTAAATCGGGACTTGATGAGACCTTTCGAGTATCACTAGAAATATTATACACAGTCGTCTCCGTACCACAGTTTGCTTTCAGTAAACACCAACAGCATGCACTGTTATCATAGCACATCCATGTTACCAGTGTATAAACGGATGGTTTAGCATATATTAGCACAGGTATCAATAAAGGACTACCGTATTAAACACTTTTACTAACCTCAGGCAGACGGACAGGCGCTCTGCAGGTGGGATTGAGCGCCTGTAATTGGTGTCTAGGCGGGCGATGCTTGGACCAACGCGGGACAGCAGGTCCTCAAACTGGGCGAGGGGAAGATATCGCTGAAATAAACGTCATCCAGGCGCAGCTCCTGGAGCAAGTGGTGAAACTCACCAAACTGCTCACGCGTCTGGAGGACCTGATGGACCCAGGTACGGCGAGGACGTCCTTAACGCCGCTGCTCTGCTCTCCACAGTAAATAGAGAAGGGAGACTCTCTCTTCAAACGCTAGCTCGACAGCTGCCATGTAGCAAAGATACCGTCCGGCACAACTTCCTCCCACATCCCTCCCACATTTCCGGTTCACGCGCGTATTTTGACACACGATGAATTCGCGTTGGACACGCGTCGAGGTGCGAATGTGCACACGTCAAATTAGGGGCGTCTGGGCCGTTTTCGCTCGCGTCTATCGTGTTCGGTGTAAACACACCGTTACAGACACAAGATAAACCAGATAACTCTGCACTGAGCTCCATCTGAAGGTTTAAGACAAGTTCAAATACGATAAAGCACAGAGGTAGCAAAAACAAGTCAGATGTCATGAAAATCAAAAACATGTCTCAATAATGAAACGAGCTGTTACACCGGAGACTCATACTGAGTCATGTCAGTGATTACTTCAGCTGTTTCCTGGAATACAGCTCCTTCCTGGAGGACTGAACGGGTGGAGGCTAGGATGGAGGAGCTCTCTGACATCCGGTGCTGACGGTCCCATCAGGGTAAAGGACGCCAGCTGACCTCAGTCAGGTGGGCTGTGTTAACAATGCTGGTTTCAGACAGTGTTCCCGGGCACATTTGGTAAGCAGCACAATCATGCTGATGAGGAATGCAGTGTGGTCCACAGGTGTCCAATAAAGGAGTGCAGCCTCGTCCCACACACACACTCTGGTGTGACGCACTGCAGACCATGGCGAAGTCTTTGTGTTGTTTATGAAGTACTCCACAGTCTTTTAAAACCTCTGCCATCTTTACCTCTAAACATCTTTACATCTTTACCCCTAACCCTACCCTAACTTATTACCAGCTGAACCGTCTTGCTTTTTCAGACATTTTTACCTTGTGCCAACTTTATTGGGACCTGCAGCAAGCATCAAATTTAGTTTAAACATTTGTTATTTCTGTTCTGTAGTGAATTGTAGTGAATCTTGCCTCATGTGACTGAAAGTCTTTAAATATTTCACATTGAAAGAACTTTTGTGGTTGTAACAGTCTTGTTTCCTCTAGGTTAAAAAATGATTCTGACTATGAAAGCTCAGCCACCGGGATCAGTCAGTTGTGTTGCCGATCGTGGACTAATAGTGATATCACACGATTCCTGCAGTAGAAGGAATTGATCGATAGATAGATAGATAGATATAGACGTCAAACCTGAGTCAGCCAGCAGGGGGCAATGCTGTCCAACTCTTCAGCATCATCATCAGCTTTTACAGAAACACAAACATCAGAGACTGCAGACTGCTCTGAAAGCAGCAGAAGGCCTTTAATCATTCAAATGTAGTCACACCATCAGAGATAACATTATTTTGACTTTATTTTGAAAGACAGGAGCAGAAACCTTTATTCATGTACACAGAGATGAGTGAGAGCAGCTTTCAGGGCTCGGCGTTAGCTTTGACTTTACTGAAGGTTTCCTCTTATGCTTTGTGCTTCTGCAAACAGCAGCAGAACAAACGCCACACAAATCATCATTTAAGGGTTTTAGTTTTATTTAAGCAGCTGCTTCGAGGAAGGCCTTCAGGCTTCTACAGAGAGCTAAACCTCAGTCACATATCAGCTCAGACGCAACGTTCAGAATCAGAGAGGCTTCCACTTCTTATCCATAACTGAACCTCCAGAAACCTGACAGAGAGAAACCCAGTCAGAACCTGCCTGAGAATCTGTCTGATTTAAGTTCCTGTCTGTGATGCAGAGACAGCCACAGGGAGCTGCTCACAACTTATTTTATTTTGAAAATCTGACTGAGAACCGCAGAAAGAGCTATGTTGAAGCTGTAGTGTGTAAGTGTGAAGTACACAAGTGGGTTAAAATGAATAAAATCTTCATGTTTTCTCACAAACACTGGCCTGAAACATCAATCACTCCCTCAGTGCAGGTCTCGGTCAGTCTTCAGGTGTTTGTGATGCGTCTTTGCTGAGATGTGACTGATCAGCGATCGATCAGGCTGAATATTCATGTTTGATCAGCAGTTGGGATGCTGCAGGATTCACTTTTAAACATTTATGGGAGCTTCGTGATCGATCAAAGGTCGGGATGTTGGATCTTTAAGGCTGAAACTGATCGATTAATTATCAATAATGTAACAAAGTGAGGAGGACTGGCTGATTGATCAGTGAGCATCAGTACTGCGATTGATGAGAAGCTGCCGTGGTTAAAGAGGACTCAGGGGGGCACCGCAGAGCTACTCAGGTCGCCCTTCAGTGGATGCACCACCACATGACCGCCAGCGAGGCCAGTACACCAATCACAGAGCTTGTTGCAGAGGAGGGGGCGGAGTTACACAGGTCAGAGTTGCAGCACTTGAAGGTAAAACTGGAAACCTGGAAGTAATTGATGATGTCACAAATCAGTGATCAGACAAAACACGCACAGCAGTAGGAGCATATTCATAATCAATACACTAATTCCTCCTTGTTAGGGTATCGATCACACTGGAGTCTGGACTCCAGAAACTTCAAGAACTGCAGGAACCTTCAGGAACCTTTAAGGCGGTTCTAAAGGAGGGTTTTGAACGTGCCAGAGGAGAAGAGTTTACAACAGCACTGCAGTTATGTGCAATGTTCCCTCTAAGCTGCACGCGTGCGCAATTGTGCACTGCTGGCTCGGTCTCTGCGCACAGAAAAGCTGCGCACAAAAATAAATCTAACCTGAATTGAGATTAAAATTAATACTTTAACAATTCAGTTTTGCAGTGTGAGTCAGTGACTGGCTGCTCCCGTATGGGATCAGAACGATGCCACCTTATCCCAAAGTCCAGCCAATGATGCGATGCACATTCGTATATACGCAGCTAATCAACGTGGTTGACAGGCTATGACAGCGTCCTTATGTGCTGGTGTTTTAGCAAAGCGGCTGATGTGGAGTGAAGCCACGTTAATGACAACGTGTACGACCATTGGAGATGTGAGCAGGACAGACGGAACAACTGACGGACAAAGTGTGGACTTTATAGCAGTTTTTAAATTGTGTTGATCGGCCGCGTAAAACCAGAGTTATGATAAAATATCTGCAATGTTTGTTTTTCTTCCTGAATACTGTCGTTGTTTATATTTACTGCAGGAAGAAACGGTAAAAACGGCGTTTTATAAGGAAAACGCTCGAAAGCCTGTGAGCAAAGACACCCCCCCCCCCACACACACACACACACACACACACAAAAGGCATTTAGTTGTTAAGGGAGGGGGAAGTTTTAGGAGTGACGGCGTGTTTGAGATGTGAGAGATTTGAGACGTTTAGCACAAATCTTGTGTAGTCAGTGTGTAGTGAGTGTGTAGTGAGAGTGTAGTCAGTGTGTAGTCAGAGTGTAGTCAGTGTGTAGTCAGTGTGTAGTGAGTGTGTAGTCAGTGTGTAGTCAGTGTGTAGTCAGCGTGTAGTCAGTGTGTAGTCAGTGTGTAGTCAGCGTGTAGTCAGTGTGTAGTCAGTGTGTAGTCAGTGTGTAGTCAGCGTGTAGTGAGAGTGTAGTCAGTGTGTAGTCAGTGTGTAGTGAGTGTGTAGTGAGTGTGTAGTCAGTGTGTAGTGAGAGTGTAGTCAGTGTGTAGTCAGCGTGTAGTGAGAGTGTGGTCTGTGTGTAGTCAGTGTGTAGTCAGTGTGTAGTCAGTGTGTAGTGAGAGTGTAGTCAGTGTGTAGTCAGTGTGTAGTGAGTGTGTAGTGAGTGTGTAGTCAGTGTGTAGTCAGTGTGTAGTCAGTGTGTAGTCAGTGTGTAGTCAGCGTGTAGTGAGAGTGTAGTCAGTGTGTAGTCAGTGTGTAGTGAGTGTGTAGTGAGAGTGTAGTCAGTGTGTAGTGAGTGTGTAGTTAGTGTGTAGTCAGTGTGTAGTCAGTGTGTAGTCAGTGTGTAGTCAGTGTGTAGTGAGTGTGTAGTCAGTGTGTAGTCAGTGTGTAGTCAGTGTGTAGTCAGCGTGTAGTGAGAGTGTAGTCAGTGTGTAGTCAGTGTGTAGTGAGTGTGTAGTGAGAGTGTAGTCAGTGTGTAGTCAGTGTGTAGTCAGTGTGTAGTGAGTGTGTAGTCAGTGTGTAGTGAGTGTGTAGTTAGTGTGTAGTCAGTGTGTAGTCAGTGTGTAGTCAGTGTGTAGTGAGTGTGTAGTCAGTGTGTAGTCAGTGTGTAGTCAGCGTGTAGTGAGTGTGTAGTCAGTGTGTAGTCAGTGTGTAGTCAGTGTGTAGTCAGTGTGTAGTCAGCGTGTAGTGAGAGTGTAGTCAGTGTGTAGTCAGTGTGTAGTGAGTGTGTAGTGAGAGTGTAGTCAGTGTGTAGTGAGTGTGTAGTTAGTGTGTAGTCAGTGTGTAGTCAGTGTGTAGTCAGTGTGTAGTGTAGTCAGTGTGTAGTGAGAGTGTAGTTAGTGTGTAGTGAGTGTGTAGTCAGTGTGTAGTGAGTGTGTAGTTAGTGTGTAGTCAGTGTGTAGTGAGAGTGTAGTTAGTGTGTAGTGAGTGTGTAGTCAGTGTGTAGTGAGTGTGTAGTTAGTGTGTAGTCAGTGTGTAGTGAGTGTGTAGTGAGTGTGTAGTCAGTGTGTAGTCAGTGTGTAGTGTAGTCAGTGTGTAGTGAGTGTGTAGTGAGAGTGTAGTTAGTGTGTAGTGAGTGTGTAGTGAGTGTGTAGTGAGAGTGTAGTCAGTGTGTAGTCAGTGTGTAGTCAGTGTGTAGTGAGTGTGTAGTGAGAGTGTAGTGAGAGTGTAGTCAGTGTGTAGTCAGTGTGTAGTCAGTGTGTAGTGTAGTCAGTGTGTAGTCAGTGTGTAGTGTAGTCAGTGTGTAGTGTAGTCAGTGTGTAGTCAGTGTGTAGTGAGTGTGTAGTGAGTGTGTAGTGAGAGTGTAGTCAGTGTGTAGTCAGTGTGTAGTCAGTGTGTAGTGAGTGTGTAGTGAGTGTGTAGTGAGAGTGTAGTGAGAGTGTAGTCAGTGTGTAGTCAGTGTGTAGTCAGTGTGTAGTCAGTAGTGTTGTGTGTGTCAGAACAATGAGGCGCCTGCTGAGTGTTACAGGTGTTACAGCAGTGACACATCTGCTGCTGTCAGGCCTGCAGGTATCAGGCTGTTGTTCTCCTTCATCTCATAGTGGACAGAAATTATTTTTGGAGCGGCACAAATAATTTGTGTGGCATCAGATTTGATGCAGAACAGCTGATTGTTCTGTAAATAGTTTGAAATGTTTGTTTAAAAAACGCCTTGGCTGCATTTTTAGGTAAACAGCTGCAAAAAACTTTGTTGTTTGCAAAACTCAGTTATTTTTTTGAAGAAGTAACTATATCATTAATTGCCCAACATTGGTCATTATTTACTGTATTTTACAGACAGAGTTACAGACTCTCTAACTGTTACGTTCCCCTGAGGGGTCTAGGTGTTGAGGGGGAAGTAACAAAAAGTGTCCAGGTCAGAAAAAGGAGACAAGGCATGAGGGTTAAATTAAGGAGTTTTATTAAAGTAGCTCAACTAAAAGAGACGGACAAGCCGCTATCACCATTTAAGGAAAACAAACAAAACTCAGGCATTGGTCAATAAAGTACAACCTAAGTCAAAAAGAGTGCAGCTCACTAGCTGTAACCACACTAATGGCACTCTGGCCCAGAGCTCACCTTTCCCTGGGCTTAAATACTTTAAATTACTGATGTGAGTCAGCTGTGTAACAGGGAAAGGTGGCACCTCAGGCAGAAGAGGTGGTGGGACACGCCCACACAGGCACCTTCAGGAGGAGGCCCTGCTAACCTCCACCATCCAACAAAGAACCTGTGTTTTGATTCATTGCTGTGTAGAGTTTCTTTGACAAAGTGATTTGCAAGTATAACCTCGTGTGTGTGTGTGTCTGGCGTTAGTACTTCAATTTTGTAAATAGCTGTAAATAGATTTGTCAAGTAGCTATCGTGTATTTTGTTCACCTTGTATATATCCTTCACTGCAGCAGCCTAGTAGGCGTGAGAAGCCATTTTTGTTGATTAAGTTTTCTCCTGTTTTTCATTTAGAAAGTTAGGTAAGTGAATTGTCTTTTGTTTGGTTTTCATTTTGTGTAGGAAAGCGTAGGGACCATTAGGGAGTTTTGTTTGTTATTTTTGGCATTGCTCACTGCTGAAGAAAATAAATGGCTGCTTAGCACTTTAAAAAGATATTGTTGTTGGTGTTCTTGCTTGGGTGGTGTGTGAGTGGGCCAGCTTCTTGTTGCGTTCAATACTCGCCTAGACTAAGAACGTAACATTAATTAATTGCATAACTCAGTTACTTTTTTGAAGAAGTAACTATATAATTAATTGCCCAACATTGGTCATTATTTACTGTATTTTACAGACAGAGTTACAGACTCTCTAACAGACCACAGACTCATAATACAAGTCAGAGCTTTATAAATATATAAAAAAAAGAAAGTTGTGTTTTCAAAATTGCAGTTGAAGTTATTTTTCCTTCCAATAGTGTTAACATGCTGCACAGGTCATCAACAAGATCTTCTTTAAATTTCCATTGTAAGTGGGCTGAAGCAGTTAATTAAAAGTAGTCTAACAGAAATGCTGTAATTTGATTATTTTAATAAACATGTAACTTGGATGCTGGCGTGACCACAGTGCTCACGTCTGCTGTTGCTCACAGTGGTCCAAGTGTCGGCTCAGGGAGTTTGTGTGTTCGCTCAGACACGTGAAACATTAGAGGGAACATTGTTTATGTGATGTTATTTCTTCAGAGAAATCTCGAAGAACTGAGTTCAGATTTGTTTTTACATTTTGGATTTTGGATTGTTTGTTCAGCCACAGCTCTCTGATTTTTACAGGTTTATGAGGAGGACTCATGAAGCATAGACTGATTATTGAAAATGTCTGTGCGGGTTCTCTGTGGCGGTCTTAATCAATGGAAGTGAAAAAAAAATGAAGATGCCTCTTTGATAAGAGGTGAAATAGCTTCATGAAACATCTGTTGAGCTGTGACTTTTTGATTATTCGAGGTTTTTTTTGCAGTGAAGTAAATCATCTGCATTTGAAGCAAAGCTTTCTTTAAACTATCAGCAGCCTCACTTTAGTGTAAAATACAGATGGTGTGTCTCAGTGACGTCCATGGATGCACAGAGTTAGCTAAACCCTCTCATGTGTTGGTCCAGACATGGGATGTCAACCTCATTTTACACTGTGGGCCGGAAGTCGACCTTAGGTGGGCCAGATCCTCTTTATTTACACATTTAATGCCTGACATATATAAATAGTTAAATTCCAACAGCATGTTTGCATGATGAAGAAAAAAAATGCTGCTCGGATTACATTTACAAAACATTTTTATAGTTAATAAGGAAAACATGGAATTTTTCTATTATTTCATGACTTTCATGAACCGTCATGGGGGAGGTTTCTATGAGTAACAATAAACCTAAAAAACTTGTGAAAATACAGTTCAAAATTTAAAAAAATCATGCCCTTCTGTACATTTTGCAAAGGCTTCATGTGGGCATCTTTGCTGTGCCTGATTTTGGCCCCCAGGCCTTATGTTTGTTACCCCTGGTCTAGACTCTGAACTGAACACTTCCTTAGCAGAAAAAGTCCTTGCAGCTAAAATGTCCCAGAAATAAAGAAATGTTAAAACTTGGACATGTCCTTAAAGGAAATATTTGCATCGGTATCCCGGCGCACCCACTGACCGATCCCACTGACTGGGATCGGTCAGTGGGTGCGCTAATGGAAACATTTTTTTGGGAAAGGTTCACTTCAGGCTTTTAATGAGCCACATGAGGTGATAACATTTGTTCTGGCGGGTTTTGAAAAATCTGCCATTTTACTGTGAAAGATGTGACTGTGCCACTGTAACACATCTGACCACCACACCATCCTGCTGGCCTCTTGATGGCTAGTCATTGATGGCTAACACTCTGTACAAACTGGAACAACTAACTCCGGACTCTCCCAAATTCATCCTGGGTAATTTCAACCACTGTTCCCCTGACAAGTCGCTTAAAGGATACCAACAGTATGTTACATGCAGCACACGTCAGGGGAAGACTCTGGATAAAAGCTACGGCTCTGTACGAGATGCATTCAAAGCCTCCCCCCTCCCCCCTCTCGGCTCAGCAGACCACCACACCATCCTGCTGGCCCCTGCTTACAGCCCAGTCATCAAGAGGATTAAAAAGGTCACCAAAAACATCAAGCAGTGGACAGAGGAAAGTATCCTCACCCTACAAGGATGTTTCGAAGCCACTGACTGGGACAGCCTTCTTTCCCCCTCTGATGACATCGACAAATAGGTTGACACAATGACATCATACATCTCCTTCCGTGTTGACAAGATTATCCCCTCAAAAACAGTCTCCATCTACCCCAACAACAAACCCTGGATCACCAAGGAGCTCAAGGAAATCCTTAATTAAAAAAACAGGACTTTCTTCACCGGCTCTGCACTGGATAAAAAGGAGGTCAACAGGGAGGTCAAGAGGGCCATAAGAACTGCTAAACTGGAGTACAAAAATACTGCTGAAAAAAAATTCACCACAGTGGACCTCCGCTCACCCTGGCAGGGCCTCAAAACCATGGCCTCTGTGAATACTGTGGTCACCACCCCCAGAACCATCCAGGTGGAGGGCAGAAACCCCTCCTGCCTCCCTGACGACCTCAACGCTTTCTACACCAAGTTTGAGACGGACAACATGGCCCAGCTTGAGGAGTCCAGATCCTCACTCAAACCTGGCAGCTCTGCACTCACCTTCAGGACTGAGGACGTGGTGAGAGCCCTCAGGAGGATCAGGGAGAGGAGCTCACCTGGCCCTGACAACATCAGCAGTCAAGTTCTGAGGCACTGTGCAGGGCAACTAGGAAGTGTGTCCTGGACTCTATTTGAACACTCAGTTGACAGTCACACCGTCCCCCAGCTGTGGAAACACTCCACAGTCATCCTCATCCCCAAAAGAAACAACACAAACTCTCTGAATGATCTTCGTCCTGTGGCCCTCACCTCCCTGGTGATGAAGGCCATGGAGAAGATCATAAAACAGCACATCGTAAGAGCAACTGACCCCCTGATGGATCCACTCCAGTTTGCTTACTGTGCACGCAGAGGTGTCGATGATGCAAAACTCTTCATCTCGGACTCCATCCACAAACATCTGGAGCTCCCTGACTCTGCCAGACTTCTGTTTGCTGATTTCTCATCAGCGTTCAACACTCTGCAGCCTCACATCCTGGCCACTAAACTTTCCTCCCGATTTCACCTGGATGTTCAGTGGATATTGGACTTTTTGACCAACAGGACGGGTCAACAACTCTCTCTCCGGTCTCCATTCCACCTCCACTGGCTCCCCCCAGGGCTGTGTGCTCTCCCCCCTGCTCTTCATCCTCTACACTGATGACTGCAGATCCACACAGCCCAACTGTCACCTGGTTAAATATGCTGACAACACAGTTCTCCTGTCACTGCTGTCAGGCCCTCACAACACCACGGGCCCGCTCTGCAGGAGTTTGTAGAGTGGTGTGACAGCTCCAAACTTGAACTGAACGTGAGCAAAACCAAAGAGATGGTGGTGACCTTCTCGAGCAGGCAGAGGGATCTGGCTGCTTCAGTCACCACCACCATCCACGGGAAGCCAGTGGAGGTAGCTGAGGTGTACAAACACCTGAGAACCATCTTTGACAACCTCCTGAGATTCTCTGCCAACACAGAGGAGATTCTCAGAAGGTGCCACCAACGGCTATACCTCTTTAGGAAACTCAACTCCTTTTGAGTCAGCACAGCCGTCATGATGACTTTTTACTATGCCTTCCTGGAAAGCATCATGACCTTCTCCATCACCTGCTGGTTCCACTCCCTCAGCCTTCATACAGGAACAGACTGCAGCACACTGCATCAATGTGCTCTACAATCATTGGCCTGTCAGAACCCTGGCAGGTTTTCAGCCAACAGGCCCTCAGACAGGCAGCCAAAATCATCAACGACCCCTCTCACATTCTTCACCCTGCATTTCAATGGCTCCCCTCTGGGCGACGCCTCCACTGCATTTCCTGCAGGACTGAGAGGAGGAGGAGCGCCACCTTTGTCCCCAAAGCAGCTCTGCTTTTTAACTCCAGCCGATGAGGCCATTTCCCACACCCAGAAACATAAACTACTCTACACTCTTGTTATACTGCCGACACTTTACTCACTTTTAGTCACTTACAGTTATTTATTCACCTATTCAGTCACTTTAATTTTAAAACTGTGTATGTATTGTATATTCTGTGTATTTATTATCTCATTCTTATTACCTGTTTGTGCCCTGTCCTTATCTTCAACGTCATGCTGCTCTGTTGTATCTTAATTGCCCCTTGGGGATAAATAAAGGCTATCTGATTCTGATTCTGTACTGGTGTCAGTGGATGCTCTGATGGCACAAAGAGGAGCTTCATCACATCAACATCAGCAGCAGAACAGAGCGGCTCAGTCTGCGGGGGCCTCAGCACTGATGCTAGCTGTTACCATCAGAATAATGACTGGAGTTGAAAACCAACGGGTTATTCTATTCAATTCAAATACTTTATTGTCCCACAAGTGGAAATCTGTTTAGCAGCAAGGCAACAATAAGAGTGAACAAAACAATAACCACAACAACAACCACTTCCACTCTAACCCTAACATAGTTCCACTGAGGCTCAGGGGTTAAAGGTCAGAGGTACCTGGGGGAACATCTGTGCCAGCCGGCCGTACTCACAGTCCGAGTACTTCATACACTGACGGTACGTCATCCCACCTGCAGGACAGAAACATTAGAAACATGAGTAGAACCTTGGAGGTAAGAGCTGCTGGGCTGATTTGCATCCAGCTGGAGGATCAGACGTGGAGCCTCCAGACTTACAGAGGTCAGGAACAGTTCTATAGGTGAACAGGTAAAAGCAGGTGTGACTGTACCTCTCTCCCTGAGCGTGAGGCAGGCGTCGTCATAGCTACACTCTCGCTCTTTGGTGCAGCTGGCTGTGTAGTCCTTACAGCTGTAACAGCGGATGGCTGATCCTGAAACACACCACACATCTGGATTACAACATGTCCACTCAGGGCTCTGAAGGCCATCTGAGTGGGAACAATGATCAGAAACATAAAAAAGTGTTCCCTGCCTTCTAAAATGAATCAGAACCAAGACTTTCAGTCCACACTAGTTCTTCATCTGATCAACGTGAAACCAGCTCCAGCCAGGATGAGGGTCCAGGTCATTAGGGTCGTCAAATAATTACAGGTTAAATGAGCAAGAATCTTAAACACAGTCGGACTTTCAGCTCTGCAGACACTCCAAACATATTGAGTCAGGTAACAACAGGTCATCACTGACAGAGGCTGATTATTCCCATAGAGCCAGTTCCTGTCACAGTACAGCCTTTCTGTTAATGAAACGTTAACTGTAGACTCTACATGGACCTACAGCCTCCTCACACCTGACCGCAACATCTGTGGTCACATCTGCAGTTTTATCCCATCAATCACCTGAACCCGTTAACCAGACTCAGACCGATTCACCATCTGCCAAATGACTCTGACTGTATCGGAACTCGGGCTTCACGTCAGACCCCAGTTTACTCAGAACAATCAGACCCTGGATATGCATACATCACGACTTCCATTCCTTAACTTTCTGTTATCTGCAGTCAGAGAGCAGTGCCCTAGTTTAAAACCAACAAGAGTGTACGAATAACTGTTTCCACGTGGGACTCGAACTACAGTTTGGAAAAAGAGAAAAACGTCATCTTTTCTAAAGCTTCATGAACAAAAAGCCACATTTAATCTGAAGCTCTTCTTTTCAGCCCACAGTATCCTCATAAATGTGCAAAACCTTATTTCTTTATAACCATTTTCATTAGTTATGATTTAAACCAACAGCTAGCAGCCGCACCCATCACCCGTCCCACTCACTGTGAATGCTTCCTATTCAGCACTTTCAGTATCGTTCAGATACACAGGGACTGTTGAGCTTTTGTATTCAGTTTCATTTACACAGCAGTAAATCACAACAGCAGTCTCTTCAAGGCTCTCTCTGTTTTACAGTAAAGACCCTATGTTTATAAGTATATATGTATATGTTTAAGTATATGTATATAAAGTCTACAGAGTCAGACATGTGAATGAATCAAACATACCCAGTCCGATCAGAGTGCAGCAGATCACCAGACAGATCCCCAGGGTGCTCTTCATTTTCATCTCTGCACAGCTCACAAACTCATCTGTCAGAATAACAGAGCAGGTCCACGGCTCATCCAGCAGCAGCTCTGATGATGATGATCAGGAGGAGGAGCGATGACTGACTCTCATCAAGGCTGAGTGTAGCTCAGAGGCCACACCCACTGGATGGAGCCTGTGCCATCATCTTATAAACAATCACATGCATTATTTCCATGGGTCTGCGGTCTGCAGTCACCATGAACACAGGCGTGTCCTCAGTACCAGCAGTCACAGAACCTCTAGTGTCAAACGTTCGGTCCGTTTCTTTGGTGAGTTTGTTCCACTGCAATGTTCAAACTGACACGTTCAGCAGGAAGTTTACAGTTTGCAGTTTCTGTGGTGTTCGTACAAACCAAAGAATGAAAACAGAGAGGTGAAAGCACCAAAGGATTACTGTCTCTCTGTGGGAGCCGTGGTCAGAGGTGGGCGAGGAGACATGACTTACACCAACTTTCTGCTTGACCTTTCACATTTAACCTCGAATCAACTCAAACTGCTCGACCGTCTCCACGAAGCTTTCGTGGTTCAAACCTTTAACATATATCAGGGGGTGCATAATATCATATCAGGCCTCACGGAATAAAAATAATAAACTAGAACAGTTAAAATTAGAAAAAATGATCCACGATTTGGACGCCAACAATGCAAGGGCTCCCTCTTTAGATAAGTACAACACTATTTGTGCATTAAAATATAAACTAAATCAAATACTAACCAGCAACATTAATAGAGCGTTCACCTTTGTAAGACAGAAGTACTTTGAATTTGGGGACAAGCCACATAAGTTGTTAGCTAGACAGCTAAAGAAGTTAAAAAATGACAGAATGATTCACAAAATTAGATCACGCAATGGAAACCTGGTTACATCACATAAAGACATTAATGATAACTTTAGGCAGTTTTATCAATCTCTCTATACTTCTCATTCCACTGCAGGGCCTAAAGATATGCAGGACTTTTTAGATAAGTGTGATCTCCCTGTGTTAGATCAGGTGGATCGCAAGATTTTGAATGCCAGGATTACAACTGAAGAAATTATTAAATCTATTGGTTTATTAAAAAATGGTATGCATCCAGGCTGGGACAAGATTTTATTTCCTGGATAAAATTACTCTACAAGAATCCCACAGCCAGAATCCTTACAAACCAAACATTATCCACTCAGTTTAAGCTCAGCAGAGGGACACGTCAGGCATGTGTTCTTAGTCCTGTTCGCTCTGGAACCCCTGGCACAGACGATTCGTACTCACCCTGATATACGTGGCTATGACACAGCATATACTTCTAATACTATATCGCTCTATGCTGATGACATTTTACTATACATAACAAAACCCCAAACCTCCGTCCCGGCAGCCCTCTCCGTTATTGACAAATTTGGCACCTTCGCCGGTTACAAGATCAACTGGAAAAAAAGTGAAGTATTGCCCATCAAATTGGAAAGCAATGAGTGGTTTGCATCTCTCCCATTTAAAATAACTTGTGAAAAAATTACATATCTGGGCATCACAATAACAAGAAAATATATTTCCTTAGTGAAAGAAAACTTTCTCCCTCTACTGGAGAAGCTAAAAAACAACATCCAGTTTTGGAGGACACTCCCTATCTCCTTGATAGGAAGAGTGAACTCAGAATGGTATTTCTCCCGCAATATCTGTATTTGGTCCAAAATATCCCAATTTTCCTGCCCAAATCTTTCTTCAACAAGCTGGATGCCATTATTATGCCGTTTAAATGGAACTACAAAACACATAGAATAAAAAAAGAACATCTATGTAAACACGGATCCCTTGGTGGACTTGCACTACCTAACTTTATGCATTATTATTGGGCATCAAATTTAAGAATAATTTACCTCTTACTGGATGATACAGCGTTACTCCCCCATGTTCTGCAGATGGAGCGGGAGGACTGCCTTCCTTACTGTGTTGGTGGAATATTACTTTCTCCTACTCCCTTGACAAGTGCACACTATAACTATAACCCAGTGATCCATACCACAGTGCGAATTTGGAAACAAATAATTAAGCACTTTAAACTGAAATCATTATCAATGAGTATGCCTGTTACAGCTAACCCCTCTTTCCTTCCATCATGTGCAGACGGAGCCTTCAACGTGTGGCAGGAACTGGGAATTCGTAAATTAAAAGACATACTCAAATGACACCTTCATGTCATTTCAACAATTAATAGATAGATTTGGACTACCGTGCAGCCATTTTTTTTAGATATCTTCAACTACGAAATTATATCCGCACACATCTGCCGCAGTTTGAAAGCATGTCGTCTGACACCTTGGATAGATGCCTTAGTGATAGCCGGGGGTTCGAACAGAGTCTCATTATTCTATAACTCAGTACAGGAGATGAGTACACCTTCAACTCACTCAATTAAAGAGGAGTGGGAAAAGGAATTTGGGATTTCCGTATCGGAAGATTTTTGGCAGGAGGTCTTACGCAACATAAATACGCTTTTTATTAATTCCCGTCACTCTTTAATTCAGTATAAAATTGTACACAGGTTACATTGCTCAAGGGAAAGACTTCACAAAATGTACCCAGACTGCTCTCCTCTCTGCGAAAAACGTATGACACATTATGGAAATCTGTTAGATAGTTTTGCACTTTGTCCAAGGCTTCAGGGTTTTTGGTGTGACATTTTTACTTACCTCTCTAATATTTTTAAAAACAAGATTGAGCCAAATCCAACAGTAATTATCTTCGGGATCTCCAAAGAAACACAAAGTTTACAACATTCTCAAAAAAGGTGTCAAGAACCGAAGTTCAACACACAAGCTGGACCCAGGAGCAGAACACACACACAGCGGTACGAGAGAAAAAATAAACTTTATTATAACTGAGAGTGTCCCGGGAGAGTAGAAGGGAGAAAACGCACGGAACCAGAGAAACCGAGGGACCGGGAGAAGAATCGCGCAGGAAACGCCGAGAGCGGGACCGTGGGAGGCTGAAACAGAAAAAGAAAAAAGGATTATTGGGGTGCGGGTAAACCGGCAGCATACGAGGGGAGGTAGTGTACGCGTCTTACGATGATAGCGGGGCCAAGGGAACCGGAGGGAGGGGTGAGGGTCCGTGGGGAGAAGCTCCAGAAAGGGCGAGGCGGCTGGGGTTGATCGTGATCCAAATTATGGACAGGCAGGTGGACAGGCTGGTGACTCAAAACACGCCGAGCAGTGATCTGGGTATACAAGGCAGAGTTAGTACTAGTTCACACGGATAGGATTGCCTAAGGACTTTCCCGTAGGTGTGCGTTACCGCTGAAGGACGATTACGGACTGGCGTGGAGCAGCAGGCTGGGCAGGATTAAATGGTCCACCTGGTGATCGCCTGGGATGGGATGCAGGTGTGGAGTCAGCGGCCACGCCCATGGGAGTGGGCATCCCATCAGCACCTCAGACGCCGGGCCGCGGACCATGACAAAAGGTTTATGTCATATGCATTGATCATCGCAAAGAAACTGATCCTGCAGCTTTGGAAAGGCAAAGAGGTTCCTGTGTTAAAGATGTGGCTTGCAGAACTTACAAATACTCTTCACCTTGAAAAAATAAGATATACCATGAATGGCAATGTGAAAGATTTTGAACTAATCTGGCACCCTTTACTTGCATATCTTGGGAAAATTTAAATTTTTGGCAGTTGGGGGATCGGGGCCCATAGAGGGTGTTGGTTTTTTTTCTTTTGTTTGTTTTGTCTTGTTTTGTTTAGAGAAAAAGGGGGCATAAGTTCTATTAATTTGTAACAACTGTGATACTTGCTTCTAATAAAAGACATTTGAAACAAACCTTTAACATATATAATGATTGCTGTGAAACTTTAAAATCAAAAACTTTTCAAGATGTTTCTGAAAAACGATCCGTTGAAATCTGAGGGAAAGTTTGAAACTGAATATCTGAAAAACTATCAAAGATAAAAGCCTGAAACTTCACTGCTCTTTCTCGTCATCAGAATAATTCAGGATCTGTGATTTGGGACGTCTCTGAGCAAAAGGCTTTGATCAGTGGTTGTTGACAATTGTTGACAATTCAGATTTTGACTGATTCTGATGAAAACTCCAGGCTGTTATTTCTAGGGTGTTTTAGATATTCTTGTGCAGACATTTTCAAACTAATGACCTGAAAGTAGGTCGATGGACTGTTTTTCAAGGACACACATCTAGAAGTTTTTGATGTATGAAGCTAAAATTTCACAACACAAATTAGTTCTGTGAAAATCTTATGGAACAACGTCAAGCCTGAAATGTTTTAAAATGTACTGATTTCAGGAAGAATGACCACCTGGACAAACCTCAGGTCATAAATCAGGGGACTAGATCTCATGAATATTTTACAGCCTGTCTGAGAGCTCAGAGCTGGATGTGGAGTCTCTACAGAGTAACAGCATCTCAAAATGGCCTTAAAGCTCATGTTGTCATGTTTCTTTGACCAATCAAAACCACGGTCTGAGACACATACCAGATAAGAGTAACTTTCATGCCCCCCCTCCCACCCACAGGGAGAGCACAGAGAGGCCAACCTGTCATCAGTGTTTGAATGCCGCAGAAACGTTTTTTTAAATAGTGCCTTTTCCTTCATCAGCTCATCAACTCTAGTAAATTGAAAACATTATGAAAGAAAGCAGCTTCACAGATGTTCAGGATCAACTCTGATGATGCCTTTGTCTCCTCCTCAGCCTCAACTACACACTCTAGACCAGGGGTCCCCAATCCCAGTCCACGAGGGCCGGTGTCCCTGCAGGTTTTAGATGTGTCCTTGATCCATCACAGCTGATTTAAATGGATAAATTACCTTCTCAACATGTCTTGAAGTTCTCCAGAGGCCTGGTAATGAACTAATCATGTGATTCAGGTGTGTTGACCCAGGGTGAGATCTAAAACCTGCAGGGACACCGGCTTTCGTGGACTGGGATTGGGGACCCCTGGTCTAGACTCTCGGTAGGAGTTAAATAAGAGTGTCGCTGCACGGCCCTCGGGGCTGATGTGATGGTGGCGTTCGATGACAGTCGTTTAACTCAGAGTGGCAGAAGAAGAAAAGCTCAGTGTTGGTACTCGAACACTCCAGAAACAAACAACAAGCTTCATTGAAAGAGAAACAAAGAGGAGAGGAGGTCAGCGGGCAGCAGAGACAGAGAACAACAGCCAGTTCATGGCCTGGCCACAGCAGCTGCTTTGTTCTCCAGCATCAGGCCATCAGCCCCTCATTGAGCATTCATGTCAATCAGCTGCTCCACCCGCAGAGCAAACACGCTGCTGGACAGGTCCAACAAGGTTCAAGAACACAATGGAGAAATGCACCAAGCCCCCAGTATGTCAGTCCTTCATATACGTTCCACAGACACATGTGCTCAACACTGATACCAGATATGTCCCATGATGCTTTGGGTTTTAGACCAGGTGCAGAGCTTTAGTAACACACGATCAAAAACAAGGAAAACACCATAAAAATGCAGAGTAATTGATTTCCACATTTTTAGGGTTGTTGTTTTTGTTCTGTATAGCCAACACTGAAAACATTGTCATCTTTTCACATTTCCTCTTTAGTTAACCCGTCAGTCTAAGTTTGCTCTTAATCATCATCTTCCTCTACCTCTGATGTAACCGTCCGCACTGTATCTCTGATTCTACTCTTTTATATATCGATTTCATCACCTCTTTATTTATTCTCGTTTACTGCTCACTTCATCTCTCACCCTGCTCCAAATCATTGATCCTGATAAATTGTGTTGGCACCCTCTGGTGGTCACAGTCTGCAGCAGCAGCCTTCTGTGGTCAGCTGACTCTGAAGTCTGAACCAATTAAATCAGAGGAAGACTGAAGCAAACTGTTTCTCTGATGATGAGAACAGTGGAGGTAAGTGCTGTGTGACGGACTTTCCACCATGTTATATGGACCAACCTTTGACCTCCCCAAAGGAGGACTTTTGAGGATTTGCATTTTTTCCCCTCTCAATATTAAACACCTTCATTTTGTGTTTACTTGTGTTATCTTTTCTAACACTTAAATTTGTCTGACGATCTAAAACCTTTAAGTGTGGCAAACACAAAAAGAGGACGTCAGGAAGGGGGCGAACACTTTTTCACACCACTGTAACTCAAAGGATGAACCAACAGCCAGTCTGTGAGACACAGAGGGATATGTAGAGTTGGATATCTTGAGACCGGTCTTGCTGTCTCAGATTGACATAGTGGTCGGGAGATTTGGAGTCAACAGTATCCATGAACGTAACGTTCGATAATGTGCCATGCGCAGAAGCATCAGCTCTAAGAGCCGTGCTTACAGAGCGCTTTGTAGTGAATCAGAAGAGTCGACTCCCATTGAGCAAGAGCCGCTCCTCACTTAATTTCCTTTGGCTGCTCAGCTCTCACACAGTGGCTCAGCTATGCTCCAATCCCTCCATATTGTGGCCAATCACATGTGAGGATATAGGATAATATCATTATGTGAAAAACAGAGAGGGTGAGAGACGCGACAGTCAAGTGGAGCATACGTCTGTCCTCTCAGTGAGTGATTGAGACAGTAGACAGCGGTGAGGAGGGCTGTGCCAGTGCAAAAACACATAAATATGCCCGACACCCGTAAACGAAGCAGCATCTGGCTGCAGTTTAAAGACTTTTTTGTCTCCGCCTCAGTCTTGGTCTTGTCTCAACTTTGTTTTAGTCTTGACTCGGTCTGTCTTGGTCTCGATACCCTCTGGTCTTGGTATTGTCTTGGTCTTGGTTTAGGCGATCTTGACTACAAGTCTAGGAATATGTTTGGTGTCTCTGGAGACTTCATACGTTCTCCAGGTTAATCTGATTTGATTATTGAGAGATAAGCAAGATGGCGCCAGTGTGTACGGCAAGCCGTCTCCGCTCCTCCGAGTTCCTGTTGTTGTTAGCTGTTTTATTTTCCTTATGTTTTCTGGATGGAACCACATTAATTGTTTATGACCGTCAAACGCTGCTGGATCTCCGACCTCTGAAACATTTCCGACCTTTGAAACATCAACCAGCATATCCACTTTTGAAATTGGGAAGCGACATTCCGTCTCCAATAGACACGACTACTGGCATTTATTGCCTGCCTTTTTTCCCCCCTGCCAAGAAACGGCCCAGACGACGGGGAAAACGGAGCGGCATCCGGATTCGCATCAAAACTTATTTGAAACTACATGGTGTAACCAACTACTACGCCATTTCGGATATCCTCCAACCCCTATCCTCTCTCCATGACCAGCACACCATCAGATTACTCCGCCATCGATGGATCCGACAACTCGCTAATTCGGAACTACCAATCGTCCACCAACCCACTAGAAGCTGGATACGGGCGCGTGGTGGTGGCGTGAACCACAGCAACCTACGTCCGCTGAGGCGTGCTCCAAATAGCGATGAGATGACTACGATCAAGATGGCTGTGCTGAACATTAGATCGCTGGCGAACAAGTCTTTCGTTCTGAATGATTTTTTTCTCTCCTCCGAGCGAGACTTTCTATTCCTGACAGAAACCTGGATCCGACCTGGTGAGTCTGTCTCCCTATCGGAATTTCTTCCACCAGAATGTACTTTTGTCAGTACTCCTAGGACTTCGGGCAGAGGGGGAGGGCTAGTCACGGCTTTTAAAAACAAATTCCGTGTGCGACAGCTTCCCCCAGCCATATTTTCTAGCTTTGAGGTGCAGTTACTTGAGTTGAACTGCTCCTCCCCGATCCTCTGTGCGGTGGTATATCGCCCACCAAATGTCAATAAGGATTTTATTCATGAGTTCGCTGACTTTTTAGGAAACCTCTTGGTTAATTATGACTGTACTCTCATTACTGGTGATTTCAATATTCATGTCTGTTGTGAGTTGGACCCACTGGTCAAGGACTTTCATGCTCTTATAGACTCTTTTAACCTTACTCAGTGGGTCAGTAAACCAACCCATATTAAAGGCCACACGCTTGATTTGGTACTATCCTACGGTTTGGACATTTGCATTACGGACATTTATAATCCTGGGATATCGGACCATTTCCCGGTTTTGTTTAATGTCAATGTGTGCAACATGGAGCTGAAACGTGAGGGTCCTGTGCAAAATATACGCATGATTAACTCAGAGACTATTGCTCAGTTTTCTATGGCTCTGACCAACACTGCCTTCTGCGAAATTAACTGGGATACAGCTACACCGGTTAATGATCTCGCTAACTCCTTCATCGCCACCTGTACTTCTATTTTAGACACTGTAGCTCCCTTAAAGACCAAACGCCTTAAACCATTCCGTCAACCGTGGATGAATGACTATACTCGTACCCTCCGACGTGAATGCCGCCAAGCGGAGAGGAGATGGAAGAAAGACAAACTCCAGATCTCCTTTGACATTCTCCACAATTGTCTGAAGAAATATCAGAAGGCTGTTAAAACTGCAAAAGCCTACTTCCTTTCGGAGGTCATTGCGACTAATAGTCATAAGCCGCAGGTCCTTTTTGGCATTTTTAATTCGTTAATAAATCCACTCTCCACTCAGACCGAGACCTCCCAAGCTTTATGTGAAAAATTCCTAAACTATTTTTCAGATAAAACTATAGCACTAAGATCCACATATCTACCCATTGAGGACACATCTTTAACATCCGAACCCTCGTCGGTACTAGAACAGTTTGAATTTGTTTCCTTTCCGACCCTTAAGGAAATAATAGCTCAAACGAAAAATTCCAATTCCCGTCATGATGTGCTCCCTTCTCGCATTATCAAAAACGCCCTGAATATTGTAGGACCCTGGATTTTACTTATAATGAATTCATCACTACTATCAGGCTGCGTCCCTGCCGTGTTCAAACATGCAGTTATCCAACCTGTAATCAAGAAAAGTAATCTTGATCCTAATGTCCTCTCAAACTATAGGCCGGTATCGAAACTCCCTTTTATGGCTAAAGTCTTAGAGAAAATTGTTCTCAAGCAATTGCAATCTTTCTTAGAGGCAAATGGAATCAATGAAAAATTCCAATCTGGTTTTAAACCTCACCACAGTACCGAGACAGCTTTACTGAGAGTTTTTAACGATCTCCTCGTAACTGTTGATACAGGGCGCCCTGTGGTTTTAGTTCTTTTAGACTTGTCCTCTGCTTTTGATACGGTCGACCATGATATTCTCCTTTCAAGACTTGAACATGTAGTTGGCCTTAAAGGCAAAGTACTCTCATGGTTTAAATCATACCTATCCGAGCGGTTTTTCTCTGTCTCTATGGGAAATCACTCCTCTTCCCCCGCACCCCTTCGTTGCGGTGTTCCCCAGGGGTCTGTGTTAAGTCCCACGCTGTTCTCTCTCTATCTGTTACCCCTGGGAAAAATCTTTAGAAATCACAATATCTCTTTTCACTGCTATGCGGATGATATCCAAATCTATTTCCCTTTGAATTTGGATCTTCAATCCCCGCTATTGCCGTTGCTTAATTGCCTGTGTGACGTCAGAGACTGGCTACTGCATAATTCGCTCACCCTCAATGAAAACAAAACAGAAATTATCGTCTTTGGTAGCCACATGCCGTTGAAACAGCTTTCGGAGACTTTAGGTTCCTATGCCAGCCATTTATCGCCCACTGTCAGAAATCTCGGAGTAATGCTGGACAGCTCCCTCAAATTAGATAAGCAAGTGGCTGCAGTGGTAAAAACCAGCTTCTACCAACTACGCCAAATTTCGAAGGCAATGCCTTACCTACGACATAAAGACCTTGAAAGGCTCATTCATGCTTTTATAACCTCTAGACTGGACTACTGTAATTCTCTTTACTTAGGCCTCCAACTCTCTCTTATTCAACGCCTACAATTAGTCCAGAATGCCGCAGCACGCCTTTTAAGCGGCGCTAGAAGACAGGATCATATTACTCCCATTCTAGCTGACCTCCACTGGCTTCCTGTCAAATACCGTATTGTTTTTAAAATTCTTTTATATACTTTTAAAATCTTAAATAACTTGGCACCCAGTTATTTGATTGACCTTCTTAATCTATATATCCCTACAAGGGCACTCAGATCCTCTAATCAGGGGCTTCTAATGCAACCAATGTCTCGATTAAAGACGAAGGGGGATCGGGCCTTTGCTTTCGCTGCACCAAAACTCTGGAACAGCCTACCGGTTGATGTCCGTGTGTCGGAAACTATCCAATCTTTTAAATCTCGGTTAAAAACCCATCTATTTAAGCTCGCTTTTCAAACTACTTAGCTTAATTTTCCCTGATTCATGCCTGTTCTTATATTATTATTTTATAATTTTATTCTTTGTTAACTGTTTTCTCCTGTTGTAAATTGCAAGTATGGTTCGTTTGTGAAGCACTTTGTTGTACTTGTGACTTTTAAATGTGCTATAGAAATAAAATTGAAATTGAAATTGAATAAGTTGGCAGCTTTTATTACTCCATAAAAAAGAGAAATAAAATGAAAAGAAAATCAATGTAATGAACATTATATTATTTTATATGACAGAACAGAACACACCAATATTTAGATCACACACTAAAAATTGATTGAAATGGTTAGGAATGGAGTTACTAATGAGATAATACATGTTTATTGGAACTTTTTGGTTTCTGGATAACTAAACACACCCCGGGTCAAACAGACCCAGGAACATCATTGGTGTACCTGAGCAGGGTTAAAAGGTGATTCTGAGCTCATCTTCTCAGTGACTGCTGTAAAATAAAATAAATAAATAAATAAAATTATAAATGAACACGCAAAGCAAATTATTGTGCAACAGTTGCAGAACAAAGAGGGAATAATGCAAATGTACACTTACAATTTAAAACAAGATAAAAACGTGTATTTATTAAAACCGAAGAGAAATTTGGTTTAAAAAAACCAAAAAGAAATGTTTCTCCTAAATTCAGCCAGCAGACAGGTTTATATATTTAAGGTTTATAAACTTTGTTATGTATGTCGAGTATAAAATGTGTCCATGTGCATGTGTTTGACTGTATTAGACCTAAATCTGAAGAAGATATGTGTTTCTACTTGTCCTACATTAGATATATTAGTATATTTACATTAGCTAACGTTGCATAAACAGTCTGACTGCAAAGCAACAAATGAAGCTAAAAACAGACAAACTGATGATGACTTTGTACACATGATGAAGACAACAGGTGTTATCTTACCTGTTCAGTCTGTACCGTACTTTTCTGCCATCTCTCTGAGACAACTGCACAGATTTTGCACAGATATGAGATCTCATGTGATTTCATGATATCACAGGAGCTTCTGCCTATGAGTCACATGACCACAGCCTGGCTAGATTGTATCAAGTTATATCAACATGACTGAATTTAACAAATGTTAAGTAAACTGTACATGATTTAACTACTTTCATTGTGAAAATTTATAATTGTTTTGTTTAAATTACACTACTTGTTAACAAAACCACCAAATTTCACTTTATCTCACTCAGATGTCCAACAGAACAAATGTTAATGAATAATCTTAAAACATTAAATTCAGCTAAATTTTGACTGAGCTAAATCAGTGGCTCATGCCCCACATGCCTCTGTTAGTAAGTTTTGTTAGCCGGGTCTGTTTATAATAATGGATTGGATTTATATAGCGCTTTTCTAGGCACCCAAAGCGCTTTACAATACCACTATTTATTCACTCTCACATTCATACACTGGTGGAGGCAAGCTACAGTTGTAGCCACAGCTGCCCTGGGGCAGACTGACAGAAGCGAGGCTGCCATATCGCGCCATCGGCCCCTCTGGCCATCACCAGTAGGTAAGTAGGGTAAAGTGTCTTGCCCAAGGACACAACGACCAGGACAGAGAGCCCAGGGATCGAACCGGCGACCTTCCGGTTACAGATGCGATTCCCAACCCCCTGAGCCACAGTCGCCCTTTTCGGTGTGAAGCCAAACGAACTTAAACATTTTAGGATAAACCGAGCAGACAGTTCACTCTTTAAGCTAAGTGTATTTATGGGAGCCAAACAGCTGCCCGTGGACTGTGGTGAAGACACAGACTCAACCATGCTGTGCTGAAGTTTGTCCTTAAAGCGCTCTTATCCAGTATAAACCACTAATAATGAGACAGACAGTAGATGGAAAAGTCCTCCTCCTGTTTCTTTTGTTGTTAACTGCCATGGTTTGTTTTCTTTCTGCAAGTGTCCAGAGTCAGAAGAGACTGAGAAGGTGAGAGGAGATGGGACACTGGCTCTCCATTCTTTGCCATTATTCGCCTCTTCCTCAAAGCCATGCTCACCTCAGCTATCAATGTACCCGCTCCATTCCAGTCACACCTGTCAATTATCAGTTTACCCTCACTGACCCACGGCCACGTCCAGCTCTAAAAACACTTTACTACGAATAAATCTGTTTTCTTAATGAAACACTGTAAAATGTATGTGCTGTCTCTGCGTTTGAGTCCAGTTTTTCCTGTCGGCCTGTGACACTGCATCCCTGATGATACACCAGGACAGATCCAGCAGTGTGTGAGGAAGAGGAGGAGAAAAAGGAGCCAGCAGCAGCTGAGAGATGGAGAGGAGAACAGGGGGAGTACAGACAGCCGTTCTCTGTACTTGTTAAAAACAATTAAAATACATTCTAGATATTTCCAACACAAAATATAACAGCTACCTATACAGTGGCAAATACGTGGTGACAAAGAGAATCCAGATCAACTGGAAAATAAGACTGTTTTTGTAAAATGAAAAGTTTTATCAATGTAGCAGAGCAGTGAGTCCCTGCTGCTGCTGCTACTGGACAAACACCTCCTTGTCCATGTTTCTGTGTCTGCAGACTGCCAGGACAGGATGGATCTGTTAAGGAGGAAAAGATGGACAGACAGCTTTGATAATACTTTGATTTACCCAGAATTCATTTAATGAAAATATTGTTTTCAAAGTGGGATTGTGCTGCTTTCAGTGGGAAAGGTTTACAGCTCTTCTAAATAAAAAAATGTAGCTACAATATGTTCATGAACCTGAAGTTTGCAAGTATCAGCATCAAATCATGAATGTGAAACTCATGGTGTTTCATGTGTCCTGATGCTCAGTCATCCAAGTAAACAAATGCCAAAAATGCTCATCTGGACATAGTGTTTTCTGGGACATGGTGTTTTCTGGGACATGGTGTTTTCTGGGACATGGTGTTTTCTGGGGCATGGTGTTTCACACAAATATAAATAAAATAAACACGCTGTCCAACACATCTGTAGCTGCTGCTGTCACACATGCTCGGTGACAGCAGCAGTGTGTTATACCTTCTTGGTCTTCTTGACCTTTGAAGCCTGTCACCAAATTCCAGCAGATTCTTCACCAGGACCCTTTGTGATAGTTCAACCCAGGAGCGTCAGGTAAATGACGCTCCTGGGTTGTGTGAAATCCCAGAAATAAACCTTAGACAAAGTGAATCTGTGAACTAAGGTGTAGGTCTGTTAGGTTATGTTGCGGTGATCCTCGATTTGGGGGATTTGTGTTCATACTGGAGTGCAAAATTAAAACCAATAGAAGATGGACAAGAAAAGTTCAAAGCCATCAGGAGCTCAGTTTAGAAAAAATAAAAAAGAAGAGGAGGAGAAACGAGCAACAGATGCAGGTAAGCAGATGTGTGATTGGATAATGGCAGGTCATCCTGAAACAATCAGAATCAGAATACTTTATTAATCCCTAAGGAAATTGTGTGGATTACAGTTGCTCCAAGAAGAAATGGTAAAAATACTAAACTCCAAACAGTACATTATGTTACAGGTTTTAATATTAATTGTCAATTGTTGATTTGTCCTGTTCTCATTGTATGACGAATTATGATGACTGTTTGGTAGCCGTTTGCATACAATGCATACTCTCTCTCTCTCTTCATATGTGTGTTTCTCTGGCAAAATTCAGTATGTTTCGACAACAGTTTTATCGTAATGTATAATCCTTAATATGCAGAGGGAGTGTTCGCCCGGGGTGCCAAACAGGCTAGGACCGCCACTGGCCCTGACAAGCTCAGCTGAAGCTCTTCTTCTCAGTTTCTCTGGCAGACATTCATAAATGTCTCTGAGCTTCACCAAAGGCTGATGGCTGGGTTTTGGCGCCCTCTCATGTCAGAAGCTCAGAATGCATGACTAAAGCTGTGACTGGCTGGGAATCGTTAGTCGGAGATTAAATAAATCATGAAGCTCTGGCAAGCAGCTGATGTCACACTCTGCTGGCTGCGGATTGGTCCACAGGCAGCAGGTGATTAGCAGGTGTGCTGACACCTGAAACCTTCATCCATCAGCAGCTTCACTTTGTGTCTTCAGCAGCCAATGCTTGGGTTTCAACTGGGACAGAGTGAACGGAGGTGAGTCTGTGTCTACTTAGACTCTACTGTCTCTGTCTGTCTTTGTTTCTATGGTTCTCACTGACAAACTCTCTTCCTCCTCCTCATGGATGAGACAAGAGTCCACCACAGTCCAGAGTATCTGTGCTGATCCAGGAGCAGGGTTAGCCTAGAAAACAAAGAACGCTAAAGTCTGACTCAGTTACCATGGTCACTGACCTGCTTCCTGTCTACTCCTCCTGCTGAGCCCAAAGTCTGATCCTCGGTTTATTCTGGTGCTGAAATCATGAGAGCATTTAAAGATCTGCGCTCGTTCCTTGATGAGTTCCTGACCGAGTGTCACTGTTTTTGTTTCATAATCTATAACTAATGTGAGATTCACTCTGACCTCACATCTCCATAAACACCACGACACAGCAGAGCAGCATGAACTCTGTGCTTTCTATTCACAGCATGTGCAGTACAGTTTTGTAGTAATCCAGTGAGGATGATCAGAGAGGAAACATGGAAGACAGCAGTGTTAGAACTCATCTGTTTAAGTATTGTGATGATATTTGAACGATCAAAACTTTAGTAGTTTGAGTTCTGCAGAGTTTCCTTGCCTGCTCGGTGGCACTGATGATTCTCACATCTCCACCCATCTGAAACACAAGTTTGTTTGCTCTGTTTTTATTTATTTATTTCTATCCCCCCAGTGCACAAATATAACTGAACCTCTGTAACACAGTAACCACATACCTGTAATCTGATTACTGATGGATGTAATGTGATTACTTTGGAACAGCCTTTTAGTTAGAGGTTAGTAAGTCTGAGTCTCTGTGAACTTCATAAAACATAAATTCATACATGAATGACTTAAAGTATTATTCATGTAACTAAACAAACAGTCAGCACTTTAAAACACACTGAAGTTACTAAAGTTTCTTTTCTCTGTTGAATTAAACTGTAACTTTAATCGTGATCAATCATTAATCACTGGCAATAATCATGTTCTGAATGAAACACAAAGAGCTGCTCACTGATCAACAATGATCTTATTCTGTGTTTCAGACTCATCATGGATCCAGACTCCATCGGTAAGATCGCCTCACTGTTCAGTGAAACCTGAAACCCGCTGAGCTCAGGTTCAACTACATGTTTAAAAAACAAAAGCCTGTGTGTGAGGAGATGACAGCAAACAGAAAGCAAATAGAGACAGAATAGAAATATGTCTGTTCTTTGTTCTGTTCGTTAAGATCAACATCCTGAAAGTAAAGTGTCACACTGTCTTCAATTATGTATTCAGAGCAGGGTGTTTGTGTAAGATGATCCCTGAGTGCTGCCTGACAGGTGAGCCTGAGTTCAGGGAGGATGGAGGAGCTCTGATAGCAGTCTGAATGAGATCCTTTGACAGTGCTGATGGTCATCATAAGACTCAAACATCTTCACTACAAACGGCTTACTTTCATGTATTTGTACACACAAATACATGTTGTTGTTATTTTTGTTTTTTTCCTTGTTTGTTTGTTTGTTTTGTTTTTGCTTTGTTTTATTATTTGCTTTGAGCCCTGTGTACAGGAGCTGCATGCAAAAAGATCTTTTGTTAAAAGGGTTGGCGTAATAAGCAAATGCTTCAGCCAGTACCTTTTGATTAGCCTTGTCTCGTGCTTTCTTGCTTTGTGGTAGATCTTTGTTCTGGCTTCACTGAGATATTTGAATGCTAATCAATCAAATCAAATCAATCAATCAAACAAACAATACATATATGTACAAAGAGTAAGAAGAAAATGAAGCCTGATGTACATGAACCTGAGCATTGACACAGAGACGATGAAGTTCACACAAATGTTTATGTTCACCAGCGTTTCCAGATGTTTATGTTCCCCAGTGTTTCCAGATGTTTGCTTCCTGTTTATCAGAGAGTTTCAATCAAATCTGTCCATCGGGCTACAGAACTGCCATGAAGCTCCAGGCTCTGCAGAGACTCTGTTGCTGTGGGTAACAGTGCACTGAGTGTATTCTCTGTACCACATGTACTGCAGTATATGTACTGTACTCTGTGTAGTAAATGTACTGCAGTATATGTATAGTACTCTGTGTAGCACATGTACTGCAGTACATGTGCTACACAGAGTACTATACATATACTGCAGTACACTTAATGTACTCTGTGTAGCACTGCGTGTACTCTTGTACAGTCAGATGTTCAGCTCTAACACTGACCCTGAGACATACTTGCCAACCTTGAGACCTGAGAATTAGGGAGACATTCCATAAAGGGGGGAGGTTAGGTATACATATACAGAAAACTTGAATTTCACAGTGTTTACTTATTTAAAATTGTATTTAAAGTAAGTTATTACTGTCCCCCAGCCGGGGCTGTCCAAATTCAGAGGCTGCATCCACCTGAGAACCCGGCCTTCATGGTCTAAGTGGGCCGGGTACCCTGAAAGCCAGGTAGGCCAGAAGTGAGCGACTGTGCCGGTCTAGCCCTCAAAAATATGTCACGAGCTTTCTCAGTGGAGTGAAACTCTGCCTTCTGCTCCTTGCTACCTAAATATAACCGGACGCTGACATAACTTCTCGACCATCTCACGCTTCTTTTTCATCAGTTTTCTGTTTGACGTTTATTCAGCTGTGTGAAAACCCTGAGAGGAACCCTCCCGAGGGATTAATACAGTTTTATTTAATCTAATCTAATAACTTTAATCTCAGCCAAACCGATTTACTCAGGAACAAATAAAACACTGAAAAAAGTCAAACAATAACATTTTTAGGTTATCTGTGTGCCTTATATATCACGTTTAACCTGAGTAGCCAAAGACCGCTGGGGTTTGAAAACGATCTGCCGGGAGTTTACTGTTCTCGCCGGCTTAGATATTTGAAATTTACACAGCTACATTCTCGCCTGAAAATATGCTAAAAGTTTATTTTGCAACCCAGAAAGAGTAATAAGAGTAATGTTAAAACTAAGTAGCTGCCGCCATTGGTGGGATGGCTGTAGCTCAGGTGGTAGAGCAGGTCATCCACTGATCGGAAGGTTGGTGGTTCGATTCCTGGCTTCCCCTAGTCTATGTGCCAAATATCCTTGGGCAAGATATTAACCCCAAATTGCTCTCCGATGCATCCATCGGAGTATGAATGTGTGTGAATGTTAGCTATGAAGCACTTAGAAAGATGTGCTTGTGTGAATGGGTGAATGCACTAGTTGTGTAAAGCGCTTTGAGTGCTCAGATGAGTAGAAAAGCGCTATGTAAGCCGGTCCATTTACCATTTTTGGAAACTGGAATTGGCTGGGCCGCGCTATGAATTCAGGGATATGGTTTTTCATTTTTGTTTTCATTTTGTTTTGGTGGAAAATCAGGAGAAATTCGGGAGAATGGTGGCTCCGGGAGATTTTCGGGAGGGGCACTGAAATTCGGGATTCTCCCAGTAAAATCGGGAGGGTTGGCACGTATGCCCTGAGAGTCAGCTGACTTCATGAGCTCACCTCTGACCTGTACATGTTCAGATGTTACGGTGACATCGCTGTCTGTTTCTAGTGGACACCGTGTTGGTGCGACACGTCACAGCGGCTCTCCACTCGGGGGGTGGAGCTCAGAGTGACGTCGCAATGAGCAGACAGGAAGTGACCTGCGCTCTGAACAGGATGTTCCACAGCGCATCACAGGACGTGCCATTTCATGTGACTGCAGCAGCTACCGAGGAGACATGCAGTCTGATGTTCAGGTTGTTTGACCGGTCAGTGTACTCACAGTATCACATTACTTGTAGTGCTCATAGTACTAACAGGACTGCACCCAGTCAGAGTAACAATCTGTGTGCGTGTGTGCGCGTGTGTGCGTGTGCGTGTGTGTGTGCTGCAGCAGTCAGTCCGATGAAGTTTCAGCTCGCTCTCTTCAAACTGCTCTTATCGCTCTGTCCTCAGATAACCTGCTGCTAAAGTACAGAGGTGAGGGCAATACACTGCTCTATAACAGGCCTTCACAATAAAATGCACAGCACTTCACAATAAAATGTACAGCCCTTCACAATAAAATGCACAGCCCTGTAGAATAAAGCTCGGGTGTTTTCAGGTCTGCTGCAGGTCTCGACAACCCCTTCAGGATCCATCAGCAAGCCTGGACTCAGGTGTTTGCTGATGGACCTCATCCAGGTAAAAAGCTCACACTACATTTCCCAACATGCCTCTGCTGCTGCTCTCTGTAACGTGTGTTTTCAGGTTCCTGCGGCAGTTCAGGAGGAAGTCGTGTTTGACGATTTGGAGGCGGCGGTTCAGTCGTGTTTTAAAGGGGTGAGAACACAAACGCACACCTGGCTGTGATTGGCCATCGTCATGGTTAACATGTTATGTGTGTTTATAGGTGTTGACCCCAACGGTGAGCAAGCATCATCTGTTGTCATGGCTGCAGAGTGAGCCATGCCTGTTGCTATGGTTATCCACTCTGTACCGGCTGTCAGCCAGTCAGAGCGTCCAGCACAATGTTCGCTGTCACATCTGTAAGACCCGCCCCTTCACTGGGCTCAGGTGATGTACATTTTAAACTGGAAACTGGGTAAACCCGGTCCAGATGTGTGACGAAGATTTACCTGTGTATTCAGGTATCGATGTATGAAGTGTGTGAACGTCCATGTGTGTCAGAGCTGCTTCCTGACTGACCGCCAGACCAGGAAACACAAAACCCACCATCCAGTGCTCGAGTTCTGCAAGCAGGTAAGAACACACGTAACCGGAAGCACAGGGAACAGAACAGGTATCAGGGGGCACAGGTAAGAACTCATTTAACAGTACAGGTAAGAGGAACAGGTGACAGGAGACAAAGGTAACAGGAGTAATAGGTGAAAGCCTGACAGGTAAGAGGACGCAGAGAGGAAGCGAGGGGTAAATCCCCACAGGTGCACATGGAGGGGTAACGCTTGTAGAAGACGTAATAACCTGTTCAGTTCAGTTGTCATTCTATACCAGCCCACCTGGAGAGAGTCTCTAACCTCGTTGGTGCGCAGTGCTCATCACGCCTTGCTGCCACGGCGACACACTCAGAGAGAAGCTAATTGGAAGAGGGTCCTAATGTGGGAGGAGCCAAGCGAGACGGAGAACAGGTGTGAAAATAACACTTTCATAATACGACCCCCCTCGTTAGGTATCTTATTATAATTACATTTCTTTTCCCCTCAGAGCACCACCTGCTTCTGATGCCTCAACACGATTGGCTGGCTCGTCTCACAGCCCCTCCTCTGAGAGGGGTGTTTCACATGCCGCCTCAGAGGCTCCTCCTCCTCACTGCTCTTCTTCGTGTAAATCTCTGCAGACGAATGAGGACACGTCCAGTCAGCAGGTGACGTGATGAACTCACTGTGTACTGTGATGTCATAAAAATTATGTAATAGCAACAGTCATGTGACTGTGTGTGTTTGGCGTTGAAGACAGTGGCGTTGCTGACAGACGTGAAGAACCTACAGAGGGACCGATGGTGAGAACAAAGAAAAACAGAGCCAGATGGTTTTATCAGCCTCGTGTTTATGTTTGTTTGTTTCTTTTTATCTTGTTTTGTTTTAGTTTGCTACCTTATGTTGTTTGTTTGTTTGTTTTTCCCCATCAGGCTGTTGGAGCAGGAGCTCCAAACGTTTCGGCTCACTGTCCAATCCGAGCAGGGCATCCTGGAGGAAAGGTGCTCTGAGATGGAAGTTACTGTGGAAACATTGACGCGGTACAATGCTCAACTGCAGGGCATGCTCACACAGGTGAGTGGATGTGGGCGGAGTGATTGGCTGATGACTGCTGAGGTGCCTTCTATTAGTTGTAGCTGAAAATGTTGTTCTTCAGGCTCTGAACAAGATGGAGGCTCAACAACACGCCAGCAACATGCCAAACAGTGCCAACACGGAGAACACAGAAAGAGGAACCATCACGCCAACTTCTGACACTCTGAAAAGCACAGAAGAAGAAACAGAGGAGGAAGAGGAGATAGAGGATGAGTGGAGCCAGGAAGAACTTCAAACTCAAACATCTCCCACAATCCACCAGGGCTCACCTCCCTCACCTGATGGAGACTGTGAGGAGTCTGCAGGTCGCATGTCTCCACATCATCCAGTAGAGCTACAGCATGGCCCTGAGGAGGCGGAGCTACAAGGAGAACGAAACAGTCTGTCTGAAGAAGAGGAGGAACATGGGCCACGTAGTTCAGAGACGCTGCTGCAGGGGACTGTAGAACGACTGAAGGCTGCGCTGGAGACACACAGGTGGACTCAGACAGGTGAGGCACAGACAGGTGACTGAGACTGCAGAAGGAAACGGAAATGACTGCCTAAGGTCAGACTCACCTATCAGGTGAGCACACACCTGACAGTCAGTACCTGTAACAGTCAGTGCATCATTTACACCTGCTGCATATCCTTTCCAGCTCAGTCTCTTTGCCAAGCCAGTTAGCACAAGTCCTTTCTTCTTCATCTCTTTGATAACTTTGTCCTTCAAACACTAAAATTAATGTTACATCATGTTTCTAACTCTGTGTCCAGGTGAGAGGACGAGGGCGGAGCTTCTGCAGGCTGCTGAGCAGGTGGGAGACTCGATGCTCCACCTGGTCGACGCTATGGAAACAAACTCACCAGCTGATTCGTCCAGCTTAGAAAACTTTATTTAAACATTAAATAAATGCACAGATACAAAAAGTATCAAAGTTCACCTGTAGAAAAGTTACCAAAACATAACGTGTTTCTATGGAGACGTGAAGCTGCCAGGATCATCATCAAGTCGTCATGTTTCATGTGATGTTTTACAAACATGAATTTAAATAAAACATGAAATTTCTTTTGTCATATTTTTTTAACATTTCATCCGAATTTTGTTTACACACAATAAATAAAATCCATTCATAATTTTTATTCCAATGCTTCCCAAATAAAACTTTAAAATAATTAAATTAAAACAATAAAAGCTCTTCAAAATGGACAGATTAAACTTTATATTTAGATTTTTAACTTTAAAAATTAACATTTTAAAACAATCAGATTTGAAAACATCATTATGGCCAAAACAAACCTGGCATTTAAAACACACCTGGACAGGCAAGTCGTACTACAAACACAGTAAAAATGATAAATGGATTCAGTTTTCATTTTAAAATTGGCACCAGCACGCTTCCATACACTTCTAACAGCCTAATTAAAGGCTACATTATCCAAGAATAACTGATCAATAACCCATCAATAACCAGCACCATCAGGTTTCATGAAAAATAAGACTTCATTTTGAAAATCAGCTATCGCCGCGACCTGCGGCCCCTCCTCCGGCGTGATGACAGTAAGGGGGCGGGGCCTGCAGAGATTGGGGGTTTCCTGCCAGGTCCAGCCCGGCGCAGCCCCTCCCTCCTTGGGTGAAGGGGTGTGGCCTGACCCCTGGTTTGTATCTGGGAGGGTGGAGGGAGTGCCCTCTCCCTTCTAGCCCCTCTTCTGCTCTCTGACAGCCTGTTGAGGGGCGGAGCCTGAGTTATGTCGGACTGAGCAGAGTCCCTGCTTAGCGTGCTTAGCAAAAGGCTGCTGCTGTGACCTTTGACCTCTGTGGGCGTTCTATCGGTGTTCAGGTCCGGGCTCAGACTCCTGAACAGCTGACGAACACAGGGCGGCGGTGGCCCAGAGGGGGTGGAGCCTCTGCGCCATAGGAGGCCTCTGGGTGGGTTCTTGAGGATACGGTTGGAGGCGGGGTCGTAGAACCGGACAGGAAGTCGTTTGTATTTGACCTTTAACCCCTGCTGCTCAAGCGGGCGCCGTTTCTTTCTGCAGCGTTTGTGGGTGGAGCCTAACGCTGACATGCGGTTGGGGGCGGAGCCTGATGGGGAGGAGAGTAGGTAGACCAGCGAAGTGCGTGGCTGTACAGGTGTGATGATGCTGGAGTACGACGAAGGGAGAGAACGCCACGTTGGCACAGGTGTCCTCTCAGCTGCCTCTGGATTGGCTTGTGGGTAGTCGATGGGTGGGGCCTCAGGGGATAGCTGATGCACGGCGGGAACGACCAATCGGACTGTCTGAGTGCTGTGACTGACCTTCACCACCTGCAGGAACAGTGCAGATGAGACCTTGTTCTTTTGCAGGAACTGACAGCGCTCTAAGTCACACGACTCACCTGACACCTTGATGCCAGTCTGAAGCTCCGCCTCCTTCCCCTCCTTCTTCTCATATACACATAGTCCCCCTCGTCTGGGTCCAGCAGGGGTAGCATACCTGCATCTGGCTCCACCTCCTCGGGTTCAGCATCCCCCTTCATTTTCTGGCTCCGCCTACCATACCTGAGTTTGATGACATCAGCAGAGAGAGTCATGGGTGTGATTTACGACCTGAACATGGATTACCCGCAGAATAAAAACCTCGTTTTAGTGGAAAAGTTGCGTGACAGCGACCACTTCAGCTCTTATACCTGAAGTATCTTAATCCAGGACATCTTTAACCAGGATGTTATTGGCTACTTTTACTACCTAACTCAAACTGCAAACTTAAGGAGACTCAGGCAGGTCTCTAGACTAACGTTTTGCCATGGCTGCACTGGTGCACCTAACAACAAAAGTAACAAAAGTTACGTGCACACAAATTTTTCAACCACATCGCTTAACGCCGCAGCTTTACATGTTCACTTTGTTTTTAACTGCTGTCCATACAGACAATATTGATTTGTAAGTGATTAACTAACAATCTTGTCAACACAAAGTTCTTTATTTGGAGCACATTTCTACAAGAAAGATAAGTTACTGTATTTTTCAGACCATAAGGTGCACGGGTTTATAAGGCGCATTAAGCGAAACCAAACAGTCAGATAAGTCTTTAATAAACTTTACTCAACTCATTCTTCTTGCTTCCTCTACTTCTGTATCATTGATTCATTAATGTTGAATTCTCTCAGCTGCTCTATTCCTGCGTGACTGATAAGAGTTTGAAATCCATGTCGTAAGCATGTCTCTTAACAGGAGCCATTTTGGGGTCCTTATACACACACAATACGGTAATATTATGCTGAAGCACAGTGCGTATCACTACACGAGGCTCCTGACTGTGGTAGCAGCTGTGCTCCAACAATCTATCAAGCGGTGCGGCTTCATAGCTTACCAAAGAGATGCTGAACCATTTTCACAGATCTTTGAGCGCCGTGTACATAAAATCGTTTTGTGGTCAGTAAGCACAACCAGAATTCATACATAAGGCACACTTTTGAGGAAATTAAAGGATTTTAAGTGTGCTTTATAGTCCTAAAAATACGGTGCAGAAAAAGTTCTTGTGCTTAAAGTGCTTCACTGAGCTGAAATTTAAACTTAAAATATCTTAAGATATATAAAATTAAAAGAAAGTCAAAATTAAGTGCCTCAAAGGTTTTGAACTGAACATCTCAATATCTGAACACCTTACCTTGTGCATGGGCACCTGAGAGGTCCCGACCTTGACTATCTCTGATTGGTTTGGACCACGATATGGGCATAATGTTGTCTGTTGTTGGCCACACAGAGACTTTCAGAGTTGCGGAGACTTTTTTTTTTTTTACTTGAACCTAGGATTTTTTTTTGTCGCACCTTTGAGAAATTAGGTCGCATTTGCAACCAAACTGGTCGCACTCTAGAGCCCTGTCAGGTAAGCTCAACTAGCTTTATGTAAGCTCAGCTGACTTCTTGTTTCCTGTGGATTGTAATATTGGCAGGTTCTGGCTCACCTGGCGAGGGACTCTGTGTCGAAGTAGCAGATGAAGCGCCCACGCCTGAACTGTCTCACCAGCCTCTCCACCTTCTCCTCGTCCTCCTGCTGGATCTGGGTCCAGGTCTTCCCCCTGAAGGATTCTGGGATACGCTCCGGGGCGGGCCTCACCTCCTCGATGGGTAGGGTCCAGAACCCCTCCTCCGTCCTGTCACCCGGCCCGTGGAGGGCAAAGTGCAGCTGCTGTGAGTACACTCTATCTTCCACGTCCACCTGCGTGTCCATCAGATGGCAGAGGTCCCGCCCCTCCGCCTGACTCACCTGCGCAGGTGTGTCACTGAGAGTTCGCGCTCGTTGCAAAACCACCTGCAAGGTGACATCAGTGATCAGTGTCTGCGCTTGTCAGGACACGCCCAATTCTTCCCTGGACCCACAGGTACCTGCACAGGCGAGTCCCAGTCTTCACTCGGTGTTTCCATGGAAACAGGGAGGCTTAGCTGGAAGCTGTCTGTATCATCTTGGCAGGAAATGGCGGCATAACAGCACCTTTGAATCACCTGCGGGTGGAACAGAGAGACTGGTTGACAGGAAGTCCACCTGGGAACCATCAGTGTACTGGAACAGGAACTAACCTCCTCGATGGTCTGGTCCAGAGGGTCCGTGTGGCCTGAGGAGAATGCATCCTCTCTGTGGGCCTCCCTCCTCTCCCTCTGCCAGGTGAGCCAGGGCCTCTCACCTGGACCAGGCCTGTGGTCTGTGGGGGTCAGGTGGGGTTGGGGGCCATGGCCTGGACCTCCAGGGCGCTGCGAGGAGGACGAGGACTCACTGGTTTTCCTCCTGTTCGTCTTCCTATGGGCTTTCCTATGGACAGGGGGCGGAGTCTCCAACTGAGAGGCCGGCGCTCTGCGGTAAGGAGAGTGGGTGTGATCAATGATGCCTTCGTCCTGCTCTCTTATAGGTACAGACAGCCTCTCCTGGCCCACTCTGTCGCCTGACTGGCTGCAGGCATCATCTTCTTCCATCGGACGGGCTGGGTGACAGGAAGCGTCATCAGAGCTGGGCAGGCATTCCCGGGTACCTTGAGACTGGCTGTTGTCGGACAAACGGACTTCATCGAGCTCCGCTTTTGGCAATGGGGGGGTGGAAACTGATGGGAGGTCAGTGTGAGACGGCCTGAGGCGGACAAACAATTGGACAGGTAAATAAACAGGTTTGTTTGAGTTGTCAGAGGTCTGCGCTATGAAACCCTGAAGCTACCTGTCCTATCCAGGTAACTTCAGGGGTGACTGTGGATTTACAATGAAGGTAGTTCACTTATTACTGGGGTGTCTACCTCCTAAGTCTTGTGTGATTAGCTGTCTCAGGGTGCAGACTGTTGTAAACTCTAACTTCCAGGGATCCATAAGAAACAGGATTTATTAAGTTTCATGTAGCTAGAGGTTAGCAGGGAGTTAAAAGAAGTCCCATAAATGAAGACAGAAAACTAAACAGCAGTGACGTTTGTAGGGTGACTGAAGGTGGACCACCTTCAGTCACCCTAGGTCAGGGGCCCCCAACTCCCCCCAGTTTTTAGATGTGTCCGTGATCCAACACAGCTGATTCAAATGGCTGAATTACCTCCTCAACATGTCTTGCAGTTCTCCAGAGGCCTGGTAATGAACTAATCATTTGATTCAGCTGTGTAGACCCAGGGTGGGATCTAAAACCTGCAGGACACCGGCCCTCAAGGTATATTGGTGTTCTACCTACAGAGCTATGGTAATATAAACACATTAGCACAGTGAAGCTGGACGACACAGCTAACTTTCCCCCCTCAATAAAAGTTTATGTGAGAGTTCCTGATGGGCAAATGCAAATGAAAAGATACTGAGAACAGCCCAAACTTCATCTGAGATCATCCATCAGCAACATGAGGTTAGTCACTGTGTGGTCTGTCCTGATGCTCAGCTTCATGTACACGTTCAAATCTTTGTTAGCCTCAGAGTGACTCTTTTCTCATCCACTAGAACAGGGGTCGGCAACCCTAGGCACGCGTGCGAAGGGTTAACTGATGGCACGGCCATAGCTGGACTGGCCATCGGTGACCCGATGATTATTTTTTAATTTTTTTTTGTAACGGTATAAACAATGAAAGGTGGTGGATTGGCCAGATGCTGGCCGGTGTGTAAAAATAACTCAGTTGTTTGGTGGTGGCATCGCGGAGCTTCCACAGATTCAGTAAAATTAACAAGTGGTGGAGGCCAGCACGTGGATGAGGGCAATCGGAGGCAGGACGAGGAGAGACCCGAGGCGGCCGCCGGTGTTCCAGATCAACTGGCGTTTAGATCAACTGGCGTTTAGATCAACTGGCGTTGGTCGAACAGATGTGTGGCAGACTTGCGTTTCAGGAGCTGCTACCTACAGACCAGCAAAAAAACGCCAAATGTGTCATCTGTGACACTTGTGAGGTTGTCTCAAACACACTCCGTCAGTCTTGATGCTGTTGAACAACAAAATGTTTAAAAATGTGGCGAGTTTACCTGGTGATATCCTCATGCGCGACGCGATCGCGAAAACAGCAAACAAGTAATACCACGCCGATGTCGTTCACAGGACAGCAAGAGTAAACGATCAGGAGACTCTAGTCGTCGTTATCGTTCCCCTCGCACGTTGTATTTCTCCGGTTTCAGCGTTTTTGCTTCACAACTAAAGCGTGCAGTTTACTTTGTGTGCACCAACATGGACTCGAATCAACCAGTGCCACCTCTGGCCAAGTGCCACAGCCTACAGCCAGATCAACATGTGACACACATCTGCACCACGTTTGAATTCGTGTCATGCACAACACATTTGTACCGTTCAATTGTCTCTGTTTGTGCGTCATGCAAATAAACCTTTGAAATGAATGAAATGATATCATGTTTGTATTATCAGCATACATTTGTACAAAATGCCAAATTATATACACAAAGTCATAAGAATCACCACCCTTGTTCATCATGATATCAATACTTTTGCCCATCAGAAAAATGTCATGAACAAATACATGACACACTAATATTTCACCAGCGTCAGGTGAACTGACCTTCAGGTAAGAAGTTATGACCTGCAGTCTATCTGGTCAGATATAAACCAAGTTCAGGTGGAGTTTATTTTCCTTATACTGACTTTTTAAAGTCAGTTACAATAACTCGTACTGCTACCAGCTAGCATGACGGAGTTTCTATACAGCTGGGTGGGTGCTATGATGTTACTGATGTTGAACTTTATTTAATTCATAAGGTTAGTTAGTATAGTTGCCAACCGTCCCGTAAAAAGACGGAATCCTCCCGCAAAATATTACGCGTTTCATGTTGAGCTGAGAGGGGACGCAGTTTGTCCCGGACTTCAGCTAGAATGAAAAAAGACACAAAGGTGGAGTTATTCTGTCTTTGCTGCACAGCTGCCTCTTCAGCTGTATCCCAATTCAGGGTCTGCAGCCTTAAAGGCCGCACTTTAAGGCTGATTACGTCACAGCGACACGACGAAGGCTGTCCCAATTCAAAGGCTGCTCGAAATGCAGCCCTCAAATGCGTCCTTCATTTCCCTGAATTTTAAGGATGTGGCGGTGTAGACTTCGTGGCCCAACATATCCCAGAATGCATAGCGCGGCGGTGGGTGTGGATAATTTTGCCGAAAATAAACGGCGGATGAGGGGCGCCCGAAGAGTAAACTTTAAGTAAGTGCTGAATATGACGTCACTTCTTTATGTGCAAATGTTTAATAACGAAGAACATTAAACATTACTGTTGGCCACGTGTTGGCAAAATTATGTGATATGACGTTTGTACTAACTTGGTTTTAAAGCCTTTACTTTAAAATATACGCCGTTCAATAGCTGAGCTTAATCTTACAGAGAATGATCAAAGCTCATGTAGAAACAAACAAATGAACAAAAGATTTTCTCCTTCATTTCTGTCAAACAAAGCTGTATGACACGTTTCCAGCTGTTAGTATCATGGTTGCTAGGCAACCTGGGCAGTGCGACGGAGGCTAGACCGTCCCATTTCACAAGCCTCGCACTTCCGGCCTTAGCGGTCTTTGAGTACGCGGCCCTTGAGGATCGTTAAGGCTGCAGACCCTGAACTGGGATACAGCCTTCTCCTCTCATTCTCTCTCCTGTTGCTACTTTAATCATGAAACTGATCAATGATCAGCTGATCGGCTTTTCTCTCTTGTTTGTTTATCGCCCACTTTGCGCCAGAAAGAGGAAACCAGCAGATGTCGCGGTAAACAACAACAGCACTTTTAAGCTTGATCAGCTGTTGTTAGAATTTATTTAATATTAATTTCTAGTATCAGCTGATGTTTGCTGGAGCCACAGCTGTAAAGCTGCTGGTCATGATGTCGGTTTGGATATGTGGTGAGAGGGAAACATGAAGATGAAACCAGGAGACGTCCTTACTGGATCATCAGAGCTGAACAGGTGATGGAGAAACAGGTTTACCTTTTAGGTGACATGAATGAGTTGAAGTTATGAACTGTTTCTGAGAGACAAATAACACCAGGATCCTTTTCTAAGCAGCTGACAGCTGGTAACTGTGCAGGGGCGGATCTAGCAAAGTGTTGCCAGGGGGGCAGGTAGGGCATTAACAGGGAGAGGGGGGCACAAAGAAATACTTCCTTATTGTCATTTAAAATGTCTGGTTGTTATTAAATAATTATCTGAAGCTTACAACCAAAGTTTTTATCTGATGTAAAATGTATAGAAATCATACATATACCAACAAGACTGTACATCACTGTCACCACAGCGTTTGTTTTCATTCAAAGGCTTTATGGCTTTAATACCTGGTGGGCCAGTCTTTAGTCAAAATGCCCGGGCTGCTAAAAATAACTTACTGGTGAGAGGGACGTTGTTAGCTTTCCACATTCTGACATTTCAAAAGCTTCAGGAGCTTTCTGCTCAGCACAGCATCAGCACCACGGAGATACATGGATACATCCGTAGACTCGAGACACAATGCATTTTTGGGACTTTCAGGTGTTTGGACCAATGTTTTATTTTCTGATCAAACCAGAAATCTTTAATGAGCAGCTGGATTTGTCTCACATTAACTGGCTGAGGTAATGCCAGTTAATGCAACATCGAAGCAGCTGGAATCCACAGCTGTGCGTGTTCATGGAGCTGCATGTTCACCTGCTGGACATCACTACCTGACAAGTTTAACTGTCTTCAGAACATTGCAGAGGCCTTATTGACAGTATTTGGCTCTACATATCTGTGTGAGCAGATTTTCTCTCACATGAGTGTCCTCAGGTAGCCTCTGAATGCTGGACACTCAGAGACCTGTGCCTGGGAGACCAGAGATCACACTAACATGTGTGTCTCTGTATTAACAGACATGCCATATTGGCTTAGTTTTCTTATCATTCTTGTGAGGAGACCATATATAGCATTTGTATTTTCTGTTGTACAGTCCATTTGCTGTTATGGAGTTCTTGTTATGGATAAAAAGTGTCTTTTTTTGTTTCAAAATAGCTGATAACTATTCGCTGATAGCTGCCAACATCTGCGAACAAAAATAATTCTATAAAGTGGTTCTACAGGGTGGGCCATTTATATGGATACACCGTAATAACATGGGAATGGTTGGTGATATTAAAGTCCTGTTTCTGGCACATTAGTATATGTGAGGGGGCAAACTCCTCAAGATGGGTGGTGACCATGGTGGCCATTTAGAAGTCGGCCATCAATGGCGTGTTATGTTACGTTACGTTGAAACCAAGCACACCATTGTTTTTCTTGTGACATTACCAATAAGTCTGATGTGTCACATGGCCCTCTTCCTATCCGGTTGTTCAGTGATGACGCGACGAATCCTACTTCCGGGTCTAAAGTAGTCTGCGTTTAATATGGCTTTTGTGTTGTTAACATGTTTAATGTTATGTATTTTCTTCTATTTGATCTCAAAAAGCTCCTAAAACAGTCAGTGATCCCTGTTGACCTCCCTCGGCTTTTATTACCGCTAATCATTTATTTAAGCTCAGTTTTTAAAACCTTAGGATGTAACTACAGCCCAGCCCATGCAGCAGTATATGAATGACTAACCTCGTATTGTGGATGGATTATCTCAGTTGTTCTCCTGGCTGAAGTTTGGTCCTTTTACAGCATCCTGCCATGCGATTACATTTGTTTCTGACCACCGAGAAAACTCACGTTAACTTTTATCGAGTGGAAAAAAAAAGTTAGCTTGTTTATATTATGCTAACATAGCTATGTCGCTAGTGGTCACGTAGCACATCATTATATACCAGCTAGCCCAACTTCAGTAACCCTACAAACGTCACTGCTGTTTAGTTTTCTGTCTTCATTTATGCTGGAAGTGATAACAGAGCTGTACGTTTTAATTTGTTTCCAAAACCCCGCAGTCAGGACATGCTATATTGTATTTAGATAGAAGCTAGCGAGCTAACTCCCTGCTAACTTCTAACTCCGTTAAATGTCATAAATTCCATTTTCATGGATGCCTGGATGTTAAACTCAATTGTTACACCTGGTAGAGCATAACGCTGATCATTTTATTAAAGATGAAAGACTTTAGACAGTTTTTCAACTCTCAGTAATGCCACAGTGATCGTTTGATATATGGACCTGCAGCGGAGTTTAGACCCAGACACGGCTAGTGACGTCAGACTGAACAACCGGATTGAAAAAACAAAAGTTGTATCCACGATGGCCGACTTCTAAATGGCCACCATGGTCACCACCCATCTTGAGGAGTTTGCCCCCCTCACATATACTAATGTGCCACAAACAGGACTTTAATATCACCAACCATTCCCATGTTGTTACGGTGTATCCGTATAAATGGCCCACCCTGTATATAGTGTGTAACTGTTAATATAGAGCGTTATTAAGTTGATTGCTAATGCAATCATATGGCACACTGACCTCTGAGGAAATTTTAAATGGCACTCGCCATCAGAAAGGTTGCCTACCCCTGCGCTAGAATATTTGGTGTCTGGCAAACCAGTCACAAAGCTCTGGCCACTGTTACCAGGGTCCCATGTTACCAGGGTAACAGCGGACAGATGATAAAAGGAGAGGAGAGGGAAGGTGAGACTGAAAATACAGAAAAACAAACATATTTCAGTCATCCAAGAGAAATCCCATATACCACATAATAACCACAGTGAGTTTCTACTACTGGAGCCACTGTGGAGTTTTTCCCTCCGTTTACCTCAGCTGTCTATGTGAGAAGCCCCCACCTTTATTTACTCTGGAACAGGCTGAAAACGATGTGAGTCAGAGAAGCTCACTGCTGACAGCGATACTGAGGCTATCCTGAAATTTTCCGTGGGTAAGTGTTTTGCTCACTTAATCCCGTTAGCTGTTTTTAGTTTGCATTAATGAATTTGTCTTTGAAGTAGATCTAAGTTTTTTGGACAAAGTTGTAGGATGTGAGGAAGTAATCAAACTGAGGGAAAGCGTAATTTTTAGGACACTCGAGCCTAACAGGAGGTGGCCTAATGTTAGCTTATAACAGCTCTTTTTGTTTAGCCGGCTCGCTGTCACGGAGACAGGACGGTCACATGTCTAATCAGCTGACAGTGACAGTACTGGTGTGCAATCATAGACATTAATTCTCAGAATATTTCACTGGTAGGGTTTTAATCCTCTGATAGTGTCATGTTTGTAGCAGGTGACACTCACGGGGATCGTGTTCTGTCACATGGTGCCAGCTCCGCCCCTTTCATGTGAACACACAGGTTAAGACTGTCACAGGTGCATCTATGTGGGTTACCTGGGGTCGTCGTAGCGATGTGGGTGGTGCTGCAGAACGTCCTCGAGGAAGCGCTCCAGCAGAGTCAGTCTGTTTCTGCCGCTTGCTGAGGTGGACCCTGAGCCTCTGGAGGACGCCCGGACTGAATCCAGGTGTCTGAGACTGGACAGGTGCTGGAAAAGACACACAACGTGATCAGAGTCACATGACCTAAGGGCACGTTCAGGTTCTCCTGTGACGTGTGTGCATACCTGGTCCAGGTTCCTGTACAGGACTCTGCAGTAACCACAGTAACCCTGTCTGCTGGGCTGACACCTGGATGGGCCAGGCTGAGGCTCCGCCCACATCCTGTCACACAAACAACACATGTGACCACACCTATCTCACCTATCTCTGATACAGAAGCTGAACGCTCCTGCACAGGTACACTCACCTGCTGGTAGGCTCAGCCTTCCTCTGGTCATCTGAAAGAAACACACAGTGTGAGACAGATATCACCTGTGTGTGTGTGTGTGTGTGTGTGTGTGTGTTCTACCTTCATCAGAGGAGTCGGACATCCTGACTGGAGATCTGAAAACAAACAGGTGAGTCACACCTGTAGCTGTCAGCACACACGCAGGTAGATAGATAGATGGCGGCGTGTACGGGCGCAGCGGCGTCAGAGTGGAAGTTGTGTGTGTTTGTGAGGGACTATGTGAAACATCTGGTGTGTGTGTCTGGTTTCAGTACTCACCTGGAGGACGTGCAGTCAGTGACCTCTCTCTCCAGTCACAGTGCTCCATGCTGTAACCAGTGGTAAGGTGAGTGTGTCCATGAGCCTGGAGCTACAAACGGGAAGTGATTGATTATGGGTCAGAAGTCAGCGGAACACACTGGCCTGTCTGATCATGAGACAGGAAGCCTCTGATTGGTCCAGGTAAACCTGCAGCACAGACAGTCCATTATGCAGCCAGGTTGGAAACACCTGAGGGTGCTTATTTATCGCATCATACACACTCACAGCTCAGTAATGTGACTGGCTGTGTGAGGACGGGGCTTGTACAGCCCTAGTGAGGGTTTGTGATGTCACAGCTCACAGGTAATATGGCTGTTGAGTTGGAATTATTAAGGTTAAAGGCAGAGGTGGGACCAAGTCATTGTTTTGCAAGTCTCAAGTAAGTCTCAAGTCTTTATCCTCAAGTCTCAAGTCAAGTCTCAAGTAATGTCAGGCAAGTCAGAGTCGAGTCTCAAGTCACTGGTGTAAAAGTCCGAGTCAAGTCACAAGTCTGAAACTTTGAATTTCAAGTCCTTTCGAGTCTTTAAAAAAAAACAACGAAAAAATAATGTTGCAGTTATGCTAAATGTAAATATTAGACCATGTAATTTTAAAATCTGTGTTTTTCTCAACACATGACAAAATAGTGAACTTAGAAAATATACACAAATTGTGAAATTGCACCTCTTTAAAATGCAGCTCAATTAAACTTAGCTCCAAGAATAATTTTCACCGACAGTTCTGAGATACGCTGCATGTTATTCTTGGATGCGGTTGTAGGACCAGCTTTAAAATCGCATAACAAAAATATCATACACATTAAAAAAACTGTATCACCAACGTAGCCTGGAAAACATTTGCTAGTTAGATGAAGTCAGCTATCTCATCTTAGCATATTTATATGCATATTTATAATCATACGGTTCTTGGAGTGAGTGCACACACTCATGAAGTTTAGTAACTTCCGGTCACTGCAACAAGCCCAGGTACAGTTTACCGACGGATGGGTGCAGGACCTTGAAATGCACCGTGTAGAAAGTAAAGACCATCGTACGTATCATAAGTTTACCAGTCTCACAAATCGTCTTCATAAATACACATTCGTTAACCGTTTATTAATATAACCTTTGAGCTCAACGGTAATTAATTAGTAGTGGAAATAATTTCTGGTAGCATCACAGAAATGTAGCAGTGACAATAATATTGTATGCTGTAATCGTACTGGGCAATTAGTGATACAAAAAACCTGTTTTATCCTGTGAATAAAAGTATATGTTTTTGTCAATGTACCATAATAACAGAAGCGAAACGCAATATTGTGTCAGGATAATTTACTATTTATGCACAATAAACAAAGGAGCATAGCGCGACAATTTCTGTTCAGCGCCAGACTTGCTTGTAACCTATATCACCAATTATGTTAAGAAAAATGACGCATTAACTACAACAGCAGACTGACCTTCGTGTAAATGCTTGGAGCAGACTAACCTGTGAGCTGGAGTGTTCTAGGACGTTATATTTGATCTTTGAATGGCTGCAATCCAGTCGCCTCTTTGTTACTTCGGAAACATGACTCGAACAATTTCTCTTCCACGACGTAATCCGATAACAACCGATCTCTTTACCCGTCGGCTTCCCGTGGCTGTCATGCGACCGGCTATTGCAGTTAATAATACAACAGCTTCTTGACATTTTTGTGTTTCTTTTTATCGCTGTGTGACTGATTTTAATTGAAAGCCTGCGTGCGCTAGTACCGCTTGCCACGAGTTCCCAGAATCCTTTGCGGTTCTACCCGTGAATGACGTCACATTTTCAATCTCTATATAATATGCATGTTAAATTTTATATTTGGGGTAAAATATCAAGTCTTTTCAAGTAAACTGGTTCAAGTCCAATTCAAGTCCCAAGTCATTGGTGTAAAAGTCCAAGTCAAGTCACAAGTCTTAGAACATTTTTTCAAGTCAAGTCTAAAGTCATAAAATTAATGACTCGAGTCTGACTCGAGTCCAAGTCATGTGACTCGAGTCCACACCTCTGGTTAAAGGTCACAGAGCCTGAAACAGCTGTTTCTTAACTGTGAACACTTCTAACAGCTGCCAACAGGACAGCCCACCTGAGCTTCACGGGCCAATAGGAACACTGGTAAACCCGCCCCCTTGCAGAATGAGGTACTCCCATTGGCTGTTATTCTCTGTCACTCACTTTGGTCAGCCTGGTGTGGGCGGGGCCAGCAGCTGTTTGATTTAAAGTTAAGGAAGCATACCGTTGGCACGGGAACCATCTGACTGCACATATACAGTCAGACACACACACCAACACAGCATCAGCACCAGGGACTTACCTGGCTGCGTCACCATGGTACATGATCGGAACACCTGGTTGGGATCAGGTGATGTTCAGATTACGATCGCCTGCTGAGTCACAGCTGATCCCTGATAACTGATCATTAACGTTAACAGACGTCTTTCAGTAGAATGTCAGAGGCTCTTCACGAAGCTCTATTCATCTGCTCGGAGACGTACCTGAGGAGGCCTTTGACTCCTGCCTCGTGGTCACATGACCTGTTACACATAGGGATGGGTACCGGTGTCCGTTCTGACATAAACGGTAGTGACCAGACCGAAAAGCAGTGCACATTTCGGTGCTTTATTTCGGTGATTTTTTTCCCTGAGCTGTGATACGCTTTAGATTCTAGCCAATCATTTTACGTTTCCGAGGATAGTGGGTGGGGCCAGGTACGTACGTTCTTTTAGAGCAGAGCTACAGATTAAAAATGCCCAAGGCGAAGCGGTCAAAAGTCTGGCTGTACTTCACAGCAAAAGATGCAAACTCAGCAGCAACAAGTGCTTTAAGCTGATACTGTGATACTGTCAAAGGAGGTAACACCTCGAATCTGATGAAACACCTGGCGACGCAAAGCGTTTTTTTTTAAAGCCGAGAAATGCGCCGTATTTGATAGCTTGCTGCGAGACCTCACACCGAGCACATCTACTGCGGGTGTGGTGCCTGTTATCGGAGTTAGCAACATCCCCCAAAAACCCGAAGAGGAGAGTCCTGGCCCCTAGCCCTGCCAGTGTAGCAGAAATGATGAGGATGATGATGCAGCAGCAGCCGTTCTTCTCTGCGTGAGTAGCTTAAAGTTGTTCGTGTGTAATTTAGGTTGAGTAGGCTAACCACGTTATTACATTAATGCATGTAAGGTGAACTAGCAAACACCCTCGTAGTTACATGCGGCTGTCTTCTTGTTTGATGGCAGATACTCCCTTCACCCTGGCCAAAAAGGCTAAAATGACCAAAGAAAAAGTGGAAAACAGCTAAACATGAGAGGTCTTTGGACAAAGTTTGTTTTTTCCATTGTTTAAGCACTGCTTCCAGCCAAGAGTGATACCATATATGCCCTATAGCTGCAGAAAAGGCTAACATTGTTATCTTTTTACAAAAAAACAGCTGAACATGAGAGGTTTTTGGACCAATTTTGTGTTCTCCATTCTTTAAGCACCGGTTTGAGCACCGTTTAAGCACCGGCACCATTTCAAAAGTACCGGTTTGGCACCGGTATCGGATAAAACCTAAACGATACCCATCCCTAGTTACACACCATGTCAGCGGGGAGGAGTCCCATACATGAGCATATGTGAGTGCAGTACAGGCGATGCTGTGCTGTGATTGGTGTTTGAGTGCAGGTGTGTCTGCTAATAAAATGATTCATATGTAAATTAAACAGCCTCTTGTGTGACCTCCACTTACGCAGAGCTGCTTTACTGACTGAAGGACCGCTGCTTCAGGTTAACCCAGTGTTTAACCTGCATGCTTACATTCAATTCAATTTTATTTATATACGGTCAAATCACAACAAAAGTCGCCTCAAGGCGCTTCATAGAGAAAGGGGCGGGGCTACATCTTCTTACCAATCTAATTGTGATGTTCAGAGTTTCAGGTCAGCTGACCTTGTCACTGATTCTTTGATTTCCAGATGTTTTCAGTGAGACTTACTGATTTCATATGAACCACTGACTGAAGCTTAAACTGAGCGTCTCACTGTCACACCGCTGTGTTACTGAAACTGTTTATTATGTTGTGTGTAGATCTTTATCACCATCTGATGAAATCTCTGGTGTCTCTCATAGGGATCATTTTCTGTGGAAGATTCACATGACCCATGAAACACCTGTGATTGGTTCAACACTGCCAGCTTCACTGCTTTTATGTGACCAGCGGTTAACGCAGTGTGTTTATAACCAGCTCCCGTTTCCATGGTAACTCTGAATAAACAAGCAATTATGTCAGTTATTTGTTTGTAAACAAAAGGCGCCTTCGACTGACCACTCAGAGCCCTGCTCTCCCTGCGCTCTGATTGGCTACTGTCGCCTGAACCGAGCTCTAATTGGTTGATTCTGACTGAAACTAACTAGCCGCGTGCTAACCTCCCCTCTTAAGCCTGGCTGGTTAAACTCACGCTAACCCCGACTTAAACCGGACTCGCGGTAACCATGACGACGCCGCTCGTCATGCTGCCGGTGACGTGGCTTTACCCTCACGGCAGCTGTTAGCATTAGCACCTGGCTATGCGGTAGCATGGTTAGCCCGCTAGGTCAGGCCGAAAGAGCAGCTGAGTGGCTGTCTGCGGGCTCGGTGCATCCACGTCAGGGCGGACAGAAACCGTTTACCTTCCGCTGTTTGTTGTTCTTCTTGCTTTTGTTCAGTTTCCACAGATTTAAAAGCGCTCCGCCGTCGCGCGTTGCTACCCCCCTCTGTTTAAGTTCCGGTCCGACTCTTCTTCCACGGATCCATTCGCTGCAACACAACGGGGGCGTGCCGCCGCCAGCAGGCCGCACGGAGAAGTGCAGCCTCTACAGCCCGGGTTCCAGGGTTTAAAAAATAAAAGTTACTTGTTTCTGTCCTCCAATCACAGCTCAAGTTGCACATTACATCATGAGCTTGGGATGAACATCATCACTCTGCACAGACTAATACAATGATTGATGAACTAGCTCAGGTGATGAAACAGACTTTAATTGAATCCACTGAAGAGGATGCATCGACTGAGTGTGCCCTAAATAAAGTTTGAGCTGACTAAGACTATGTTCACACTGCAGGTCTGAATGCTCAATTCCGATTTTCTTTGTCTGCTTGTTCACACTACAAATAAAATGCGACAGCAAACGCGCACTAGTGTGAACGCTCAAAGCGGCCGCATGCGCAAAAGAAGACGTCACACACACAACGTGCTCTGTTTAGACCCAGAGCAAACAGTATTGTTTGACTGATGGCCTTAATATAAAGACTTTGGACTTTACGTTTCCCAATTTTTGCTTGAAGTTATTTTGTTATTTACATAATAATGTAGATAACCTAATAATGATCCTTATTGCTGTTTTAGAGGAGCGCTGCTTCAAAGGATAGCTGCAGATTTCTGTCAGAATCTGCAGATTATACAGAACAAAGAAAATGTTCACGTTTCTCCAACGTTGTCTTCCCAACAGTTTCACTGACATCTACACTGGATGGCCAGGAAGCGTTGGCGATGTGTTCTCGGGCACTGATAATTTGTGTCCGTCTTGTGTCAGTGACGTAAAAGACTGATATAATGCAACATGACCGTTCAAACAGTAGTCACTTTCTAAAACATCGGATATGTATCGGATTCAGTACCACATACGAAAGGGACCCAGATCGGATTTGTGCTGTTCACACTGTCATACCATGGTCGGATATGGGTCGCATAGGGTCAAAAATAAAATTAAAATAAAATCGGATTTGATGCGCTTTCGCCTGCAGTGTGAACGTAGCCTTAGTGGTTTAATCTTAGGCTTACTTGCACCTGAGTTTAGGATCACCTTTGAGTTTACCTGAAAGCACCCCTGAGCTCCACCTGCTCAGTGCTACAGGTCCCTTAACCACAGGTGTGAGTGTGTGTACAGGTGAGTCAGACACAGTGTATGGTGCAGAGCTTTTATTTCAGATTTTATTGAATGCAGCGACGTCCATCGACTGTACGAAGTCCTCGAACTCCGTGATCTTCTCCTCCAGGATGTCAGTGCCCACCTGAGACAGGTGACATCACACAGGTGAGCTCACACACAGGTAACAGCATTTACTGCTGCAGGTGTGTCACAGGTGATCTAATCAACCTGACAGACACCTGATCAACAAGCAGTAACAGGCCACTCACCTTGTCATCCTCCACCACACAGTTGATCTGCAACTTCTTGATGCCGTAACCCACGGGAACCAGTTTGGCTGCAGGACAGATTAAGCAAAGTTATCGATCAGTGACTACAAGCTGCAGCCATCGGGTTATTGGTCAGTGATCAGAAGCTCTCAGATCAATAAGAGTCCATCAGTGATCAGCCGAAAGATGGTGAGTTAGATCATCAGTGAGCCTGATCAATATTACACACACACACACACACACACACACACACACACACACACACACACACACACACACCAATAACCTATTATCAATAAACAGTTCAGAACATCAAAATGAGCCTGTACTAGAGCAGGGCGATATGACCAAAAATATTTATCACGATATACATTCAAAAATTTGCAATAACGCTATAACTGACGATATAATTGACACGAGACAAAATACTTTACAACTCCACAACTTTATTAGGGCAAAACAAATAAAAATAAAAACAATGTATTTTCACTTCAACAAGCAGCCGGTTTTTATGTGCATCAAAGTTATATAAATATTTAACAGTGCAAATGCAAATTCTTCGCTGACAGTTTAACCAAAAGTCATTTCCAGTGGAAACTGGCCGACATATCCTCAGCATAACCATGTATAATGTCCACAACACTTAAGAGGTTACACACACACACACACACACACACTATGTCAAAGCACAGTACGTATCGCTCCGCTTACGATAGCCGTAATGCTCCGACAATCCATCAAGCGGTGCGACTTTGTAGCTTAGCAAAGTCGTACTGAAACATTTGACAGATTTTCGAGCGCCGTGTACATAAAATAGTTTCGAGGTCAGTAAACACAACCAGAGTTCATACATAAGGCACACGGGATTATAAGGGGCTCTGTCGATTTTCAGAAGAATCAAAGGACTGATTTTAAGTGTGCCGTATTTTCCAAACAACATGGTAATAACGACAGCCCGCTAGCATGCTCTACCAAAAATAGTGCTTTGTTGTGTATCTGACGGACGAAAGCTAAACCAGTTCCACACCACTGAGGTTGCAGCATTTTTACAAACCAACTTTCGCCCTTCTCATTCTCAGTCATGCTTTTGGCGCCATGTGCGTATGAAAACAAAGGCACTGTGCATGCGCGTTTTTCCCATATTCTATCGCGATATTTCATTTTCTTTTTGTTGCCCAACATTATACCGGCATTACCGTGAACGGTATGATATGGCCCAGCCCTAGCCTGTAATGATATATAATCATTACTTCAGGTGTCACAGGTATACTGATCCACCCAATAACTGATCAGCTCCATTGATCCATCAGTACTCATCTATAATCAATGATCACAGCGTTATCAATGACTGAACTGACAGAGTACTGATCAGTACCTCACTACTGCTCCGAGAGTTAGACACTAGTACTACCACCACATCATCTGGTACAATGATTACTGTAATGCTACTGCAGTGCTACCAGTAGTATTACTCTGTGCAGTACCCACACCAGCCCATCTATCCAAATACTGACTCCAACCCTGTGTGTAATACTTTGACCCCACAGTGGTGTGTGTAGTAGTGTATGCAGTAGTACTCACACTGGCCCCACACCAGCCCGTCCATCTGGATACTGCGTACGCACTCTTCGAGCTTCGCCATGTCAGTCTCATCGTCCCACGGCTTCACGTCCAATAGAATCGAAGACTTGGCGATGACTGCGGGCTCTGCAGGACAGGGGAGTGGTTAGTTACTGTGGAAACTGAGCGAGCCACGAGCCGTGCGAGGGTGGGACTCGTCAGGCAGAAAAGGCGTCCATCAGGCGTCAGCCGAAAGATGGTGATTGGTTAATCATCACAGAGTCTGTATTATGCATTGGCTGCGAGGGGGGCGGACCTACTTTTAGACTTCTTGGCAGCGTAGGCGGCGAGACGTTCCTCCTTCAGCCGGGTCGCCTCAGCATCTTCCTGTCAAACAAAACTCAGGTTAGAGTGACCATGACACTGTAGCGTCATGGTGACATCACCACCTCCTCACCTCCTCATCTGAACCAAACAGGTCGATGTCATCATCGTCCTCGTCTTTGGCTGTGGTGGGGGCGGAGCCTGAGGTGGTGTCGGCCACTCCAAGGGGCCCGTACTGACCCAGGGGCTTCTTCACACCTGGAAGACTAAAACAGGAGGCGGGGCTTAGTTGCAGCCGCCAGCACACCGGTATTCACCCCATGATGTCAGTAGCGCTCACCTGCTCTTCTCGCTCTGGTAGGACCGGATGTGGTTGTACCAGCGAACTGCGTGGTACAGGTCAGCAGGGGGCGGAGCCGAAATAGCTTCGAAGACCGCCACGTCAGCCTGGGAGGGTACGTACCTGAGGAGAGAACACATGACCTTGGTTAGGGGTACTCCAAGAGCAGGTGCAGGACTTCACTCAGTCCACGTGAGTCAGCGCGCAGCCTCGCGGCGCGCAGCCGTTAGCAGCATGCGGCTAACGGACTAACAAGCTAACAGCTTGTCACGTCAAACGGAAGTGAATAAAAACGGCATCGGCCCGGACCCTACCCCTCCTTCCAAGACTGGTGCACCTCTCGCGCCAGATTACCGTCCCCTTTCCGGTTTCCTTTCTTTAGCGCTTTAATCAAGGCAGCTAACTGTTAGCTCAGCATGGACCCAACATGACGGCTATTTTGGGTCGCAGTTTCTCCCGCTTTACGGCGGTTCCCGGCACTCACCCTTCGATGTAGCTGCGGTCGGACAGGAAGTCATTGAGCACTTTGAGGCCGGAGGCTGACTTCAGGTCACCGAAACCCATGATGAAGAGGAACCGCGAGGATCCGCCGGAGGAGAAAGAAGAGGGAGGAGGAGGAGCGGGGATCCTCTTTATAGGAGGAGACAGACTCCTCCTCAGAGGAGTGCTGGCGCTCCGCCCCGAGGAGGAGGGAGGAGGAGGAAGGCGTTCCCAGTCCAACTTTATTTAAAAACATCTGCTGACAAGAGCCGGAGAGCGCGGGTTCGAGTCCAGCTCAGGACACGTGACAAACGTTAAAGAGCGACCAATGAAGAGGCAGCACGCTCTGTAGCCTTATTTAGTGAATCATTAGAGCAGACCGAGGAGACTGTGGCTTTGGAGCTGTGTAAATAAAGTAATTATTACCTGTATGTATCTACGGTTACTTCATCATCAGCAGCAACGATCCAGCTCAGCTGCTCCTCTGACTGATGTCAGATCAGTCAGACATGAATAATCGATGGTCCGTTTCATGATGGCGATGTCTCAGTCCTCCTCAGTAACCTGATAAAGTAACTCCTCCTGCAGGTGTTGGGGTGCTTCAGTGTTTCTGCATCTCATCGTGTACCTGAGCTCAGCTAGTCCTGGATCAGCATCAGTATCACATCACCCACAGCTCACCCACAACAGTCAGACCTTCATCTTACATAAACTTCATCCTGCTGTCTGATGTCACAGATAATGTCACTGATGTTGTATATCATCATCTCCATCATCTCCAGCCTGATCTCCAGAGAGAGTAAGATGGACGCTGCTGTCAATGACCATAACATCATCTTCATCAGCAGCAGCGGCATTCACTCAGAGTATTGTTATAAAATCATGCAGATCAGTCTTCACTGTCGCACTTTGATGACATCACACAGCCTGAGACAGGCTATGACAGGCAGGTGAGAGGGAGCAGGTGGTCAGAGTCAGTGACAGATATGAAGCTGAGGTATCGAAATCAGCAGGTCATCAGACTGATGTGACCTCAGTAACGGCTGTGGGGGTTCGAGCGATCCCTGGCAATCCCAAAATGTGACCTCAGTAGAGTGCACACCATCAACTGGCCAGTCAGGGCTAGAAGAACTGCAGGTCTGTTTTACTCAGACCTGCAGTTCTTCTAGTTCTTTTTCTGGAGAACAGCAAACACTAGCCTTCCTGCAGGCACGCAATAAGAGCACACTCAGTGAAGATCATCAGTTTTATCCTGTTCAGACATCACACTCCTCTGTAACCGCAGCCATTTTTATTTCAGTTCTACTTGAACTGATCCTAGTACAGTATTTAACTACTGTAAAGTACTACACAATACAATTCTGGTAACAGTAACAGTTCTCAGCTCACTTCCTGTTTCTGAGCCTCTAGTCAGACTCACCTGAAGCTTGGCTCAGGACACAACAGGAGATGGTCGCTGCTACACTTTGTACCTGAACAGATGTGCGCACAGCTGGTTTAAACCTCTGATCAGATCACACCTTCTGTTGCTCTAAATGATGAGCTCTTTATAATGACATCACTGACATTAACAAACAACTACAGCGTTTATGTAAAAGCACTGCATTACTTTCCTGTCTCTAAGATAGCTGTGAGTCCTCAAACCGACATATGAAAGCAGATGTTTCTGTCACCTGTCCCAGGGTTACCCACAGGTGTGACTCACACCTGTCCAGCTTCACTTTCATTGGCTGTCTGTGTGGTTCAAACTCAGTGTTTCCATTCAAAGTAAGATCAGCAGCTGCTTGCAGTTTGTTCACAGGTCCAGGAGAGGGCACTCTCATTCCACTCTACATATTGACCAACCTGCTAAAACAAACTTTTATTTATTTCATTAATTTAATTCTGACTGACTCTCTTTCCCATGATGCACCACTACTACCAGTTCTGTGGTTCTTCCATCTGCCAAACCCCACTGTACACTCTCGTTTACCTGTCCAAGTGTGGAGGCAGCAGTAAATACAGATGTTCAGTCAGACCCTCAGTTTAAATAAAGTTTGTGTTACCATATTCTGATATGAGTATCACCTGAAACGTACAGGTACTGGTTTTGTACTCTAAGTATTTTTGCCCCTTTATTCAAGTAAAGTTGTACTTGTCCCTTAAATACCGTAGTGTGTACCTGTGTCACCTCAGGCTGTAACACACCTAGACATGATGTATTTACCGTAATTGTCGGGCTATAAGCCGCTACTTTTTGCACAAGCTTTGAACCCTGCGGCTTTTAGTCAGGTGCGGCTTTTCTATGGATTGTCCATGATTTTTGTGATATCGTAAGGTGATTTGTTTTGTTTGTGTGTTCCGCTGTTGTACGGCACTACGTTGCCTGGCAGAAGGGCATGTGATCAGACACACAGTATCGGGGTTCAAGAGTGGTATGTTGGTCACATGTCCGTCCGCCAGGCAACATAGTGCCGTACAAGTAGCGCGAAAAACAAACTTCAAAGTAGCGCTACGCGTTCAGCGGGAGGCGTGGATGACGAGCAGCGATAAACTTGCGAAAAGCAAGTTATGCTCAACTCCACTGGTGGATTCTGACAGCGTGGAAAAGTGTGAAAACATCCATGATCACCTACGGATTTCGAAGGGCTGGACTGCTGCATGATGGAGAGGACACCGCCACGGCCCTTCTGAGGGTGTTCGACTCTGACACTGGTTTTGAAAGTGACAACGAAGGAAAGGAGCCGAGAGTGGATGACGAAGCCATCCTGAGCCTGTTCGTTTCCGACACTGGAGAAGAGGACTTTGGTGGTTTTAGTGCGCGGGAAGAAGAGAAAGATGGTGGTGAATGACTGACTTTTCTTCTTGTTAAAGCCGTGTCGCTGCACCTGAGCCTAAAAGGTAGTCCGAATCTATTTTTCTGGTGTGCTGTAGGTTATTGTTATGTACTACATTTGTTACTCATTTATGAAGCACAGTACATGTTTCGTACTTGTAATTACCGCTACTTGTACATATACCTAAAAAGTTATGCAAATATGTACCCGTAACTTGTTTTTCAAAATATTAATAAAAGGGGTGTGTCTCCAAACAGCCATCTCTTTCCTGACAATTCCCTTTGTGCATATTCTCTTACATATGATAAGTCAACATTGAAACACCTGCGACTTTTAGTCAGGTGCGGCTAATGTATGTACAAAACAGGATTTCCCCCTGATTTTAGCTTGTGCGGCTAATATTCAGGTGCGCTTTGTAGTCCGGGAAATACGGTAACTGGTTTGTGTTTGATGTGTGTGATGTTCACAGGTTGACTTGCAGCAAATAAACAAGGACGACTGTGCCACAGGGAAATTTATATTGAAAACTTTATAAAGCAGTGACGTTACAGAAACACCTGAGCTCAGTGAAATCATTAAAAAATGATTGGCTCTTCTTCTCCTTTAATTTGGGATTTTGTGTGAACTTGTCAATGGGTCTAGAGTTTGAAGCAGGACAGGAAGTAGCTGTTCCTCAGCACACGGAGCAGCTTCCCCGTCCTCTGGCTGAACTCGTACATGTATGGTCCACTGTACAGGTAGAAGAAACCTGCGGGACACACGTCACCTGTTTGTTCTGCATTACAGCCCAAAGACCCTGAAAACAGCTGGACAGATGCTCACCTCTGTACAACAGAGTCACTGTCACTCCGGAGCTCATTTCCAGGAAGGTGTCATCCACTTGTTTGGGGTTTCCGTCGTCCATGTCCACCCTGGCCTCGTCACAGCTGGAAGAGAAATGGGATTAGGCAAGATATTCCCCAGGTGTGACCTGAACATACCTGTAGTAACTGCTGCCTACAAAGAAAAGAGTCTTCCTGGTCTGTGGGTCATTTGGGGGCGGCATCCTTTTCCACTGCTGTGGGTAGACCAAAGCTGGGTATGGATTTAGGATACCCGGTCATGAGGTCATAGCCGCTGAACGCCCAGACGCAGCAGCCTGCAAACAGATGTAAAGAGGATTTCATCGCGGACCTGTGTGAGGGAGGGATGAAGCGTGCTTCAGCAGATGGACACAGACCTTTAAAAAGAAGGACTCGGTCTGACTGTGGGCTCTCGTATGCAGCGTCGATGATAACTGATGCGTCGGGCCAGAAGTTTGTGATGACAGCCTGCTGAGGGGTCACAAGCTGAGGGTGGCTACACCAGAAGAACCTGATCACACACAAATGATCATCTCAGCAACACCATGGAGAAAAACGCTCCACATGGATTTGTTTTACTTTCCTGCCCTTGAAGAAGAGCATCTCTCCTCGCAGTCCAAAACCAGGGTCAAGTCGCAGGCGTCGGGCTTGACGGGCGCCCTAGGGGTCATCATTTGGACCTGGAGGTCATTTCATCAATGTGACATCACAGACAAGCTAGTGCACAAACTAGTGCACAAGTTCGCTTAATCAAATAATGACTCAACATTTGTAGGCCCATCTAGCTTCACAATGACAGAGCAAGTCTAAACTTTGTAATAAAATACCTTCAAGTTAGCCAAGGTTAAGTCACTCCATAATATGACCCCGAAAAAGTACAGTGTTTTTTAATTATTTATAGATAAATATAATTGATGGCATCCATTCAATAAAATTACAGGGAAATTATGCCCTTAGTTGTAGACTGTGTTGTAGAGTGTTACCACAAGTTTTGGTCAAATTGAAAGTTTTTCATAAAGGAAGAAGTGAAGACTCACTGTAAAGGGACTTGATACCTTTAAGATCCCAGGGCAGAACAAAGGTGTCCAGGTTACTGTATGAGTACATTGAATACATGAGAGCGCCAGGGTCATCAGAGTGAGACAAGCCCAGAGAGTGACCAAACTCGTGAGCAGCGACCATGAACAGGACGTAGCCTAGAGCAGAAACTCAGAACCACAGGTCACAGTTTAAGGTAGTCAGGCCACATCCTGAGCAGTAATCAGGAACAAAGTCACAGAGTCACCTGTGTTTGAGTGGAATGTGAAGGTTTCATCATCATCAATATGGGCATCTCCTCCAATCCCAAGTGCCTGGCCAAAGGCGTGGGGGAGATTGCCATCGGGGCCATCCAAGGGGCTGCCGTCACCATGACCTGTTGGAGGGTAATCAGGGTAGACTAAACACACACACCTAAGATTGCATTGGTCTTTATGGGATAATATTACTGTGTGCTTTGTGGACTCACCACTGCGGCTGAAGGAGATCATGATGTCAGCAATGCTGCTATAGATTCTTCTGAACCTCAGGGGCGTGACTTTGGCCCACACCTGCAGAGCTTTCTCTATGGAGTCATCCACCTTCGCCACAGACATGTCAGGTATATAGTACCTTTGCCAAACTTGCATCTTTCTGGGCTGAGATATCGGCACACAGTAAACTGAGTGCCAGGCTCAGCAGAGCACTCAGGCTCAAAATCTTCATGCTTCCTCATGTCTCAGGCTGGTGGTCGAGAAGCTCTTATATATGCTACAGGCTGGAGGAGCTGAGTGACTACCTGCTGTCACCGAGGAAGCGGTCCTTTTATGGATCACAGAGGAAGTCTGGTTTTGATCACATCACGCATACATATTGCCACATCGCTACCGCGGTTTATGGGGAAAATCTTCATGAGAAAAATCACATTAGGAAGTTCTCTACTTGGACAATCATCAGCCTTCAGTGCACTCTCCTGATTTTGTGTTCTCCACAGGAAATCAAAGTGTTGTTGATGGATTAGTGACTAGATTAGACCTCAGGGTGAAGTCAGAGTTACTCTTTTCCAAAGATACAATAAAAACTACTCAAATCTTCAAGGAAGAACACTTTCCTCTGACAATTTTTTTGACAGATTAGATTTACAGTTCGTATTTTTACGTTAGTTTTAGTTGGTTTCCAGGACAGGCTTCTGTTTACCAATCACGCCGTGTTACGATGTGTGAAATAATAACACAGCCATGTCTGAATCTTTGAAGAGCTACCCAGAAGTACCCGGAGGATGATTTGTCTGAGACCCCTGCAGGAAGGTGATTCCACTGATGGGGTGGTATAGGACACACTGAGGCTACGTCCACACTAATGCGTTTTTGTTTGAAAACGCATTGTTTTCTCTCCGTTTTGGCCTCTTGTCCACACTGAGACGGTGCTTTCCCCAAGGGAAAACACTCTCGAAAATGCATACATTTCAAAACGGAGCTGTCCCGTCGCAGTGTGGACACTCGAAAACACAGACTTTCTAAAACGATGACGCATTTTAGTCATGCTATAAACAAAGATAGCGGAGGGCATTATACAGCAGTTGTTTTGATTGCTCTCAATTTTGACAGCCCTAAAAGAGATTAAGATCAGTTTGTACATGCTCCAGATAGCTTTTCTTCAAATGTGAAGTTTAACCAAAAAATGTGGTTAAGCTCCAACACAGAGCTTAACCACTCTGTGACTGATAAGTTCAAGGAGTGTTTGTGCTCTCTAAGGCCCATTAATCATCTGAACTTTCTAACTTCATAACCGTAATTCTCTTTTTCCAAACCCTTCCATACATGAAGAGGGGGGAATTATTGACCGTGCAGCCCAGGATCTGTTCATATACTTGGCGGAGAAGACGAAGGAAAGTGATGTTGTGGATGTCACAGTGAAGGTTTCCTACATTGAGGTGTACAAGGAGGAACTACGAGACCTGTTGCAGCGGCAGACCACCCACAAAGAGCTTCATATCAGGGAAGATGAGAGGGGAAACACGGGTAATCAACTTTTTCTACCTTTACTTTACTTATATTTTAGTATTCAGAGTAGAAATAAAAAAGTAGAAACCATACACCTTCAGAGATGACAAACTGCGTCCTATATTTTCGACCATCCATCTGAGTATCATCCTATTGATAGACCGTTGTGATATTATTAACACTTATGTATTTCAGGATAAAAAGTTTGAGAGAGCGCACTGGAGAAATCACAAGTACCGCAAAAGATATTATATACTGTGTAATCATTTACAGTCAGCGGCTCTGTGGTGCACCTACTTGTAATAATATGTAAAATTGTTTTTAGCTCATTTAATGAGTGAATGATAAATGATCCAGTGAGATTAGGCATTTTGTGTGAATGTCTGCCTACAGGGGAAGCAACAGTCTTGTTTCATTGACTAAAAAGTCTCTGTGTGATTCCAGTGGTGGTGGGAGCTGAAGAGGTTGTTATCACCTCAGCAGAGGAGCTGCTCAGCATTGTAAAGATGGGAAATGCTTTGCGGCACACCAGCACCACAGGAATGAACGAGCGCTCCAGTCGCTCTCATACCATCCTCACCCTTCAGGTCGTGTTATCCTGCCACAACAGCAAGAACTCTTCCTTTAAGTCTGTCCGCTCCTCTAAGCTCTGTCTGGTTGACCTGGCAGGCTCGGAACGTGCTAGAAAAACTGGGAACACCAGGACACAACTGAAAGAGTCTGCTCATATCAACACAGGCCTGTTTGCACTGTGCAACGTTATCCGTGCACTTTCAAACCGAAGTCAAAATGGGCACAGTAACAACTCCGGCAGTGCACACGTACCATACCGTAATCCCAAGATCACTCGACTCCTTCGTGACTCATTAGGAGGCACATAAAAGGAGCATTTTCCTAGAAATGTTGAACATGGTAGGCAATCATGATCCTGTGGTTAAAAGGAGACTGGAACAACAAGCCAAAAATGCTTTGTATACCAGTAAAACCATCCAGAATGAAATTGTTTCATGTTTGGCTGAAATGGTTGCTGAGGAGATCATGCGAGAAGTTAAAGACAGTGCACAATTTTCAGTCATTGTAGATGAGACTAAAGATGTCAGTAAATCAGAGCAAATTTCCACCCCAAAAAATCTTCTCTAGATCCGCCCCTGAGGAGGCAGCGCCCACACGCTAATGGTGGCGAGTGTAAGCCCCTCCCACCACTTTGTAGCTGAGACCCTGGCCGTCCTGCAGTTTGCATCCATTGCCCGATACGTTCAGAACCGTCCAAGTCCTTCTTTCAGGCAGCGGCTGCAGGAGAGCCTCAGAGCTGTCAGTCACTCACCTCCAACTCGTATGGAGTGTTCAAAGGAGGAGGGAGACCATTTTGCTCCATTAAACCTCAGAGAAGAGCTAAAAAAAAATGCCAGGTAACTATAAAAGATTTTAAAAGGGATGTTGCCATTAAGAGATCGCAAACACTTTGATTACAATCAATTGATAAAAAGTAAAGCAAAAAAACTCTGAGATTTTTATTTGGTTGCCTTGAAGTGTAAAAAATGGTTAGTGTCTCCAACATGTGGACATGCCTGACACATTAAACAACAACAAATGAGCTTGGTGTTTTATTTATATATTACTGTACCCTCTTAGATACCTGCTATTCAGAATAGGAGAAGTGTATTCAGACTGAAATCATTTCAAACTGCTGATGGAATTGCCGTTAAAGAACTGAAGTGTAATATGGATTTTTTTTTAAAAACCACAGATATAGCTAATGTAAACTAAGAATGACTGCATCCCGTTTAGATTTGAGGCTGTAGAAAGAAATAAAGCCATGGGTATATCATTGGTTATTCTTTTGTTTCCGTTACAAGTTGTCAACATTTTGTCTGGAACATCTTATCCTCTGAGAGCTTATGAGAAGATGATGTGAATAAACGCAGCATGGCTCAAATGGATCAAACTGTTTACATAGACAAAAGCCAAGTTGTACAATTTTATAGGCTTGCTATCCTATCCAGTTTCTCTTTTGTATGCTTAGGAAGCTCTCCACATAGACAAGCAACTGTTGGAGCAGAAAGATGCAGAACTGAGACGGGTAAAAGAGGAACTCGAGAAACTCCTTCAAGAGAAGAAAACTCACCTTATGTTGTTAGAGGAAGAAAAGCAGCGATCACGCATACAGGTGAGGAGGAGAACAGTGCAATAAAGAGCTGCTCTGTGATGCAGAAATCAGTATATTTTATTTACGGGGAAAAAATTAAAAGATGAATTTAATGCATGTCTGCTGTGTTATCATTTGTTCTTTAAATGTGCGCCTCTGTGCAAATGTTTAGACAGAACAACTGGTGAACCAGCAGATAATGATTGATCGCCTTCGTGGCGAACTCATGACCTTTCGGGGGACAGCCTCAGGGGCAACAGTGGAAGTGGGGGGGTCTGAGTACTCAGGCAAGAGACCCCCCAGTGTCCCTCTGATCACACACAGCTGCATGTGGAGGCCTCCCAGGAAGGTAGGAAGCAGTGGGTAGTGTGTGGGTTAGGTTGATGTCCATAAGTGAGGGTTTTTTTTGTTGTTGTTGTTTTTGTTTGGTCTGTTATAATGGGGTTTTTTTGTGACTTTTATTATCCGTGATCCTAAAAAGTGTGCCTATAGACTGGAGAGGGTAATGGCAGCTTTTAAAATCCATGGCCAACTCGTGCTGGCTGAAATCGAGGAAAAAGATGACGTGTACTGCCCGCTCTTAAGTGGGTCTGGGTGAGTGAAGCTTTTTGTTAGTGTAAAGCTTTTTAATGACATATTTAATCCATGATATATCTTATATAGCATGTCTCAGTTTTTCTACATGAAGAAAAATATAGAAAAGGTTCTGGTAGACAGGTGATGTGTTTATGGAGATGTCAGGAACAGTTTCTGTAGTAGACCTCCTGATATCCATAAATAATTGTGTCCTTTCTGCAATTTTCTGTTTCACAGGGAAACAAGAAAGGCAAGTAAGGATCAGAGGCAGATGGAAAATGCCTGAAAACAAAATGAAATAAACAAATGAAGAAACCCCTGAAGAATATTCCCACTATTGATCGAAATCAGGGTTCTTTTTTTTATTTTATTTTTAAATTCTTAGACTCCTGATCAGCCTGTAATGCATGCCCTCCCTAAACACACACACACACACACACACACACACACACACACACACACACACACACACACACACACACACACACACACACACACACACACACACACACACTAACAGAAAAAGCTAGATTTGGTACGATATGTTACACAATTAAATAAGATTTACAAGAGGCTTTCTGAAATATCGACAAACGTTCTAAGCTTGTGTTAAAGTAGCTGCTTGGCAAATCAAATAAATATGGGAACATTTCTGGCTATTTGTTTTTTCTGTCATGGAAACAACAAATTCAATCTTTCTATCAGAACTACATCTTTTTGGTGTAGTCACAACATTTTGGTGTCAGTGAGACAGTGGCAACATGATAGAGGTGTTTTTGATGCAGATTTGTTGTTGTTTTTCATGAATTCTTTTTATGTATAGTAATGATTTAGCACGTAGACAGTGGCTGTGCTCTGCTATGGAACGATCTGTGGAAAATCATCAGAGGACTCCGTGCAGTCCTGTGATTTAGTAGCTTAAAGAAGCACTTTTTGCAGCAGTAACTTGAAGTAATACTTTTCCATGTGACTTTGTCAGTCTCTCACATTGTTGTGGAGAAATTGTGTTCCACTCCTCTTTACAGCTTCACTTTATTGAGTTCTGTGTGCACTTGTTTGTGCACAGTTTTCTTAAGTTCATTATACAGTATTTAGTCAGCTTGAACCACCTTGATTCTTTTCTTTTCCAACTATTCAGCTGTAGATTTTCTGAGGGACTCATATTTCACTCTAGAATACTTTGGTTTACAGAGAAGTTCATGGTCGATGTGATGAATGCAAAGTACCCATGAAGGTGATGTCCAGGTGAAAATAAGTCCAATTCATCACCCCTCTGCCACTGTTGATATGAGGTGTTTGTCCTGATATGCTTGTGTGTGCATTATTAAATTATAACATCTCCACTTTGGTGTGGTGTGTCAAAAGGATATTGTTCAAAAAGTTTTGTGGTTTATTTAAATGCCTAAGCTGTGCTGCCATGACCTTTTTATAGAGAAGAGGTTTTCTCCTGGCAGCCCTTGCAAATAAGAAAACCAACAGGCTCAACTGTGTGTCTCAGACAGTGTTAATGGAGCGTGTTGTTTTGTACACGTTTCAGTGATTTAGGTCTGTGGTTGGAGTGCACAGCCAGTGTTGCATGCTGACAAACTATTAATTGTTACCACCTGTGCCTATTAGGGATTAGGTCCAGGTAGTGTTTTGTGGATGGCTGCGCCGACATGTGCATTAGAACTGCTGAGGAAAGCCTTGTGCTAAATTGCATTTGTTTTTTTCTTATTATCTAGTAATATTAAAGATTTTATACATGAAATTGTGAGTGCTGAAGTTCTTATTCATAAGTTAATACTTCCAAACAAGTTATATTTGTTCAGTCTTCTTCTAACTGTACTGTCATGAACTTAAACATTGAATTTGTTAACCGAAGTCTGCAGAATCTGAAGGTTTTGAGCTTTTGGCAGTTTCTCTGAGCACTGCACAGTCTGAACTGGAAATCCACTCTTGGAAAGACTGTTGCATTGTTTTAACACAAACTGTGAAAACTTCTGCTTTTACACTTCCAGATAATCAGTAAATCAAGTCCATTTGATTAGTATCTGGCTGCTACTTAGTCACATAATTCCTGTGGAAGCAGAAAGGGTGTATTTAATGTGACGTCAACGTCAAATTGGTTTTTTATTTGTTTATTAATTCATTAATTTATGTTCGTGTTGCTGTGTGTGTTTCTGTGTTGTTCACAACATTAGAGTTCAGCTTTGATTGCAATTTGTTTGTAGGATTATTCAATTATTTTGTGTTTCCTAACATGTTAGCATTATAGTTACTGTAGGAAAAGAATTAATATACATGTTGTTCCATGGTTTACTGGTGTTGAGCTTCCGCTATACCCCCTGTTTCTGGTTTATTTGTTAGTTTATTTTAACTGGTGGTTTCTTCTTTAATTGGATGTAATTGTTATTCGTTTTTGGTTTTCGTTTCAATTAATAAGTGCTGTATTGGAATGACATTTTTATTACCGTTTGTTTTCACTTTCCTATTACTTAGTGTTCCTAATGTGTTAAAGCAGATCTCCTCCCACCTGTTTCCATTTGGCCATTATCCTTTTTTTGTATTATTTTTGAATTACAACATTTTTGAAATTTGACGCTTGAAAATGGCATATTATCAGTGTTATTGTTCTTGTACAAGTTATTTAGCAGTTCTTGGAGACTGTTTGGGATATAATGTGCCACATTTAACCCTTCTGGGTGATATCCAACAATTTTGAAGCAGAAATATTGCTTTTAGTGTTGTCAATCCACATTGCTGGCATTGCATCTTTCAACATGTTTGTAGGTGGATTTGAATGCACCAGGTGTAAGTGCAGCCACTCAGCCTCTACTCAATGTGATCATAGAAGCAGGTGCAGATGTGTGTCACAAGTTAATCTAGTAGTAGGCTGTGGTTCTTGGCCACAGGTGGCAGCAGTGGACTCACCTCCATTGGAGACTGCTCCAGCTGCTATGTGGTAGTCAGTAGATGGATTCCAAATTGAAGATCATATGCAAGTTTTGGGGACTGTTTATTACTAATCACTGTGTAACTGCTGTAAATTCACAGTAACTGCCATCTCCTTACAAATGTTTATTGGATTAACCACACTTATACAGACTGTATAGAACTACCAACTCTAAAATGTTTGTTTGCAGAGAAAAGATACAGACAGACGATGCTTACAGGATGTGATGTGACAACACTAATGAAATATTGATGTGTCATTTTTGTTCAAGACGTTTTTCTTATGGGCAAAAATATTAAGATCATGATGAACAGGGGTGGTGATTCCTATGACTTTGTGTATATAATTTGGAATTTTTTACAGATGTGGTCCAAAATAGATACATGATATCATATCATTCATTGCAAAGGTTTATTTGCATGGCTGTCTTTGTGGTGTCCCAGAAACGATGTGGGCTTCATAGATAATTGGCAAACCTTCTGGAGGAAACCTGGTCTTGTTAGGAGAGACGGCATCCATCCCACTTTGGATGGAGCAGCTCTCATTTCTAGAAATATGGACAAATTTATTAAACCCCCCAAAAAATGACTATCCAGAGTTGGGACCAGGAAGCAGAGTTGCAGTCTTACACGCCTCTCTGCAGCTTCTCTCCTCCTGCTACCCCCCCAAAAACCCATCTCCATAAAGACTGTGTCAGCTCCCAAACAGACAAAAAACAAACTAAAAACCAGCAACAAACAACTTAAACATAAACAATCACAAAGAAAGAACAATACAGTATCCACATCTGAACCAAAGAGTAAAACAGTGAAATGTGGATTATTAAATATTAGATCTCTCTCCTCCAAGTCTCTGTTAGTACATGACTTAATAATTGATCAACAAATTGATTTACTCTGCCTTACAGAAACCTGGTTGCAGCAGGATGATTATGTTAGTTTAAATGAATCAACACCCCCGAGTCATTCTAACTACCAGAAATCTCGAAGCACAGGCCGAGGGGGCGGTGTGGCAGCAATTTTTCACACCAGCCTATTAATTAATGAAAGACCAAGACAGACTTTTAATTCATTTGAAAGCCTGATGCTTAGCCTCGTCCACCCCAGCTGTGAAACTCAGAAACCAGTCTTACTTGTTATCATCTATCGTCCACCTGGGCCTTACACAGAGTTTCTGTCTGATTTCTCAGACTTTATATCTAATTTAGTTCTGAGCTCAGATAAAATAATTATTGTGGGTGATTTTAACATCCATGTAGATGCTAAAAATGACAGCCTCAACATGGCATTTAATCTGTTATTAGACTCAATTGGTTTCTCTCAAAATGTAAAAGAACCCACCCACCACTTTAATCACACTCTAGATCTTGTTTTAACATATGGCATAGAAACTGAACATTTAACAGTGTTTCCTGAAAACCCTCTCCTGTCTGATCATTTCCTGATAACATTTACATTTACAATAATTGATTACACAGCAGTGGAGAGTAGACTTTATCACAGTAGATGTCTTTCTGAAAGCGCTGTAACTAAGTTTAAGAATATAATCCACCCACTGTTATCATCTTCAATGCCCTGTACCAACACAGAGCAGAGCAGCTATCTGAACGCTACCCCAACAGAGGTCGATTATCTTGTTAATAATTTCACCTCCTCACTGCGTACGACTCTGGATACTGTAGCTCCGGTGAAAACTAAGGTCTCTAGTCAGAAGTACCTGACTCCGTGGTATAATTCTCAAACACGTACCCTAAAGCAGATGACTCGTAATCTGGAGAGGAAATGGCGTGTCACAAATTTAGAGGATCATCATTTAGCCTGGAGAAATAGTTTGCTGCTTTATAAGAAAGCCCTCCGCAAAGCCAGAGCATCTTACTATTCATCACTGATTGAAGAAAATAAGAACGACCCCAGGTTTCTCTTCAGCTCTGTAGCCAGGCTGACAAAAAGTCAGAGCTCTGTTGAGCCAACAATCCCTTTAACGTTAACTAGTAATGACTTCATGAACTTCTTCACAAATAAAATTTTTATCATTAGAGAAAAAATTACCAATAATCATCCCACAGATGTAATATTATCTACAGCTACTCTTAGTACCATTGATGTTAAGTTAGACTCTTTTTCTCTAATTGATCTTTCTGAGTTAACTTCAATAATTACTTCCTCCAAACCATCAACGTGTCTTTTAGACCCCATTCCTACAAAACTGCTCTAAGAAGTCCTGCCATTAATTAATGCTTCGATCTTAAATATGATCAACCTATCTCTAATGATCGGCTATGTACCACAGGCCTTCAAGCTGGCTGTAGTTAAACCTTTACTCAAAAAGCCATCTCTACACCCAGCAGTCTTAGCTAATTATAGGCCAATCTCCAACCTTCCTTTCATATCAAACATCCTTGAAAGAGTAGTTGTCAAACAGCTAACAGATCATCTGCAGAGGTTTATTTGAAGAGTTTCAGTCAGGTTTCAGAGCTCATCACAGCACAGAAACAGCTTTAGTGAAGGTTACAAATGATCTTCTTATGGCCTCTGACAGTGGACTCATCTCTGTGCTTGTCCTGCTAGACCTCAGTGCAGCGTTCGATACTGTCGACCATTATATCAATCAATCAATCAATCAATCAATCAATCAATCAATCAATCTTTATTTATAAAGCACTTTTCATACAGAAAAAATGTAGCACAAAGTGCTTTATATAGTTAAAAGCAGCCCACCCCACCCTCCAACTCACTCCCCACACTCTCAATACACATATATCCCCCCACCCCCACACACACATACACACACGCGCACACTTAAAGAGTAAAAATTGGGCTGGGCTCGCATGAGCCAAGTGAGGAAACATTATAACAGAGAGCCGTCTGCACCGGGAGCCGGTCACAGACTGCAGCCTCCGGGCTGGGCACACAGCCGGAGGGAGGCAAAGGAGCCCCCCAACCAGGCTGAGAGGACCCCAGAGACCCAGCAGCCACGGTCAATAACAGCCCCGGTGCAGAGAGCGCCCTCCGAGGAAACACTGGAGATATGACGCAATACGATGTATACAGGGTAAAATGATAAAATAAATTAGAACAGGATACAATATAAATATAAATATAAATAGAGTAAGAAGATTAAAAAATGAATAAGAATAAAATCAAGAAATATTAGGTAAATCCTAAATTAATAATAGAATAACAGGATAGAATAAATAAGCATAAAAAATAAATAAACGCTAAGTAAAAGCTAAATTAAAAAGGTGGTCTTGAGCCTGTTCTTAAAAACATGTACGTTCTCTGCGGCCCTGAGCTCCTCCGGCAGGCTGTTCCACAGACGAGGACCATACCACTGAAAAGCTGCCTCTCCGTGAGTATGTGTCCTGACTTTAGGGACAATCAAAAGGCCAGTACCAGAGGACCTCAGGGTCCGCGAGGGTTCGTATGGTAAAAGCAGATCTGAGAGATAAGAAGGCCCGAGACCATTAAGACATTTAAAAACCAATAAAAGAACTTTAAAATCGATCCTGAAACACACGGGGAGCCAGTGCAGCGATTCTAAAACCGGTGTAATGTGGGCCCGCCCTCTGGTCTTCGTCAGCACACGAGCTGCCGAGTTTTGCAAGAGTTGTAAAGTTGAAATATTCTTCTTAGGAAGACCAGAGAGCAGGGCATTACAGTAATCAATGCGACTGGTAATAAAAGCATGCATCAGCATCTCCGTGTTGGCCCGAGAGAGAATAGGGCGACTCTGGCTATATTTTTTAGATGATAAAATCCAATTTTGGTTACATGTTTAACATGTGGGATAAAACCAAGCTCAGAGTCAAAAATAACACCCAGGTTTTTCACTTGTAGCGAAGGACATAGTGAAAATGCCTCTAATTTAGACAAGAGTTTCTCTCTCTGAGCCTCAGGACCGACAATTAAAACTTCAGTTTTGTCCTGGTTAAGCTGTAAAAAGTTTTCTGCCATCCAAGATCTTATATCCAAGATACAGTTAAAAAGGGCATCCATTGATCTGGTGTCATCAGGAGACACGGAGATGTACAGCTGCGTGTCATCAGCGTAACTGTGGAAGTTCACTCCATGCCTCCTGATGACACTGCCGAGAGGCAACATATACAAATTAAAAAGTACAGGGCCTAGAACCGACCCTTGAGGCACACCACATGTCATTTTATGGATCTTAGAGGAGCATGTATCCATACTCACCATAAAAGATCTGTCAGAGAGATAGGAAGTGAACCAGTTGTGTACAGCACCAGAGAGGCCCACCATGTGTTTCAGTCTGTTTAAAAGAATAGCGTGGTCTACTGTATCAAAGGCTGCGCTTAGATCCAGTAGCACCAGGACTGAGAGCTTTTGGGCGTCCCAGTTACATCTAAGATCATTTAAAACCTTTAGGAGAGCCGTCTCTGTGCTGTGGTTCACCCTAAATCCAGACTGGAATATCTCCAGGATCTGTCTATCATTGAGAAAATCAGTAATCTGAGTAAAAACAAGTTTTTCTAAGACTTTACTTAAAAATGGTAAGTTGGATACAGGTCTGTAGTTATTAAAATCATTACAATCCAAATTGCTCTTCTTCAGAAGGGGCCTCACCACCGCCGTTTTAAAGGCAGCAGGGAAGACACCCAACTGAAGAGAGCAATTCATCATGTATAAAAGCTCAGCCTCAAAAAATCCATAAAGTGTTTTAAAGAGTGAAGAAGGGATTGGATCTAAAAGACATGTGGTGGGTCTCACTGTGGAGAAAACCTTCTGAAAGTTCTCAGCATTAACCAGGACAAAGCTGTCCAGTGTCTCCTCAGGTACAATCGAGCCCTCAGATGTGTTTACAATCATATCGCGATTAGATAAAATATCAGATCTGATGGCGCTGATCTTTCCCCTGAAGTGGTCTGCAAACTGCTCACAGAGCGAGTCTGTGGGGGTTCTTTTGGAGCTTTTAAAATCAGGGTTAAATAAATGATCTATGGTGGAAAAGAGGACCTTGGGATTATTTTTGTTAATACTGATTATTTTGGCGAAGTATGAATTTCTTGACTTCCTTAATGTATTATTGTACATTTTAAGTTGCTCGGAAAATATTTGATGGTTGATATTATTTTTATTTTTCCTCCATCTCCTTTCTGCTGCCCTGCAATTTCTTTTGAGTTTTTTGACTTCTTCGTTTCTCCAGGGTGATGCATGTTTTACGTTAATATTTTTGGTGGTGAGTGGAGCAACAGAGTCAAGGCTTTTCTTCAGTTTGCTGTTAAAATAACTAAAAATCAAATCGCAGGGTGCAGGTAAAATCACAGGGGGGCATTTGACTAAAACCCTGGTAAAATTTGCAGCCACTTCAGAGGTTAGATAGCGCCTCCTCACAGTTCGCACCGAGGTCTCCCGCTGAATAAAACCGGTGATGTTAAAAAACACACAGTAGTGGTCAGAGACAGCCAAGTCAACAACAGAGGACACGCTGGTGGACAGCCCATGGGTGATGACCAGGTCCAGAGTGTGTCCTCTGTTGTGAGTCGGCTGCGTGACGTGCTGGATAAAATCCAAACAGTGAAGAATGTTTAAGAATTCTTTTGTTGCAGGGTCAGAAGGATTATCTATGTGCAGGTTAAAATCACCGGTTAAAATTATCATATTATACACTCAACAAAAATATAAACGCAACACCTTTGTTACTGCTCCCATTCCCCATGGGATGGACGTAGAGACCTAAAATTCATTCCAGATACACAATATAACCATCCCTCCCAAACAGTGGTCACAAATCAGTCCAAATGTGTGGTAGTGGGCACATCTGCCATATTGAGATAATCCATCCCACCTCACAGGTGTGCCACATCAGGATGCTGATCTGACATCATGAGTAGTGCACAGGTGTACCTCAGACTGCCCACAACAAAAGGCCACCCTGGAATGTGCAGTTTTTTGCGCTATTGGGGGTCTGGGGACCCAGAACCGGTCAGTATCTGGTGTGACCACCATTTGCCTCATGCAGTGCAACACATCGTTGCATGGAGTCTATCAGATTGTCAATTGTGGCCTGTGGAATGTTGGTCCACTCCACTTCAATGGCTGTGCGAGGTTGTTGGATATTCGTGGGAACTGGTACACGCTGTCGTATACGCCGGTCAAGCACATCCCGAACATGCTCAATGGGTGACATGTCCGGTGAGTATGCTGGCCATGCAAGAACTGGGACATTCTCAGCTGCCATCTGCCCTGAACAATGTGAACCATGATTCATCCGTGAAGCGCACAGCTCTCCAACGTGCCAGACGCCATCGAATGTGAGCATTTGCCCACACAAGTCTGTTACGGCGACGAGCTGGAGTCAGGTCAAGACCCCGATGAGGACGACGGGCATGCAGTTGAGCGTCCCTGAGACGGTTTCTGACAGTTTGTGCAGAAATTGTTTGGTTGTGCAAACCAATTGTTCCAGCAGCTGTCTGGGTGGCTGGTCTCAGACGATCTAGGAGGTGAACCTGCTGGATGTGGAGGTCCTGGGCTGGTGTGGTTACACGAGGTCTGCGGTTGTGAGGCCGGTTGGATGTGCTGCCATATTCTCTGAAACGCCTGTGGAGACGGCTTATGGTTGAGAAATGAACATTCAATGCACGGGCGACAGATCTGGTTGACATTCCTGCTGTCAGCATGCCAATTGCACGCTCCCTCATTGCTTGTGGCATCTGTGGCATTTTGCTGTGAGACAAAACTGCACATTCCAGGGTGGCCTTTTGTTGTGGGCAGTCTGAGGTACACCTGTGCACTACTCATGATGTCAGATCAGCATCCTGATGTGGCACACCTGTGAGGTGGGATGGATTATCTCAATATAGCAGATGTGCCCACTACCACACATTTGGACTGATTTGTGACCACTGTTTGGGAGGGATGGTTATATTGTGTATCTGGAATGAATTTTAGGTCTCTACGTCCATCCCATGGGGAATGGGAGCAGTAACAAAAGTGTTGCGTTTATATTTTTGTTGAGTGTATTTTGAATGTATGTTTGTTAAAAATTCTGAGAATTCCTTGATAAAAGCAGCGCTGTCTTTAGGTGGTCTATAAATTGTGACAGATAAAACTGGAGGGCTGCTGAAAACAATAGCATGGAATTCAAAAGTGGTAAAATGATCAAATAAAATTTGTTTGGTGGTGAGTGTGTTGTTGGCTAAAGATGCAGTCCCACCACCTCTCTCACCACTTCTAATAGAAAAAGAGAAATTAAAATTTGGTGGGGAGGCCTCAGTGAGAACAAATGCCAATTTGCCGCCAAATGCCAAATTGGCGGACAGCAAACGGCATCCCCAGGCGTTGAGGTGGAGCCCGTCTGCCCCAAAAAGATGCCTCCTCTCCCAGAAGGCATCAAAGTTGTTAATAAAACCCACGCCGTGGGAGATACAGGCAGAGGAAAGCCAGGTGTTAAGGCTGAGCAGCCGGCTGAAACGGCCTATCCCTCTGCCACAGGTGGGGGTGGGCCCAGAGATAAAAGCACTCACGTGCAACTGACCAAGGAGGCTGAAGAGTTCGAGGAAGTCCAACTTCAGCAGCTCAGATTGCTGTTTGGGGATGTCATTGGTGCCGATGTGGATGATGAGCCGGTTAACCTGTGGGTGGGATGCCAGAATGTTGGGAATTCTGTCCACTATGTCAACAACAGTGGCTCCCGGGAACGACAGCGTGAGCGCCCCCCTCATCCGCACGTTCCTGACGATGGAATCCCCGAGGACCAGCGTGGAGAGAGGAGGTGCCACCGAGGGCTGTTGGCCATCTGAGACGCCCGCGCCGTGACACCGGGGGTGTTCAGATGGAGATGCGCCAGCCGGACTGCGTGAGTGACTCCCAGGTAGCCGCGCCGTGGGTCCTCTTCTCCGAGGAGCCGGGGTAAAGCACAGCTCTCCACGGTGAGTTTGCACCACAGCGTCGGGTTGCCCGCCGCGGCTCCGGGGGCGTAGTGGTGGAGATGGCGCAGACCTCAGCGACACAGCGGGATGGCGAGGGCTAGCGGTCAGAGGAGGAAAGTCCACAGGATCCAGGACATTGAATTTATTCTCCAATACTACCGCACCGGAGGGGTGAGGGTGCGAGAGACAGATCCTCCTGCCCCCTCTGCAGCCACCACGCGTCTCAACCATGGTCCATGGCGCTGGTTGGAGTGGAGTGGAGCTGACCAGAGCCTTGGGTCTGGCCCCTAGCTGAAACCAGGAGTTCTCGTCCTTGGCAGAAGCACCAGCGACGCAAGTTGAGAGCCTGTGTTGACTGTTGGCGGGATCTTGGGACACAGCAGCTGGATGGTGCACTGTGTCGGCTAGCTCAGCGCTAGTAGCGGTGGTTTGAGCTTTGCCAAGGAGGATCGTGTCAAGTTCGCATTCAGCCCCCTGGATTTGGTATAGCGTGGATATCCTTTGTTCCAGCTCGATCACTTTTTGGCTCAGGTTGATGCAGCTTTCACAGCTGGATGTTGAGGTAAGTGGTGCCATTCCGGAATCTCGTACCGGCGACAGCGTCAAAAACAAAAACAGACACTGCCACTTTAGCTTACGTTAGCTAAAAAGTCAGTCGTGACACAGCAAGAAAAGCGTTTTCAGATCAATATCCAGCAAATGCAAAACCAAGCTTTCGTCAGCCTTGATAACTTTTAGCCGAGCAAAATATCACAGATCCACACGGAGGTTACGGTGGAAGTCTACCTCCTCTTCATGGCGGCAGACAACAATTGACTGCCGCCATCTTGGATTTTTTTTAATATCCTATTAGAGCGATTAGAACATGCTGTAGGTATTACAGGTACTGTGCTGCAGTGGTTTGTATCACATCTATCTAATAGACTCCAGTTTGTGCATGTAAATGAAGAGTCCTCTTCACACACTAAGGCCAATTATGGAGTTCCACAGGGTTCAGTTCTAGGACCAATTCTGTTTACATTATTACTTTACATTTTTCAAAAAATGCCTCTCTGTGCAAAATGGGTTTAAAAACATAATCAACGATGGGATACTGTTTGTCAGTGATTTGAACCAGGCAAATTGTGGCAGGATCAGCCTGATGTTATTTGTATCCCACTGTAACTTTACTGTATAAAGAGCTAACATCTCCAAAATGTCAGGAGTAGTTAGTCATTACAACAAGTGTTTGTGAACTAAAAATCAAGAATGTGGGATACTGTTTGTCCGTGATTTGGAGAGCCCAGCGCTGCTCCCAACGCAGGGGAAACTAATTCTGTCACAGAGACCTACCTCGGCACTTGTGCAGGTGAAACAAAGGGAAGATTTGCTTCACCATATTTTCTAGTCTTTGGCTTAGAATGAAGTTGGTTTGGAAACATAGTCAGCGGTGCTTCATCTCCTGCTTTGCGTTTGTGTGGGCGCACCGTGCTAGCAGTGTCCAAGCGTTCTTTGTGTTTTTTTCCCTTTTCATACCGCGCTCCCCCTGCAATGGCTCTGTGCCCCCCCTAGGGGGCGGGCCCCACACTTTGGGAAGGTCTGTTAATAGATCTCTCTGCATTGAATCATATTTGTTATTAATCTCTGTCTCTCTTCCACAGCATGTCTTTATTCTGTTTTCCTTCTCTCAACCCAACCAATCACAGCAGATGGCCCCGCCCCTCCCTGAGCCTGGTTCTGCCGGAGGTTTCTTCCTGCTAAAAGGGAGTTTTTCCTTCCCACTGTTGCCAAAGTGCTTGCTCATTCAGATTCAGATTCAGAAGACTTTATTTATCCCCGAGGGGCAATTGAGATACTGACCTTGCCGACCGTACATACAATATACAAACATCATATTGGGGAGACAGGTCAGGCTACGTAGCTGGCAGGTCAGCCGCACGAACAGCGACCCAGAACCGAACAATTGAAAATACAAAACATCAGGAAAGACAATGAGGAAAAAAAGAACTCCCCCCAGACTGCGCTCCAACAGGGAGATCAGTTTGAGAACAGAAAAAACCCACCGCTGCGCATAGGGGTTCATATGATTGTTGGGCTTTTATCTACTGTACAATATAAAGCGCCTTGAGGCGACTGTTGTTGTGATTTGGCGCTATATCAATAAAATTGAATTGGATGTACCAAAGAACTGCTGAAGTACTGTTTGTATTTTTTTAATGAGATTTGGGTTTTATTCCCCTGTTTGTTTGTTTGCTTGTTTTAAACACTGAGCTCCTCATTTTCTTCTTCTGTGGTCAGAATGAATGTTAACGTTTAGCTTCAGATAAACATGATGTTCATCTGCTGCTGACCTTTGACCTCAGCCGTTTGTGAGGGAGGAGGCGGGAACAGGGAGTGGAGTGTTCTCCTCACCAGTGAATGGGAGAGTGTGGGGCGGGATTTAGAAACAGCAGTTCAATAGGGAATGCCAGGGGGCGGAGCCTGAGACGTCCATTTTCACACAGAGCAGTGGTGAGCCTACACAGAACGACTGCATACAGCATTTCTGCAATATTACTACACTAATCCTAAAATAATTTTACTGTGGCATATTTGAAGTACAGTCTGTAGTACTGGTACCTCTTCTATATGCTGTTCCTTCTCTTCCTTTTTCTTCTGTGGTTGCAGATGGACTCATCGGCGCCTCCTGGCCTCTCTCTGGTCTCCGTCTTGTCTCTGTTAGCATGCAGTGGCCAGCTGTTGGCAGCTGTCCTGCTAACACGCAGGTATTGTGGGCGGAGCTCTACACAGAACTGGTGGATCTTGCTGTGGCTCTTTTATGATGTCATTGTCCATCTGACGCTGGTAGGCGGTGCTTTATTCTTAGTTATTCCCATCTTCATCATGATGACAAAAAACGTTATTCAAGTTTCAGCTCATCTTCAAAATTAGACTCATTTCATAAACACTTAGTTTTTGTTTATTCTTGTTTATTTTTTATTCTAAACCTAAAGGTTTTTAGGAAGATCCATTTGTTTCCATGTCTCTGATTTTTGTTTTTTTAGGAGGGTCCGTTTGTTTACATGTCTCTGGTTGGGACAGTGGAGGCTTCTGAAGGGCCACTGGCTGAGCTCTGTGAGTATTTTGTAAATACACTGCAGTATTTCCAGGCAGTGTTAGTTTGATCTGAAGTCCAGTATGAGAACAAAGTAATGAAGTACTTTTACTCACAGATACTGTAAAAACACACTATTTGGTACGTCATTTGGGATGTTTGACTTCTTCTCACCTGTCTTACCTGTAGGGAAGGAGTACGGGAAAGCCGACAGTCGCTGGCTGGTTTCTGATCCGACGATCGTCTCCATCGAGATCCTGACCGTCGTCCTCGACTCGCTGCTAGCTCTCCTGCTTATACACGCAGTACTGAAGGACAAGTACTACAGGTAACACTTCCTGTACTGCAGTTACTGTGTTGCTGGTACTGCTTGGTACTGATGTTAATGGTGAACCAATCTGTCAGACACTTCCTGCAGATCGCTCTGAGTGTGTGCGAGCTATACGGCGGCTGGATGACCTTCTGTCCCGATTGGCTGATGGGCAGCCCTCACCTGAACACATCCTCCTTGCTCTACCTATGGGTCTACCTGGTCTTATTTAATGGAGTCTGGGTCCTGGTCCCAGTCCTGCTGCTGCTCCAGTCCTGGTTCAGCCTAAGGAGTCTGCACGTGCTCAGAGCGGACCAAAGCAAAGCAGCTAAAAGACAGTGATGTCAGTGATATGGTTTAAACTGATTGATGGGGCCGAGTCCGAGGATCATTTAAATATTCATCTGATGTCAGAATCAATCACCACGATCAATCGTTTGAAAAATAAACATTTTATTATAGATACAGTTTCAGTGGCTTAAATTATTGCTTTGGAACATCTAACCACATTCAATTCAATTCAATTTTATTTATATAGCGCCAAATCACAACATAAGTCGCCTCAAGGCGCTTCATAGATACAGAGAAAAACCCAACAATCATATGACCCCCTATGAGCAAGCACTTTGGCAACAGTGGGAAGGAAAAACTCCCTTTTAACAGGAAGAAACCTCCGGCAGAACCAGGCTCAGGGAGGGGCGGCCATCTGCTGCGACCGGTTGGGGTGAGAGAAGGAAGACAGGATAAAAGACATGCTGTGGAAGAGAGACAGAGGTTAATAACAGATATGATTCAATGCAGAGAGGTCTGTTAACACATAGTGAGTGAGAAAGGTGACTGGAAAGGAAAAACTCAATGCATCATAGGAATCCCCCGGCAGCCTACATCTATTGCAGCATAACTAAGGGAGGATTCAGGGTCACCTGGTCCAGCCCTAACTATATGCTTTAGCAAAAAGGAAAGTTTGAAGCCTAATCTTGAAAGTAGAGATAGTGTCTGTCTCCTGAATCCAAACTGGAAGCTGGTTCCACAGAAGAGGGGCCTGAAAACTGAAGGCTCTGCCTCCCATTCTACTTTTAAATACTCTAGGAACAACAAGTAGGCCTGCAGAGCGAGAGCGAAGTGCTCTAATAGGGTGATATGGTACTACAAGGTCATTAAGATAAGATGGGGCTTGATTATTTAACTCATTCACTGCCATTGACGTCTATAGCCGTCAATTGCAGTGCATGAGTCAATGGGTTTAACTCATTCACTGCCAATGGCTGGCAGTGAATGAGTTAAGACCTTGTATGTGAGGAGCAGGATTTTGAATTCAATTCTGGATTTAACAGGAAGCCAATGAAGGGAAGCCAAAACAGGAGAAATCTGCTCTCTCTTTCTAGTCCCTATCAGGACTCCTTGTCACGGCTGCCGAGGTGAGCCGTGTGGATTTAGAAGGAGGACCCAAGATGCAGGCAGTGGATGAGATACTGGTGGCTTTATTTACAGAGGTGTAGTGGCAAACAAACAGTGGGGCATAACAAATAACTAAAGACACCTAAACTGGGAGAACTAAAAATAACAGACCTGGGAGCATATGACAACGGATGATGAATAGCAGAGAGACGCAGACGAGGAACAGGACACCGTGGAACGCAGGGTAACAGACTGACACGGAGGAACACAGACTGACACATCATTAATTGTGGGTGATCGTGGCTCAAGAGTTGGGAGTTTGCCTTGTAATCGGAAGGTTGCCGGTTCGAGCCCCGGCTTGGACAGTCTCGGTCATTGTGTCCTTGGGCAAGACACTTCACCCATTGCCTACTGGTGGTGGTCAGAGGGCCCGGTGGCGCCAGTGTCCGGCAGCCTCGCCTCTGTCAGTGCGCCCCAGGGTGGCTGTGGCTACAATGTAGCTGCCATCACCAGTGTGTGAATGGGTGGATGACTGGATATGTAAAGCGCTTTGGGGTCCTTAGGGACTAGTAAAGCGCTATATAAATACAGGCCATTTACCATTAATTAAAAATGTTTTCCCAGCTAAAGATATAACATTTAATAAAGCCACCTTAAGTGTTTTAGAGGTATTACTTGTCCCCTCGTGTTTGGGAGCAGTCTGTGGCACACAAGGTATGTTTAATATATTTAAAGATCTTTTAGAGTGCATTTCTCTGTGTTTTGACCAGGCCACATGTCTCCTGTCACCTAAAAGTACAGAGATTTTAAAACCTTCTAGTAAACAGGGTCCCAGCTTCTCCTGGGAAAAGTCACCACTGCCATAATCCTCGCAGCCCGGACCCTTCACACATCACACATCAGACTTCGGAGACAGAGCATGAAGGTGGTAAGGAGAAACTAAGGGGGGCGAGGCTGAGCAATGTGACTTCGATTGCTCTGTTGAGGGTGGGGCTCGATGGCGAACCTTTTGCCGCTCTGGTGGGGGGTTTATGGGGGACAAAAAGGGATTGGGCCGGGGGGTAGATCTGAGCCCAGCATTGACCCGCTCCATCATCTCCTCAGTGAATTTCAGGTGTGGGGAGGAGGGAGAAAGGGAGGGGGAGGAGGGTGATGGGGGTGATGGCCTGTCAGGGGTTTGGGGGACTGGGGAAGATCGTGGTCCCTGGTCCTGGTTGTTGGTGTTGTTGAGAGAGTTGGAGGCAAATAGGGACCCCTCTTCTTGCCTCAGATGTCTCTCCTTTCTGAGGCTCTTCCCGGGTGGGGGCAAATGGAGCTCCTCCTCAAGGTTTCTGCTGGGCTTTGTCTGTTCTTGGAGTACTGTTTGTTCCTCTTTATGAGATAACTCCTCGTTTATCTCAGCCTTGGCACCAAGCACAGATGGATGACGTATGGAATAAAACAAGTTGGAGGTGAACAGTTTCACCCCTGACTTGTTAAAATTAAATCCATTTGCTTTGAACAGATGCCTGCGTTCCCAAAAAATATTAAAGTTGTTGATAAAATGCACTGAGTGGTCAGCACATGCTGATATAAGCCATTTATTCAGTGTAAACAACCTGCTGAATCTCTCGTCTCCTCCTCTGATCGGCGGTACAGGTCCACTGATGAATACAGCTGCATTCAGAGAGTTTGCAGTATTTAATAATCCAGTAAAGTCCCGTTTCAGAACCTCCGACTGTTGTTTGGACACATCGTTTGACCCTGTATGCAGAACAATGTTTGTCACAGTTGGATATTCCTCTGCAATTTGAAGAATTCTCTCCTTCAGATTGTTGACCATATCGTTAGGAAAGCAGAGGACTTTAGATTAGAGACCTTAGTTTTCACAGGAGCTACAGTATCCAGAGTCGTACGTAGTGAGGAGGTGAAATTATTAACAAGATAATCGACCTCTGTTGGGGTAGCGTTCAGATAGCTGCTCTGCTCTGTGTTGGTACAGGGCATTGAAGATGATAACAGTGGGTGGATTATATTCTTAAACTTAGTTACAGCGCTTCCAGAAAGACATCTACTTTGATAAAGTCTACTCTCCACCGCTGTGTAATCAATTATTGTAAATGTAAATGTTATCAGGAAATGATCAGACAGGAGAGGGTTTTCAGGAAACACTGTTAAATGTTCAGTTTCTATGCCATATGTTAAAACAAGATCTAGAGTGTGATTAAAGTGGTGGGTGGGTTCTTTTACAGTTTGAGAGAAACCAATTGAGTCTAATAACAGATTAAATGCCATGTTGAGGCTGTCATTTTTAGCATCTACATGGATGTTAAAATCACCCACAATAATTATTTTATCTGAGCTCAGAACTAAATCAGATATAAAGTCTGAGAAATCAGACAGAAACTCTGTGTAAGGCCCAGGTGGACGATAGATGACTGGTTTCTGAGTTTCACAGCTGGGGTGGACAATGTTAAGCATCAGGCTTTCAAATGAATTAAAAGTCTGTCTTGGTCTTTCATTAATTAATAGGCTGGTGTGAAAAATTGCTGCCACACCGCCCCCTCGGCCTGTGCTTCGAGATTTCTGGTAGTTAGAATGACTCGGGGGTGTTGATTCATTTAAACTAACATAATCATCCTGCTGCAACCAGGTTTCTGTAAGGCAGAGTAAATCAATTTGTTGATCAATTATTAAGTCATGTACTAACAGAGACTTGGAGGAGAGAGACCTAATATTTAATAATCCACATTTCACTGTTTTACTCTTTGGTTCAGATGTGGATACTGTATTGTTCTTTCTTTGTAATTGTTTATGTTTAAGTTGTTTGTTGCTGGTTTTTAGTTTGTTTTTTGTCTGTTTGGGAGCTGACGCAGTCTTTATGGAGATGGGTTTTTGGGGGGTAGCAGGAGGAGAGAAACTGCAGAGAGGCGTGTAAGACTGCAACTCTGCTTCCTGGTCCCAACTCTGGATAGTCATTTTTTGGGGGGTTTAATAAATTTGTCCATATTTCTAGAAATGAGAGCTGCTCCATCCAAAGTGGGATGGATGCCGTCTCTCCTAAAAAGACCAGGTTTCCTCCAGAAGGTTTGCCAATTATCTATGAAGCCCACATCGTTTCTGGGACACCACTCAGACAGCCAGCAATTTAAGGAGAACATGCAGCTAAACATGTCACTCCTGGTCTGATTGGGGAGGGGACCAGAGAAAACTACAGAGTCCCACATTGTTTTGGCAAAGTTGCACACCGATTCAATATTGATTTTAGTGACCTCTGATTGGCGTAACCGGGTGTCATTACTGCCGACGTGAATTATGATTTTACTGAATTTACGTTTACCCTTAGCCAGCAGTTTTAAATTTCCCTCAATGTCGCCTGCTCTGGCCCCTGGAAGACAATTGACTATGGTTGCCGGTGTCTCTAGCTTCACATGTCTGAGAACAGAATCCCCAATTACCAGAGTTTGACCCCCGGCAGGTGTGTCGGCGAGTGGGGGAAAAACGGTTAGACACATGAACGGGTTGGTGGTGTACCTGGGGCTTCTGTTTAGGACTATGCTTCCTCCTCACCGTCACCCAGCCGCCCTCTTTCCCCAGCTGCTTGGGGTCTGCCGGGGAACAGCTAGCGGGGCCTACGCTATCTTCAGCTGCACCAGCTATAGGGGCCTGGCTAGCTACGGGTGAATGAAGGGTGCGAAGCCGAGTCTCCAATTCAGTAATCCTGGCCTCCAGAGCTGCAAATATGCTACATTTGTTACAGATTTCATTACTGCTAAAGGAGGCCGAGGAGTAACTAAACATCTGACACAATGAGCAAGAAAGTGCAGGAGGGACAGGTGAAGTAGCCATGGGCTGTATCCCAATTCAGGGTCTGCAGCCTTAAAGTACGCATTTCAAGGCCGATTACGTCACAGCGGCGCGCCGAAGGCTGTCCCAATTCAAAGGCTGCTCGAAATGCGAAACTGTGAAAAGTAAGTACTGAATATTATGTCACTTATTTATGTGCAAATGTTTAATAACGAAGAACATTAAAACATTACTGTTGGCCACATGTCGGCAAAGTTATGTGACATTGGTGACGTTTGTACTAACTTTGTTTTAAAGCCTTTACTTTAAAATATTCGCCGTTCAATAGCTGAGCTTAATCCTACAGAGAATGATCAAAGCTCATGTAGAAAGAAACAAACAAATGAACAAAATATGTTCTCCTTCATTTCTGTCAAACAAAGCTGTATGACACGTTTCCAGCTGTTAGTATCATGGTTGCTAGGCAACCTGGGCAGCGCAACGGAGGCTAGACCGTCCCATTTCACAAGCTTCGCATTTCCGGCCTTAGCGGTCTTTAAGTACGCGGCCCATGAGGATCGTTGAGGCTGCGTACTTTAAGGCTGCAGACCCTGAATTGGGATACAGCCACGGTGCTAACGAGTCGGCTACGAGCTAAGCTAAGCTAGCGAAACAGTACAGAGACAGTGAGTGAATACTTTGGCTATTAATTAGGTAGTGAGTACACAAAAAGTGTGCTTCGGATGAAGCAGGTGAAGATTATACTATGAAAAACGAATGTATTTAAAAGTTGTTAATTAAATTGCTAAGCAAATAAGCTACTCAGAAACACCACTGTGTTTGAGCAAGAACAGGAAATGATACTCTACCGCAGAGCGAGCCCATCTTGATCATCTTGTTGACGGAGTTGAAGGCCCGCTGGAGGCCGAGTCCCTTCAAGGCGCTGCAGGCCTGAATCTCCCATAGTCTGTCTGTGTAGCTGGGGAGGTCTAGCGCAGTGGACACCTGAGGGGGAGGAGTCAGAGAAAAGGAGTCATCAGTTATTGAGGAAATATGTAATCAGATTACAGTAACTTTAGTATTTATCATCAGAGCTCGTGTGAGCTCCAGAGACAGGAGTTAGAATCAGGCCATTTTATCGGGGTGGCTGTAGCTCAAGAGGTAGCACCGGTCATCTATTACTCGACAGGTTGGTGGTTCAATCCCTGGCTGTTTAAGCACTCTGAGATAAGATGTAAGAACCAGTGTATTTAATATTTACTTTATTAATCCCAGAGTAAACAATGTGCTGACAGATGCTCAGAGACAGTAAAAACAGTAAGGGGTTAAGGTTAGACCCAGTGCAGGACGCTCTGAGGCCGTCCTAGTAAGGAAATCAAACATCTGAACTTCACCTGTGTAAATGTTACAGCAGAGATTCTTAAAGTCAGGGCTGTGGCCCTCTGGTGGGTGGTAAAAGTACGGCCCGAGACATCATTTATAATAAATCTACAGATCCTATTTAAATTATTCTAGGAGTGGCTCCAAAATCAAACAGATTTCTCTGTTCAAACTTTCTTTGACTACATTTTTGTCATTCATTTAAATAATTAATGATAACATGTGCATTTCAAAAAGAGTATGAACTGAAAACACAACAAGGCCGAGTGTCATGGGCCTGGGTCTGAAGGACCCAGGGTTTTTGAATAAGTATTGACTGTGTATTTTTGGTGCTGCTGTCCTTTGTTTCCACGTGTTTGTGTATAGGTGGGTGTGTGTGGGTGTGACAGAGCACCGGTTCTTCTGGCCTGGTGGGTGTGTTAGCCAGGAGCCTGGCCACACTTGCAGAGGAGAATCACACACACCTGGAGCTGATCAAGCCTCGTCGGGGAGCTATTTAATAGGGGATTGTTGTGTAAGACTCCACGGCAGTGTCTTAGCGTAAGTTAAAATCAGCTAGCGTATAACGGCGAGAGCGTGTGTCTTGATGGCTGCCTCTGGTATTTTTCCAGTCAAGAGAAACAAGGGAGTCAAGGAAACACACAGGGATTTGTCATTTTCTGCACTGTAAATAAACGCTCTGTTCACTGCACAGAGTCCAGCGTTTGGGTCCTCCTTCCCCACGGTCTGCCACTCAGACCGTGACACGGACGGCTTTAAAAGCTACTGACTCTGTCAGATGATCTCATCGCTGTTTAAAAATGAATTTAAAAAAAAAACCAAGTGCTGAATCATTCATTAATACAGACTATTAGAGTAACAGGTGTGTAGCATCGCTAACTAGCTAGCAACAAACCTCCAACATAGTGCGTATGCAAGCGGTTAATCTAGCGAACAAATTCACAACAGAGTGATTTTAGAACTATAAGCTATTAGCTATTAACTATAAGCACTTTGCACTTTGCAATAATCTAGAGATCTCAGACCTACCATTTATCAGCTCAAACATCCAACGACATGAATGCTTTAAAAGCATCAACATCAGCACTTCTCTGACAGCATGGTGGGAGTTTCTAAAATTGACAGCGTCTTCATTAATCCCATGCAAACATACACCTATCTGGAACAACCCTGACATATTACAAAGCAATAATATGATAAACTTTTCAGATTGGAGTGGTAAAGGAATCAAATATTTAGAACATATACTAGAAGGAACAGAATTTATTTCATTTGACAGACTAGTTACACAATATGGGATCAACAAGAAAAGATTTTTAGAATATCAACAAATTAAATCCATAGTAAAAAAGAAATTTAAACCGGGTCAAGTTGAACTACAAACACCACCAAGTGTGGTTCAATTTCTTACTCTTAAAACCCCCAAATTACTATCCAAAATATACAGAATGCTTTCTAAAACAGATGAATCAATATCACTTCCTATTGCAAAATGGGAAGCGGATTTATCAGTTAACTTAGACCTAAACTTCTGGTCTCAGATTTGCTTAAAAACCTTTCATCTAATTAGAAATCCCAGTCTTCAATTAATTCAATACAAAATATTACATAGAGTGCACTATACAGGTCATCGGATGTTCAAGATGGGCTTTACGTCTACCAACAACTGCTCACACTGCCAAACCAATTCACCGGACAATTATATCCACGCTCTTTGGTTCTGTCCACCAGTTCAGAAGTTTTGGCGCGAGATATGTGAAGACTTATCGAAGTGTCTGAAATGTAACATTCCAACTTCCCCCTTAGTGTGTTTGTTGGGCAGCTTAGATAATGTCACTTCAGAAAAGAATATCGCCCATATGGTTTTCACTGCCCTATGCATAGCCAAGAAAACAGTCCTCATGAACTGGAAAAATAAAAATAATCTTAATTCTAACCAATATAGAAATTATCTATTAGATTACATTAGTCTTGATACAGCCTCTGCCACCACATCAGATCAATTGCTCTGGGCTCCTTTGATCAGCTCCATCACCTAGTGGGGGTGGGGGGTCATAGTTTGGTCCCGCCTTCACTGTTGTGATTGGTGTGGGGGTAGGGACAGGCTTAGGGCATCGGGGGGTTCCCCGGAGGCATTTTCCTTGGGGGGCTCAACCCGGGGTAGCGGTCATGTCCGGTTAGGGGCTCTGTTGGCTCTCAGGTGACTGTTTCCTCGCGGCTGCGTGCAGCGGGATTAGGGGAGGGTCTGTGGTGACGGGCGTGGGTTACTGACCTGGTAGCCTGGCTGTCCCTGGGTGGGTCCAGGGTATGCGTGAGGTTCTGGGGGCGCTCCGTCTCTGGGCTGGGGCCCAGGCCGGGCCTCGGGGGCTTGGGTCCTGGTTGGTGTGTTGCCAGGGTTGTGGGCGGGTGGGTGCATGGGGGCCCAGCCCTGGAGCAGGGTGCCGCCGGTGCATCGAGCCACCTGGGGGGCTCTTCAACTGGTGGGGAAGATTGTCACATCTTGCAGGAGCTTTCCTCTCCTCAGGGGCTCTCTCTACAGGAGGGGGAGATGCAGGAGAGGTGGAGGAAGATCTCAGCCTGGGTGTTTATTGTCTTATGTAGTCTGGAAGAAGAGTGGATGGTGGGGTGGGTGCAGTTTTCTCTGTGGTGGGGTTGGGTGGACTGTCCTGGGCTCTGTGGGGCCGGGAGGCGCTGCTGCGCTGGGCCCCGGTCTGGATGGGCCTGGGCCCCCTTTCCCTGGTGGGTCGCGGAGTATGGGGGTGCCTACTGGGGTCAGCGGGGGAGCTGGCCCCAGGGAGGGGTCACTTGCCCCTCCCTTCCTTCCCTCCCCATCTCCAGCTGCCTCCCTCTTCCCGCTCCATCACAACCACCCACACATGCAGGACCTTGGAGTAGGGGTATGTCACCAGGGTGCAGAGGAGGCCACCCCCCCCGTCCCCTTCTGGCTGCCTCTGCCTCAATTTTATCCCACAACTTAGACATTCACATTACTCACACTCTCATTACACATACATATAGGATCTTGGGGGTGGGCACGATACACGGAATCCAAAGTACCATCAGGGTGTACACCCCACCCCTGGCGTCGTTGCCCACCTCTCAATGTTAAATACACGTAGACATTGAGGGCCAGCAGGAGGGACCATGCGCTTACCTGCTGCTCTCTGGCAGGTAGCTCCATGCCCTCCTGGGTTTTAAATGCACCTTAGAACACACATGCATCAACACTACAATGAGCGGGTGGAGGGAGGTTTGGAGTCTTCTCTCACCCCCATTCTCTGCGACCTGCTGGAGCGGGGGGGCTAGGAGGAGGAGTTGGCCGTCCGACTGCGGTCTGGAGTGTGGGGCCTCCCTGCTGCTGCGGAGTCGGGGCGGTCTGCCTCCCCCCACCGCAGGGAAAAGGGTAACACCACCTGGGTCTGGGTGCAGTTCCCCCCCCTCCAGGGGCAAGGGTACCTAGACCCGGGGCTTAGAGTACGCTTGTGGAGTGTGATCGTGTGTACAGCGTCTCTTTATGTCTGTCTCCACGTTGGTTGAGTGTGGAGTAAGTGTATATGAGAGCATGAGGGTGGGAATGGATGTTTGTATATGTGTGTGCCTGTATTTCTGTGTCTATATGTCAGGTTGGGTGTCAGGCGCCACCTCTCTGGGGACATCTTAGGCCCTCCAAGGTATGGAGGCCTATCTCCCCCTACCACCACTTCCCCTGCCAGTGGCGGACTCCCTCAGACGTCGGTGCGTTGGTGGTTCTTTGTGTCCGGGGATGGGCGTCCAGGTACACACCGGCTCACTCCTTGGCGGCCGCTTATCGGGGCCTGGAGCCTGGGGCTTGCTCGGGCCACTTCGGAGGTGGGGTGCCCCCGGCCTCTCGGCCTGGGGCTCGGTCACTCAGGCACGGCTGGCTGCCGGCGGAGCTCACGGGCGCGTCACTGCAACTCCCCCTGGCTTCTGCTCCGCGGCTGCTGAGTGACCCCTCATCTGGGACTCTCCTCAGCTCTTTCTGGGACAGTGGCGCGGCTGCCCCTCTGTTGGTCTTCCTTGGTCTCTTGTGTTCTGGGGGCCTCTGGATGTCTGGAGTTTTGATCTCCTCCATACCTGCTTCATGCCCTGGAGGACGGGGCTGTGGCCCCCCCACACCCTCTAGCAGATCATTACATGAAGGAACCTTTTAAAAAACAAAAAACAAGCGCGTCCATGCTCACAGGTGTTCACACCCACAAACTACACCCTTTTTGGCTCCTACCTCAAAGCACACTGTGTTCTGTTGATCTTATGTGCTGCACAATAATGTTTAATATTTAGTATTTACTGTCATATTCCCATATATCATTGTGATGTTGTTTATTCTATTACTCTTGTTCTCTTCTGCTTGTTTTCTTTTTTCTTTCTCAGCAGGTGACCCAGGTGATCGATAGATGCATTTTTTTTCTTTTCTTCTTTTTTTTCTTTTTCTGCCCGTTCTGTTGGTTTTTGGTTTTTGCCCTTCTCCCCCGTCCCTCTTCTCAGCTGTTTCTCTTTCCCTCTTTCTTTCTCCCCTTCTTTCCCCCAGTCAAGTCTGTCCCATGTTCAGTAAGTGAAAATAAAATAAACAATAAAAGGTGAATCAAATGGACCATTATGGCAAGGCTGGGATGGTCAATTTGGTAAAGTAAATCCGTTGGGCATCTTTCTTTGCCTTTAGACAACAATTCTGATGGCAAAAGAGCCAAACGGGACAGGCAAAAAAAACAAACAAACTATAAGCTGATAAGCTGTGTTTTTTTTTTTTTTTATAACAGTGACATGGTTGTATTTACCTTAATTAAACGAGTCGTCAGTTGCAGTAAACCAGCAAAAAACTCGGGCTACGTAAAAAGTGTAGAGGGGCGTGTTTGCGGTCACGTCCAGCAGGTGTGTGGGCGGGAGCGTTACACAGTCGCTCCACCTCAACTCACTACGCAGTCTCTGGCTCCTAATTTGCAAGATGGCAGCCTCCACAAGCGGGATATTTTGGCTTCATTTTTGCACAATGGGAGGAGGCGGTGTCGCGTCGTCCATCTTTTATACAGTCATTGGTCGAAAGCATCGGAGCGGCTACAACCATTATCATCTGCAAATTATGCCGGGCGACAGTCGTAGCAAGGAGATGAAGCACTGTTGAAATATGGGGAAAGCCAAAAACTGCGCTTCCTCCACTTCTGTAACATTGATTCCTTAATGTTGAATTCTCTCGCAGCTGTTCTGTTCCCATGTTGTTGCAGTATATTAATAACTAACCTCGTATTGTGAATGAATAATCTCAGTTGTTCTCCTGACTGAAGTTTGCCCCGTGTATAGCATCCTGCTATGCGATTGCATTTGTCCCTGACCACCAGAATCCCTCACGTTAACTTTTATAAAGTGGAAAAAAAGTTGGTGTTCATCCTCCAGCTTCACTGTGCTAATGTTATGCTAACATAGCTGTGTTGCTAGCAATAACGTAGCACAACATTATATAGCCCAACTTCAGTAACCCTGCAAACGTCACTGCTGTTTAGTTTTCTGTCTTCATTTACGTTGGAAGTGATAACAGAGCTGTACGTTTTAAATTGTTTCCAAAACCCCGCAGTCAGGACATGCTATATTGTATTTAGATAGAAGATAGTGGGCTAACTTCCTGCTAACTTCTAACTCCGTTAAATGTCATAAATTCCGTTTTCATGGATGCCTGGATGTTAAACTCAATTGTTACACCTGGTAGAGCAGAACACTGATCATTTATTAAAGATGAAAGACTTTAGACAGTTTTTCAACTCTCAGTAATGCCATAGTGATCATTTGATATATGGATCTGCAGCGGAGTTAAGTCCCAGACATGGCTAGTGACGTCAGACTTAAGAACCGGATACCTTTCTAATGTGACGTTGTTGTCCCTGGCTCTCTTTCTCTGTCTCTCCCTCCCGCTCTGTTCCTGTGCTACTGAGAGTGTAACTACCAGGGTTGCCAACTCCTCAGTAAGGAAAATCGCTATTGGCTGTCCGAAAAGTCGCTAGAAGTCGCTAAATGACGTCATCGCCTAATTTGCATACTTGGTCATGCTAATATAATTGTAACCTACGTTGTTGGAGAGAGAAATAACATCGTGGAAGAAACATAAAGTGAGTAAAAAACGCCCTAAATGCATTTAGAATTTATTTAGAACTACGAATTAAATTTATTTTAGCAATTATTGTTTTTTGTAATGTCACAATTGCAACCCTGCTCCTTTATCTGGGCTTGGACCGGCAAAAGTGACCTGAAATAGGCACTCTGGTGGAGTTACTTTGTGTGTGTGTGTGTTTATAAGTAGTTTTAAACCTGATCCACAAAACAGCATAACAGTAAAAGAAGAACTGACTGCGTTGCAGTCAGTGCGGGAGCAGCGGCTTCGCTCATGTGCGATTCGTTTGCAGTTCGGATGCACAGGTGTGAACATCTCCTGCCCTGATAGCAGCTGGGGGAGGACTATCCTCCGCCTGTGAGCGCTTTGGCACGGGCGAGGTGCCCACGGCAGCACCCGCTGCTTGTTGAGAGTAAGAGCGATACGAGCTTTCACGTCAAAAAGATGTCATAAATAAGTCTCCAATAACACCAGAAAAAGTCGCCAGATTTGTCGCTAGTCGCTTATTAGAAAAAAAGTCGCTAAGGGGGTCTGAAAAGTCGCTAAATATAGCGACAAAGTCGCTAAGCTGGCAACACTGGTAACTACTGTCCCTCCCCCCTCTTCCCAGCGCAAAGCACAAGGCTAGCATGTGGAGTGAAGCGGAAAAAAAGTGGAGAGAGGGTGAGAGAAAGGAAAAAAACAAAACATGGCTTGCGATAAGGAGCCGGCTTGTGTCGTTCACGAGCCATTTCGTTTGCGATCGACACATCACTACTAGTGATGGTAAATTTGATTCTTGTTACTGAATCGGATTTAATGAGTCACTCACCAAAGTGAATCGGGTTTTTGAGTCCATTGATTCACAGAGTCAGTTGACCAGAGAGTGCAAAAAATTTACATTTTCACTCAAACTTAATTTCTTTCTCTTTTCATGTAAATCCTACTGCTAAGATGAATGATTCTAAAAAAAAAAAAAAACCAACTATTTTATAGAGCAAAAAAGAGCAAAAACATTTCTAAAATTAAGCAATTTCCTATTAAAATTGCTTAATAAACATTTCTTTTGTTTATGGTAAATGGTAAATGGCCTGTATTTATATAGCGCTTTACTAGTCCCTAAGGACCCCAAAGCACTTTACATATCCAGTCATCCACCCATTCACACACACATTCACACACTGGTGATGGCAGCTACATTGTAGCCACAGCCACCCTGGGGCGCACTGACAGAGGCGACAGAGGTTTATTTTTATTTTATTAGCATTTTCCTTAAATGTGTTAAATATATATTTTCTCATCTAAATGTCCACTGAGCTGTGAGCCAGAGGGCGGTAATGCGCCTTAACATTGGTTGCCACCAAGAAGAAGAAGAAGCTGTGAGCCAGGAGGGAGGGGGTTAGTGAGTCCTGAGTGATTCGCTTACGCTTATGATTCAGCACAGGAAGGGAGGGGGTAAGTAGCTCAAATGTGCTGTTAGCATGTTAGCAGAGCGATGCTACTGTGAACCGAGAAGCTATTTTCTTGATGTGAGCTTCTACTCAGGGTTTTTTCTTCCAGTTCAGAGCAGATTTTTTTTTGTTAAGATACTGGATGTTGTGTTTTTCTCCACAATTTTAATTATAAGCTAGATACATTGCTGCTAACAGCAACAGGGATGAGTCAGTGAGTCAGTTGGGCCTGTGAATCATGATTCATGAGTCAGTAAAGTGATTCTCGAGTATTGAACGATTTGTTCATGATTCGCGCATCACTAATCACTACTGTCCAGTCTCTGAGGTGACAGCACTGCTGTGGCTCCTACAGCTTCATGCACAGCCTGCAGAGCTGATGGAGTCTGCTCTCAGCTGCACAGCAGTGAACACCAGCAGCACCACCCGTTAGCACACAGTGCTCCCTCTGCTAACAAAGGACTGTGGGCTTCCTGTACCAACTGACAGGATCCAGCTCTGCAGACAGATGGTAACACATCACCGCAGCACAAATAGCACAGGTCTAATATATGCACGCACGACTCGGTGTGAATGTGACCTTTAACCCTGATGACCGCAGTGTGCGGGTTGGTGTATTTCACAGTCAGTGGCTAACGTTTGGTCCTGCATGCTAACTGATAACCTTCCTGGAAGCTGAACAGCGTTTGTTTAATTCACCCTCAGCGTGACTGAAGGCTCCCACTGAACATGCTCTTTGTTCCCAGTGACCACATGTTCACCCACGTGGCGCACACACTCTTCTTTTACATGACCTCAGTCACATGTTTGTGTTTGCCTCTTACTTTGTAAAACACACAGGTTGCAGCTGTCTCACTGTCGACTTACTTTGTACTGATTCATTAAAGATTCATCCAAGCTCTGTGGTTTCTAATAATTCTGGAAAGGTTATTGTTTGATCTGTGTTTCTGTCCTGATTATTACGAGGTTCAGTAAGTTCTCAACCAGTGTCGGTGTTGATGTTGGTGCTGTTCTCCTGAGGCGCTGTAACACTGAGTCATTGGTCCAAGCTGTTAGAGCTGAGGGTGTGTAATGTTGGTGAAACATGGAGTTTTATTGTGGTGATCTTGCTGTTTGCATGCTTGTTGTTCAATGTCTGTCCAGGGCTGAGTTTGCTCTGTGGGGCCGATAGGTTGGTCAGGAAGTAGCTCTAAGGTCCTTTAAGACTTTGTGGGATTTTGTAGTGTTTTCAATTTCATTTGTGGCAGGAAAACATAATTTTTATTAATCAACCCAGAGAATTAAACCATGTTGATGTTGGACGAGCTGGGATATTTGAAATAGGCAATTATAACTCATAATTATATTTTAATAATAGGCATTTGTTACGTAATGTGATTTATCTGATTATGTTTGTGTGTCTGAGGATGTTGGGATGACTTATAGTTTCCATTTTGTTTTTAGATTTGCTACAGAGCTGATTTTTTTTCTATTTATGTCAGTGCGCCTCAGGGTGGCTGTGGCTACACTGTAGCTGCCATCATCAGTGTGTGAATGGGTGGATGACTGGATATGTAAAGCGCTTTGGGGTCCTTAGGGACTAGTAAAGCGCTATATAAATACAGGCCATTTACCATTTTACCATAAATAGAACCTGTTTACAAGGTTCACGATTCCTGGCATTCCCTCTTCAAGTGTGGAAACAATATAATTGCACATAAGATAAAGTGTCAGGAGTGAGCAGCAGTACAGATTTGAGCAGTACAAGATTAAAAGTGGCAGTTAGTACAGTACAGTACGGAGAATGAGGTTTTGTTTTTTTTTTGTGATTACTGATAAAGTGAGTGACCAGTGCAGAATGTAGAATGTACTTGAGCAACTTTAGGACAGCTTCTGTGTGCATCCTGTGGTGTGTAGTGTGTGAGATGTGGTTCAGGTGTCGTATGGCTTGGTGGTAAAAACAGTTTTTAAGTCTTGTAGTCTAAGCAGACAGACTCCTGTAACGTCTGCCAGATGGTAACAAGGAGAACTGCTGATGTGCTGGGTGGCTGTGGTCCTTGATGATGCTGTGTGCTTTATGGTGGTACCGCTGGAGATAAATGTCCTGAATGCAGGGCTCGCAAAATTTCAAAATCCCTGGTAGCCCTTCGGGCAGGGACTCTTCAGTTTTTGGTAGCCCAAAATAAATTTAAGTAGCCCGAATAAAAAAGGTAGCAATTTTTTGATTGATGTTTTGTTTCCCATTTTGTTTCCTTTACAATATTATACATTAAAGTATAAGATTGTAAAGGAAACAAAACATTAATCAAAACAATTGTTGAAACACAAATTACAACATTGTATAAAAATTACAATCATCAACTTAAATACTTGGTTCTAATTGAACAGACATTTCTATGAACTTGTAAAAACTGTGTAGGACATGAATCAGTCTCTGTCAGATCCTGAATTTGAAATTTCCACTGAAGTCACGGGTAAGAGGCAAGTGGAACCAAGATCAAGGACGTTTGCTTTTTGAAGTTTGCAAAGACTGCTAAATTTTCCCAGTGGTAGTTCACTCTTTGCAACATAGTACGCTGTTCCTTTTGCAATTGGTGTTTGTTCTGGGAAAGATATTGCAGACTGAGCAATAATGCATTTCTTGCATTTCTCATGGGTTCTAATGGGGGCCTTTCTTAAAATGACTGGTCCCAGTAACAAAGGCGCTTGTCGACTCAGAAATCGAGGGAAAACCAACAACACATCCGGCAGAACATTATGTTATTTACACGGGTGCACATAAGTGGTCCGCATGTGCGCATTCGCTGTCAAAATAAAAGACGCGCACCAGATAAGAAGTTGCAACGTGCGTTTGCGTCCATATAAAAGGCAGTGTTTTTGTCCGCTAGAGTGGGATTTTCACGGCACATCCTGCACCACGTCTCTGTGCGTTCATCATTTGTTTGAAGCCAGCTCACCTCCTGCAACTACTTGTCCGAGAATACGTGCTTCTTTTGTGGTTCGGACTCCTTCTGACATTTCTTTGGAGGTGGAGGAACATCACAGTAATTGCTTAAAGGAGCTTCTTCGACATCTTTAAGAGTTCTAAACAAATGTCTGTCCTCCAGAAAATCTTACAGTGGGGCAAAAAAGTATTTAGTCAGCCACCGATTGTGCAAGTTCCCCCACTTAAAATGATGACAGAGGTCAGTAATTTGCACCAGAGGTACACTTCAACTGTGAGAGACAGAATGTGAAAAAAAAATCCATGAATTCACATGGTCGGATTTGTAAAGAATTTATTCGTAAATTAGGGTGGAAAATAAGTATTTGGTCACCTCAAACAAGGAAAATCTCTGGCTCTCACAGACCTGTAACGTCTTCTGTAAGAAGCTTTTCTGTCCCCCACTCGTTACCTGTATGAATGGCACCTGTTTGAACTCATCATCTGTATAAAAGACACCTGTCCACAGCCTCAAACAGTCAGACTCCAAACTCCGCCATGGCCAAGACCAAAGAGCTTTCGAAGGACACCAGGAAAAGTATTGTAGACCTGCACCAGACTGGGAAGAGTGAATCTACAATAGGCAAGCAGCTTGGTGTGAAAAAATCAACTGTGGGAGCAATCATCAGAAAATGGAAGACATACAAGACCACTGATAATCTCCCTCGATCTGGGGCTCCACGCAAGATCTCATCCCGTGGGGTCAAAATGATCATGAGAACGGTGAGCAAAGATCCCAGAACCACACGGGGGGACCTGGTGAATGACCTGCAGAGAGCTGGGACCAAAGTAACAAAGGTCACCATCAGTAACACACTACAACGGCAGGGAATCAAATCCCGCAGAAAAAAACAAAAAAACAAACAAAAAAAACCAATCGTAAGTACTCAAACAATAGTATGTACAATATATACAGGATAGCAGCATTAATATAATGCTGCTATGATCACTCACCAATCAGTGCTGTCGCTCTCTATACACAGTTCTATACACAGTTCGCGCGATTGCAAAGTGAAAGCAAAAAACAAGCGCAAATTCAAAAGCGATTTCAATATGTCACATATTGACAGTGGCTCACCGATGCCAATGACATAATTACCCAGCTACATTTCCGAAAGAATGCAAAAGCATTGACATATATTTTTCCTTCCTACGATAGGCCGACGGGCAGGGCAGAGATAGATTTTGGTAGCCCGACTGGAAAAATCGCTAGCCCCGGGATGTTGGGCTAGCGATTTTGCGAGCCCTGCCTGAATGGCAGGAAGCCTCATGCCAGTGATGTGCTCTGCTGCCTTCACCACCCTCTGTAGTGATTTTCAGAAAGTAGAGTCGCTTGTGAGCTTTCCTGATAGCAATGTCTGTGTGAAGGGTCCAGGAGAGATCCTCAGTGATGTAGACTCCAAGGAATTTAAAGTTGGTGACACTTTCGACCTCGACACTGTTGATGTTGATGGACTGGTGTTCCCTGACTGGTCGTTTCTGGTAGTCCACTATCATTTCCCTTGTTTTGCTGATGTTGAGAGTCAGGTTATTTTCCAGACACCACTTGTACAGCGCTATCACCTCCTCTCGATAGGCCATCTCATCGTTGCCTGTGATGAGGCCTGGTTGTGTCATCCGCAACCTTGATAATGGTGTTGGACTTATGTTTAGCAACGCAATCGTGTGTGTGAACAGGGAATAAAGGAGGGAGCTAAGCACACATCCCTGTGGCATTCCTGTGTTTAGGATGTGATGAGGAGGTGTGCTTACCTGCTCTCACGACCTGGGGCCTGTTCGTGAGGAAGTTCAGAATCCATCTGCAGATGGGTGTTCCCAGCCCAAGGTCGACGAGCTTCGAGGCAAGTTTTGAGGGGATGATGGTGTTAAAAGCCGAGCTGTAGTCGATGAAGAGCATTCTTGAACATGTTTTTTTTTTTCCAGGTGAGTGAGGTTGGTGTGCGTTGTTAGGGCGATGGCATCCTCTGTAGTTAGGCGAACTGAAGAGGGTCCAGCCTGTCAGGGAGGGAGAAGCAGATGTGACCTTTGACTAGCCGCTCGAGGGACTTCATAATGACAATGTCAGTGCAACAGGGCGGTAGTCATTCAGACAGGAGACCGCTGATTTCTTTGGGACAAGAATGACAGTGGATGTTTTGAAGGATGTGAGGACCACTGACTGTCTCAGGGAGAGGTTGAAGATGTTGGTGAACACCCCTGCCAGCTGGTCGGCGCACGCCCTGAGAACCCAGCCTGGGATGCAGTTATAGCCTCACTGTCCTCCTGAGGGTAGAGGATCTGCTCCTTGTTGTCTTTATATGCGTCAGGATTCCCTGAGGTAAAGGCAGAGGTTCACGCCTTGACCTTAGTATGATTGTCTTTAATTACCTAGACTTTCTGATTTGTATATTTGCAGACGGTGGTTTTGGTGATGATATCGTCTATAGATTTATCAATATATCCAATGACAGAGTCTGTGAGTTCATTGATGTTGCTATGAGCGGCATTCTCAAATATCTGCCAGTCAGTTGTCTCAAAGCAGTCCTGGGGAGGGAAACAGTCTGTGATATAATGTGAGCCACCTTCATCTCAGCTGACCTCAGAGAGTTGATTCTGTTCATCTGGACATTTTCCGTGGGAGAAACATTTTGGACACACAGGTCACGCTGATGTCTGACTTTAAAAATGTATGATTTCATAAAACAGTTGTACTGAGTAAATTACTGAGAAAGTGTTCCTCTAACTGGTTTAAAGCGGATTGTGCTAAAATGACATGAAGACATGAAATGAAATAACCTTTGCCTTAGTTCAACCGGGATGAAAGGTTGGAGATGGTAAATGGTAAATGGATTGGTTCTTATATAGTGCTTTTCTACTCTATCTGAGCACTCAAAGCGAGATGGAGTGGATGATAAGGTGTAGCTAGATATCGCTGGATCTCATGTGAACAGAGAGATTGGATTAGGGCTGCAACGATTCATTGAGTACTTCGAATAAGTGGAGTACAAAAATTCTCCACAGAAATTCTTTGATGCTTCATTTAACAAACTGGACTGGACTCATAACTCAGACGCCCTCTACAGGAAAGGGCAGAGCAGGCTGTACCTGCTGTGGAGACTCAGGTCGTTTGGAGTGGAGGGCCCACCCCTGAAGACCTTCTATGACTCTGTGATGGCCTCAGCCATCTTCTATGGTGTGGTCTGCTGGGGCAGCAGCATCTCTGCTGGGGACAGGAAGAGACTGAACAGGCTGATCAGAAGGGCCAGCTCTGTTCTAGGATGCCCTCTGGACCCAGTGGAGGTGGTGAGTGACAGGAGAAAGGTGGCTAAGCTGTCATCCCTGTTGGACAACATCTCCCACCCCATGCAGGAGACTCTGACAGCACTGAGCAGCTCCTTCAGTGGGAGACTGCGGCACCCACGGTGTGGGACGGAGAGATTTCACAGGTCTTTCCTCCCCACTGCTGTCAGACTCCACAATAAAGACTTTTGCAGCTGATCAAACCCTCACATGTGCAATAAGACTACTATATGTGCAATTCTTCTTCTGACGAAGTTGTATTTTTGTATTTTCCCACTCAGTTGTATATAGTATTTGTATTTATATTTTATTCTATTGTATTTTATTGCATTCCAGTGTTTTCTAATTTCTGCTACATAACTTTGCACTTTTGCTGTAACAAAACAAATTTCCCACCTGTGGGACTAATAAAGGTCATCTTATCTTATCTTAATGGATGGCTCTGTAGCATTAAATGATGTAAACGTGTTTCACCCACATGTGCGACTACAAACAGACCTGCAATAGAAATGCATTTAGGAGTAGCGTGTGAATATAAAGTGTAACCACATCAGGCCCACGCAGCCCGCAGTTTTAAACAAAAACAATGATAACACAACAGCACTCGACTGGGCATACATTGGAGCTCCTCGAGGCATTTTGGGTCGGTTCATTTTGATTTTGCTGTACCTGTCATGGTCCTGGGTTGGTGACCAGTGTTTAGTGTTGTTCTCTGGATACGTCCACGTCGGATTAGGCCAGCACATCCTCGTCCATCCGCCAAATCACACCGATTTTGGCCATCCACCAAACTACATTGATGCCCACAATCCTCCAAACCACACCAACGATGGCTGCCATCCAAGTCACCTGAAGCTCTTTGTCTCCGTCATCTTCTTCATTGGGTTCCAGAAAAGGCCCTCCTTTGCCATCGTCGTACTCAGGATCTATTGGCCAAGGATCTTCGCCATCAAAGGTGGCCTCCTGAACTGTGGCGTTGTCGCCTCTTCCCACGCAGTCGACCTCCGGAGCTGCTTCCAGTACGCCGCCGCTGCTTTCCGCAAGGTTGGCCTCCAGACCCACTTCGCCTTCGCCCCTACCACTTTCCACGCGGTCGGCCCCTGAACTGTATCTGCACTGCCGCGGCCTTCTGGACTATTTGTTTTTCTTTCTGGTTCCGTTCCTGTGTTTTCATCTGTCTGTCTGTCGCATCGCACCATCATGTTCCCTCATAGTGCTGTGGGTTTCCTCCGTGCATCTTGTGATTCCCAGTTCGAGTTTCCCAGTTTCTGCTGTAGTTCATTGTTTCTAGTTTTTGGTCAGTTTTCTCGTGTTAATGTTCGGGTTTCGTACAGCCACTAAAGCTGCCTCCCTTAGTTACTCCTTGGGCCATGTGCACACTAATGCCTTTTCGTTTGAAAACGTGTCTTTTCTCTCCATTTTGGCCTTCCGTCTACACTGAGACAGTGTTTTTGGTCAAGGAAAACTGACCTTTTTGAAAACGCTTTCCAAAGTGGATACATTTGAAAACGCTGGTTTTGCATCGCAGTGTGCCCTGCGAAAACGCAGGCCTTTTGAAAACGATGACGAATTTTAGTCATGTGATGCATTCATGTGACCAATTCAACCAAGATGGCGGACGGCATTGTACAGCAGTTATTTTGTTTGCTCTCAATTTTGACAGCCATATCAAAGATTAATATCAGTTCGGACATGCTCCAGATAGCTTTTCTTCAAATTCTTTAATTCTCACTCACTTTTGCAACTTTGTACTTTTGTGTTACTTGCAGCAACTCCACCTCATTGTTAGTCCATTTAAAAAACTTGATGCTTTTCCTAGACATTTCAAAGAGCCGGAAAGTAAATAAACGGCAGACAGAAATAACGCAGGTCGAATCATCTTACGTTTCACGCATGCGCAGTACAACAAAGTAATTGTTTTTAGTCGTTTTAGTGTGGATGCACAACTGTTCAAAACAATAGTGTGGACGTTTTCAGTTTTCAAATTTGTCCAGATTAGTGTAGACGTAGCCTTGGTTTCCCGTGAGTCCTGCATTTGGGTCTTTCATCCTTCCTCCCACACAGTTTATCAACACCTGCCAAATGACTGAACCAGACTTGTTGCTGGCCCTGGAGATCAACACACCACTGCCTAACAACAGGCTTGCTGATATGCAAATTGACAATTGATCAATACCAATGAGTAATGCATCCATATTAAATAAAAATATGCAGCTTCAGAGTTCAATATCTTTATGGTCTAAAGGTAACTGCCAGCAAGTGTTTGGATTGTGTTTGATTATCAATGATGATCTTTTCCATCCCAACAGGAGGAGATGGAGGAGCAAAGGAAGAGTTTAGAAATTGATTCTCCACAAGCGGTGAGGAGACAGGTTCATACACATGCTAACATGAATTCAGTGACATTGTCTCAGGACTGCAGGTTCACAGATTAGTTTCTGTCACTACAGGAACAAAGAGGAAAAAATGGCCAGAGACCTCAGCACTGCAGTGGGCCTGACAAAGCTCACCCACCAGCCGCAAAGGGAAACAGAGTGCATCGTTGTGTCGTCTGTGGAAAGGCTTTCGCCAAGATGGACCACCTCAGAAGACACCAACGCATCCACAGTGGGGACAGACCCTTCATCTGTGAGCAGTGTGGAAAGGGTTTTACTCAGTCGAGTGATTTAAAAAAGCACCAGCTCATCCACAGTGGGGTTAAACCATTCAGCTGTGAGCAGTGTGGGAGGTGTTTTATTCGGAAGAGTGATTTAAAACAGCATCACTTCGTCCACAGTGGGGTTAAGCCATTCAGCTGTGACCACTGTGGAAGGGGTTTTACCTGCGTTAGTAAGTTACAGAGACACCAGCTCATCCACAGTGGGGTTAAACCATTCTGCTGTGGTCAGTGTGGAAGGAGTTTTAATGAGATGAGTGATTTAAACAGTCATCAGCTCACTCACAGTGGAGTTAAACCATACATCTGTGATCAGTGTGGAAAGGCGTTCACTTGCATTAGTAAATTAAAACGACACCAGGTCACCCACAGTGGAATTAAAGCATTTGTCTGCGGCGAGTGTGGAAAGGCTTTTACAGAGAAGGGTGATTTGAAAAGACACCAGTTTGTCCACAGTGGGGTTAAACCATTCACCTGTGAGCAGTGTGGAAAGTCTTTTACTTGCCCGAGTAAATTAAAAACACATAAGCTCATCCACAGTGGAATTACAGCATTCACCTGTGAGCAGTGTGGAAAGGGTTTTGCTTTCAGTGGGATCTTAAAGAAACACCAGCTGATCCACAGTGGGGTTAAACCATTCAAGTGTGATCAGTGTGGAAAGTGTTTCACTCGCAGGGATGATTTAAAAACACACCAGTTCACCCACAGTGACATTAAGCCTTTCAGCTGTGAGGAGTGTGGAAAAGGTTTTGTTAGCCACAGGAGCTTAAAAAGACATCAGCTCATCCACAGTGGGGTTAAAGCATTCATCTGTGGGGATTGTGGAAAGGCCTTTACTGAGATGGGTGAATTGAAAAGACACCAGTTTACCCACAGTGGGGTTAAACCATTCAGCTGCGATCAGTGTGGAAAGTGTTTTAGTCAGAAAGGTGATTTAAAAAATCACCAGCTCCTCCACAGTGGAATTAAACCATTCAGCTGTGGTCAGTGTGGAAAGGCCTTTACGCTGATTACTAACCTACGGAGACATCAGCTCACCCACAGTGGGGTTAAACAGTTCAGCTGTGGTCAGTGTGGAAAGGCCTTTACTCATAAAAGATACTTAATAAACCATCTGCAAACCCACTCTGGACATAAGCAGTAAATGTGTGACGTCTGTGGAGAAGCAGCCTAAAACCAAAGCATGGACACTCCACAGTGGCATCCATCGTCTGCCTTTTATCCAAATTATTGGAGTTCTTAAGTAACACTGTAACCAGAGAGACCCTCAAATCCCTCTCTATGGTAATAACATCATCGTATCATTTTAAAATCTTTTGATTCATAAAATGTTATTAAAGAATGAACAGTGGGGTGCTGGGATCGCCACTCCTTGCTTTGTACACTATTCTTACTGCTTTCTTTTAAACATACTGAGTTTGTCATTGTTTTATGTTAATCCCCCCCTGTTGACCCAGTAGAGCAAGTATGGAGCTACATACAATACAGTACAGTTTTTAAAGACAATCCATATTTACAAGTCCTCTTTGTGTAATAAAGTTTTTTTCTTAGAAAAAAAACTGTTAAGATGTGTTTCATGGGGTGGGGGTGGGGGGCAACTTCATTTACAATCTAACAATACACCTATGAACTTTAGTTTTGGATCCATCATCAGTTTCAACATTGTTTATGCTGAATTTACTATTATGATTTATTGGTTGATTTCCAAATGGATAGTGGATGTTCTTAAATTTTATAATAACCCATTTATAAGAAACAGTTTTTATACCTTTACAGTACCCAGGAGCTGATCCAGGATTTCCTCACTGACAAACACAGTGGTATTTAAATCAAGACATTCTAATTAGTTTAAATACAGTATAAAAAGTAAAGGACTAAGTACTGAACCTTGTGGTGGGTTATAAGAAGGAAGGAGGCCAAGGACTAGTGAGTGTCAGAGCCACTAACCAGGACGAAACAACAAATATCCAATGTGTACCTCGAGAAGATAGCCACAACTAATCACGTTAAGGAGCAGATTTACAGATTCCCATAGGTTCACACAGAACCAGTGTGGAGCACGCTCACTTCTTCTGAAGTGTTGCTGTAATGCACACTTACACACCTCCTACTGTCATCAGTCATCAGCCCAACTGTTTCTCGTCGATCAGTCGTGTAGTTTTAACAAACTTCACAGGAAAAAAGATGGAAATGTTTAACCCAGAAAAGCCTGATGTAACACTAGCCCTACATTTTATTATTGTGTAGTAAACAGAGGCTCCCTCCATCAGGAGCAAATGACCCCCCCCCCCCCCTTTCTTCCACAGGACCCCTATGACAGTGGGAAGGAAAAGCTCCCTTTTAACAGGATTGTGGGATTCCTCTGTATTATTGCAGGGCCTCTACCTTACAATGTAAAGGGACTGTTGTTGTGATTTGGTGCTACATAGGTAAAATGTAATAAATTTAATCCTGTTTTTGTGTGTGGGTTTTTTGACCACTCAAAGCTTTTTCCAAAACCCAGAATGCCCAGTAAACCCAAAGCACTCGTGCTGGTTCCAAGGTGGTCCCAGTGCTGTGGGTTTCCTGTACCAGTCCATCAGATGTGCTGACCCTCTGATAGACTGTTTTCAGGTGAGATGGTGCCTTCGATGAGCCTCAGGCTATGTCCACACTAGCCCAGATAGATTTGAAAATGGCGTTTTTGTCGGAAAATGCTCCGCGTCCACACTAGCATTTTCAGTCGTTTTCACAGAGTTGTGCGTCCACATTGAAACGGCCGAAAATGCTTACATTCCAGTCCTGTGCATGCGCAAAAGCGAGTGAGAACTCGCTGGCTCCTTCCACCCAGTGTGTACGTCTTGCCTGATCCAGTCTGCCCGTAACAAAAAACGGTTGCATTTTCGCTGTTGACCAAACGCTCCACCAGGAGATGGACGCAGGACTCGTACGCCTCATCCTGGCAGGGGCGGATCTAGAGAAAAATTTTTGGGGTGGCATGGAGATCAGATAGGGTGGCAAAGTCGAAGCCATTTCTTTACACATTTGCAGGTGCTACGTTTTCTAATACATGCCATATATAGTCAAAATACATCAATTTTTGTTTAATATAGCGTAGTCTAACATTCTTTTTGGCATTAGCCGAAATAACTAAATATTTCAGTTCATAGCCTATACAACAAATAAGCATATATCCCAATAAGTACAAAATCCAGAAACCTACACAATACAAGGTGGATTAAGTTGGACTTGTATTTTTAATTAAGTTTCAAACTCTTTTTATGTTGGAAATACATTCAAAAGTGTATTACATCCTTACATTTACACCAAAAGGTCAGAAATCTGCACTTAACAGAAAACACTGAACAAAATATATGAAAAAAACAGTTTTCACCATCAGGATTCACTAGTCAAGTACTTAAATTTGAAAATGGCGTTTTTGTCGGAAAATGCTCCGCGTCCACAGAGTTGCAGTCTTACATGCCTCTCTGCAGCTTCTCTCCTCCTGCTACCCCCCCCCCCCCCCCCCCCAAAAACACATCTCCATAGAGACTGTGTCAGCTCCCAAACAGACAAAAAACAAACTAAAAACCAGCAATAAACAACTTAAACATAAGATAAGATAAGATAGAACTTTATTATAAACTTTATTATAACATAAACAATTACAAAGAAAGAACAATAAAGTATCCACATCTGAACCAAAGAGTAAAACAGTGAAATGTGGATTATTAAATATTAGGTCTCTCTCCTCCAAGTCTCTGTTAGTACATGACTTGATAATTGATCAACAAATCGATTTACTCTGCCTTACAGAAACCTGGTTGCAGCAGGATGATTATGTTAGTTTAAATGAATCAACACCCCCGAGTCATTCTAACTACCAGAAACCTCGAAGCACAGGCCGAGGGGGCGGTGTGGCAGCAATTTTTCACACCAGCCTATTAATTAATGAAAGACCAAGACAGACTTTTAATTCATTTGAAAGCCTGATGCTTAACATTGTCCACCCCAGCTGTAAAACTCAGAAACCAGTCTTACTTGTTATCATCTATCGTCCACCTGGGCCTTACACAGAGTTTCTGTCTGATTTCTCAGACTTTATATCTAATTTAGTTCTGAGCTCAGATAAAATAATTATTTTGGGTGATTTTAACATCCATGTAGATGCTAAAAATGACAGCCTCAACATGGCATTTAATCTGTTATTAGACTCAATTGGTTTCTCTCAAAATGTAAAAGAACCCACCCACCACTTTAATCACACTCTAGATCTTGTTTTAACATATGGCATAGAAACTGAACTTTTAACAGTGTTTCCTGAAAACCCTCTCCTGTCTGATCATTTCCTGATAACATTTACATTTACAATAATTGATTACACAGCAGTGGAGAGTAGACTTTATCAAAGTAGATGTCTTTCTGAAAGCGCTGTAACTAAGTTTAAGAATATAATCCACCCACTGTTATCATCTTCAATGCCCTGTACCAACATAGAGCAGAGCAGCTATCTGAACGCTACCCCAACAGAGGTCGATTATCTTGTTAATAATTTCACCTCCTCACTACGTACGACTCTGGATACTGTAGCTCCGGTGAAAACTAAGGTCTCTAATCAGAAGTACCTGACTCCGTGGTATAATTCTCAAACACGTAGCCTAAAGCAGATGACTCGTAATCTGGAGAGGAAATGGCGTGTCACAAATTTAGAGGATCATCATTTAGCCTGGAGAAATAGTTTGCTGCTTTATAAGAAAGCCCTCCGCAAAGCCAGAACATCTTACTATTCATCACTGATTGAAGAATAAGAACAACCCCAGGTTTCTCTTCAGCTCTGTAGCCAGGCTGACAAACAGTCAGAGCTCTTGTGAGCCAACAATCCCTTTAACGTTAACTAGTAATGACTTCATGAACTTCTTCACAAATAAAATTTTAATCATTAGAGAAAAAATTACCAATAATCATCCCACAGATGTAATATTATCTACAGCTACTCTTAGTACCATTGATGTTAAGTTAGACTCTTTTTCTCTAATTGATCTTTCTGAGTTAACTTCAATAATTACTTCCTCCAAACCATCAACGTGTCTTTTAGACCCCATTCCTACAAAACTGCTCAAAGAAGTCCTGCCATTAATTAATTCTTCGATCTTAAATATGATCAACCTATCTCTAATGATCGGCTATGTACCACAGGCCTTCAAGCTGGCTGTAGTTAAACCTTTACTCAAAAAGCATCTCTAGACCCAGCAGTCTCAGCTAATTATAGGCCAATCTCCAACCTTCCTTTCATATCAAAAATCCTTGAAAGAGTAGTTGTCAAACAGCTAACAGATCATCTGCAGAGGAATGGTTTATTTGAAGAGTTTCAGTCAGGTTTCAGAGCTCATCACAGCACAGAAACAGCTTTAGTGAAGGTTACAAATGATCTTCTTATGGCCTCTGGATGGCATTACCTTGGCCTCCAGTAACGCTGTGAGGAACCTTGGAGTCATTTTTGACCAGGACATGTCCTTCAACGCACATATTAAACAAATATGTAAGACTGCGTTCTTCCATTTGCGCAACATCTCTAAAATTAGAAATATCCTGTCTCAGAGTGAAGCTGAAAAACTAGTTCATGCATTTATTACTTCCAGGCTGGACGACTGTAATTCATTATTATCAGGAAGTCCAAAAAACTCACTGAAAAGCCTTGAGTTAATCCAAAATGCTGCAGCAAGAGTCCTGACAGGGATTAGAAAGAGAGAGCATATTTCTCCCTTTTTGGCTTCCCTTCATTGGCTTCCTGTTAAATCCAGAATTGAATTCAAAATCCTGCTCCTCACATACAAGGTCTTAAATAATCAGGCCCCATCTTATCTTAATGACCTTGTAGTACCATATCACCCTATTAGAGCACTTCGCTCTCGCTCTGCAGGCCTACTTGTTGTTCCTAGAGTATTTAAAAGTAGAATGGGAGGCAGAGCCTTCAGTTTTCAGGCCCCTCTTCTGTGGAACCAGCTTCCAGTTTGGATTCAGGAGACAGACACTATCTCTACTTTCAAGATTAGGCTTCAAACTTTCCTTTTTGCTAAAGCATATAGTTAGGGCTGGACCAGGTGACCCTGAATCCTCCCTTAGTTATGCTGCAATAGACGTAGGCTGCCGGGGGATTCCCATGATGCATTGAGTTTTTCCTTTCCAGTCACCTTTCTCACTCACTATGTATTAACAGACCTCTCTGCATTGAATCATATCTGTTATTAACCTCTGTCCCTCTTCCACAGCATGTCTTTTATCCTGTCTTCCTTCTCTCACCCCAACCGGTCGCAGCAGATGGCCCCGCCCCTCCCTGAGCCTGGTTCTGCTGGAGGTTTCTTCCTGTTAAAAGGGAGTTTTCCCTTCCCACTGTTGCCAAAGTGCTTGCTCATAGGGGTCATATGATTGTTGGGTTTTTCTCTGTATCTATGAAGCGCCTTGAGGCAACTTATGTTGTGATTTGGCGCTATATAAATAAAATTGAATTGAATTGAATTGAATTGAATTAAAGTTTATTTTTCATTACATTAGGCCACGTTGAAGAATACTGTGTCTACAACAACTGAATGCGGCGATTTCCATGTTGATTAGCAAACCGTCTGACAAACTCATCCAAATCCAATGCTTTTGTGTGTTTGGATTCAATACTGAGTATAGACAGATTGGACAGTGTTTCCTCTGTCATAGTTGATCGTAAATAGTTTTTAATTATCCTCAAAGCAGAGAAAGGTCCTTTCACAAGATGCACTGCTGACAGGCTACACTACAGCTATTTTGCACAGCCGGAACAGTTCAAAAAACACATCATTATATGACTCCAAGAAACTCACAAACTGTAGGAGAGTGGTAGGAACTGTTTCATCACTCTTTGCAAGTCTTTCTAAGACTCGCCTAATCTGAGGTACTTCATGCTTCAGATCGTCAGTATTGGAGTCATAAGCACGGGCAAGAAGTAGTACATCCTCCTCTCTCAAAAATGTGCCACTTGATGGATTTAATGCCTGAACACCTTTCATAATATTACAGTTCAGCCTAGAAAAGCGTCTTTCCATTTCTCCCATCATACAATCTATAACTGGGTAGAATACTTGGATTCTGAACATTTGTTTGCTGTCTGGGTCTGCATGCTGTCCAAGGGTAGAATTAACGAGAGAATCATGAAGTTTTCTTGCTTTCTGTATTGATCGTTTTGGGATGTGTTGGGTTGAAATGCCACTTTTTTCACGTTTCTACAATATCAGTCCACAGGTCATCAAAAAAGGATTCAGTTCGGTAATAAACCATAATAGAATCACTCAATACTTTTCTGAAGAGTGCAAGGCAACCAACAAAATTCAGATCCATTTGAACCAGAATGCCCTTTGCTTCTACAGCTCTCTGTGCATTGTTCTCTGATGAGATCTCTTCTAGTACACGCAAAATTGCAGGCAACCTGTTCACGATATTGCGACATGCTATATGTCTAGAAGACCAACGTGTCTCACTAAGGCACTGCAGTTCTCTTGGTACCCCATGAAACATTTCCTGCTGCACTGTCAGCCATTTCTGATGGACGTAAGATCCAGATATGAATGTGTATAATCGTTCGAGCAAAGAAAAGAAATTTCCTGCATCAGGCACACTTTGGACTGCATCTACTATGACAAGGTTTAAGCAGTGGGCACTACAGTGAATGTAGAAAGCATACTTTGCCACCTCCTTTATCCTAGCTTGTACACCAGAATGTGACCAACTCATCACAGATGCTCCATCATACCCTTGGCCAACAAGGTTCTGTCTGTAGTCCAGCCCATGTTTTTCTAAACAGCCAATAATCTTGCTGGTCAGCCCAGCAGCATCCAGTCTGACTGCCTCTTGAAACCCTAAGACAACGGTCCCCAACCTTTTTTGCGCCACGGACCGGTTTATGCCCGACAATATTGTCACGGACCGGCCTTTAAGGTGTCGCGGATAAATACATCAAAATAAAACTAGTACCGGTACCGAAAAAAAGAAGATTTATTCATAACACACGTGAAAAAACCCGGGAAAACCGAGTTAAGGATAAAAACGATAACAAAATAACGCTGAAACTGTCACGGTGAGTGAGGTGAGCCGTGTGGAGGAAATGAAGGAGGATCCAAATGCAGGCAGTCGTGAAGGTGTAAAGGTGGTTTATTGAACATGAAAGTAAATACAAACGGCAAATGGAGCTAGAACTAAACTATACTGGGATCAACTAAACTACAGAGCACAAACCTTAACGAGAACGACCAGAAGAGACTAACAGCGGACAGCAGGGAGAACACACGGGTGAGACATGGTAGAAACGCAGATGAGGCAGGGTGGAATACACAGACGGACCAGCAACAACAATGACGGAAGACATGACTTAAATACACAGAGAACCACAGGGGAATTACACACAGGTGGTGGACACAGCTGGGAATAATCAACAAGACGAGACAAAGGTAAAACTGAACACACTCACATGAGACGCAGACCTTCACAATAAAACAGGAAACAAAACACACTTTACTAAGACACAGACTAGACAGAGACAGACTTGAAATGACATATGAAACTAAACCCACATCTTAAACCCAGATAAACAGAAACATGGAACTCTAATAATAGACATAAACATTACCATAACACGACAAGAGAACAAGAACACAATCCCTGATGCAAACTTAAATCAAAACACAATAAACTCAAAATACTGGGTCCAACGGACCCAGAACCGTGACAGAAAAACCGATAAAAACCGTGAAAACCATACATTTCACACCTGAGCCTTAACTCTCGCGGCCCGGTACCAAACGACTCACGGACCGGTACCGGTCTGGGGGTTGGGGACCGCTGCTTTAAAACACATCTTTGATCCTAAGGCCAAAAAATGGCCACGCCCCAAAAAGTGCTAAAAAATGTTATATATTAATATTTAATATATTTTCCACCTTAAATGAGTCAGTCTTTTAAAACTAGTTCTGCCTAAAATATTCATATCAAGTATTAATTATATTTTCAGTGTTTTAACCCTTTAAATCCCAGTTTCTTTACATGAGCGCACTGTTTTTTTTAGCCGAAAAAAACAAAAAACTTATATATTTTCCATAAAATACATTTGAAGTAATATTTGGGTGCTATTATAATTAGAACTTTAGATGGGCCAAAGATTGGCACCAACATTCATTTTGATCCGCCATTATTTTTTTTTGCATGAGCACAGTAAATATAATGTAATGGTATTCAAATCAATTAAATTAAATTCAATTTTATTTCTACAGCGCCAAATCACAACAAAAGTCGCCTCAAGGCGCTAAATATTGTACAGTAGATCGCACAATAATAAATACAGAGAAAAACCCAACAATCATATGACCCCCTATGAGCAAGCACTTTGGCAACAGTGGGAAGGGAAAACTCCCTTTTAACAGGAATAAACCCCCAGCAGAACCAGGCTCAGGGAGGGGCGGGGCCATCTGCTGTGATTGGTTGGGGTGAGAGAAGGAAGACAGGAAAAAGACATGCTGTGGAAGAGAGACAGAGGTTAATAACAGATATGATTCAATGCAGAGAGGTCTGTTAATACATAGTGAGTGAGAAAGGTGACTGGAAAGGAAAAACTCAATGCATCATGGGAATCCCCCGGCAGCCTACGTCTATTGCAGCATAACTAAGGGAGGATTCAGGGTCACCTGGTCCAGCCCTAACTATATGCTTTAGCAAAAAGGAAAGTTTGAAGCCTAATCTTGAAAGTAGAGATAGTGTCTGTCTCCTGAATCCAAACTGGAAGCTGGTTCCACAGAAGAGGGGCCTGAAAACTGAAGGCTCTGCCTCCCATTCTACTTTTAAATACTCTAGGAACAACAAGTAGGCCTGCAGAGCGAGAGCGAAGTGCTCTAATAGGGTGATATGGTACTACAAGGTCATTAAGATAAGATGGGGCCTGATTATTTAAGACCTTGTATGTGAGGAGCAGGATTTTGAATTCAATTCTGGATTTAACAGGAAGCCAATGAAGGGAAGCCAAAACAGGAGAAATATGCTCTCTCTTTCTAATCCCTGTCAGGACTCTTGCTGCAGCATTTTGGATTAGCTGAAGGCTTTTCAGCGAGTTTTTAGGACTTCCTGATAATAATGAATTACAGTCGTCCAGCCTGGAAGTAATAAATGCATGAACTAGTTTTTCAGCTTCACTCTGAGACAGGATATTTCTAATTTTAGAGATGTTGCACAAATGGAAGAATGCAGTCTTACATATTTGTTTAATATGTGCGTTGAAGGACATGTCCTGGTCAAAAATGACTCCAAGGTTCCTCACAGCGTTACTGGAGGCCAAGGTAACGCCATCCAGAGTAAGAATCTGCTAAGATACCATATTTCTAAGCTTTTCAGGGCCGACTACAATAACCTCAGTTTGATCTGAATTAAGAAGCAGAAAGTTAGCGGCCATCCAGGTCTTTATGTCTTTAAGACATTCCTGCAGTTTAACTCATTGGTGTGTGTTATCTGGCTTCATGGACAGATAGAGCAGGGTGCCATCTGCGTAGCAGTGAAAATGTATGCTATGTCTTCTAATGATACTGCCTAAGGGAAGCATGTATAATGTAAACAGAATTGGTCCTAGCACTGAACCCTGTGGAACTTCATAATTAACCTCAGTGGGTGAAGAGGACTCTCCATTTACATGCACAAATTGGAGTCTGTTAGATAGATATGATACAAACCACTGCAGTGCAGTACCTGTAATACCTACAGCATGTTCTAATCGCTCTAATAGGATATTATGGTCAACAGTATCGAACGCTGCACTGAGGTCTAGCAGGACAAGCACAGAGATGAGTCCACTGTCAGAGGCCATAAGAAGATCATTTGTAACCTTCACTAAAGCTGTTTCTGTGCTGTGATGAGCTCTGAAACCTGACTGAAACTCTTCAAATAAGCCTCTGCAGATGATCTGTTAGCTGTTTGACAACTACTCTTTCAAGGATGTTTGATATAAAGGAAGGTTGGAGATTGGCCTATAATTAGCTAAGACTGCTGGGTCTAGAGATGCTTTTTGAGTAAAGGTTTAACTACAGCCAGCTTGAAGGCCTGTGATAGCCGATTATTAGAGATAGGTTGATCATATTTAAGATCGAAGAATTAATTAATGGCAGGACTTCTTTGAGCAGTTTTGTGGGAATGGGGTCTAAAAGATATGACATCCATGGAGGACTTTTACCTGTGAGCAGGTACTTCTCTCTGTTTGTGTCTGTGCTGGCGGAAATCAATCAATTAATAGTCAATTGATTTTCTTTATAATAACTAAAGCTTCATAAACTGAAATCTGTGTCTATGTTCATCCGATCATTAATCAGTCATTAAATCAGAAGCAGAGGCAGTTGTGTGGTTTCACAGGTTTTATTGATTATATGGAGGATTAGATAATTAATTGAAAAAGGAAATCAGTTCTTTGGCAGCACAAAGTTTGTGGTAAAATAAAAACAAGCAAAACAGAAATGCTACACCTGAAAGCAACAAACTGATCAATAAGTCTGATTAGGTCTGCTGAGGAGGTTAACACCCTGGTCACAAATACTTCTGTATGGATAATAAGCAGGAAATGGCAGGTTATTGAAAAGCTGAGTCCCTCAGAGAGGACAAAAGATATTGATCGAATAAGAAAACATTAGATAAAAATTCATGTTTAGTAAATCAACACAGCAACTGGAACAGGCAGGAACATCAGGAGAACCTCAGCAGAATGTAAAGAAAACAACAGGGGAACATTAGGAGAACATATCAGTGGAATGTAGAGTCATGTCAGGGCAACCTTTCAGGAAATATTTGGAATATCTTTGGGAGAGCTTAAGAAGACACTGGGGAATGTTTAACTTCAAGTGAAGCAAGTTCCAAATGTAAAAATCTTGTAGAAAAGCTTCAGTGTAACCAACAGTTGATCTTTGGAAACCTTTAAAAAAACTTAGTGGAACATCAGAGCAGTCAAAGATGAGAATTTTCTGGAGAACCAGACTGAATCTTTTGGGACAAAAAGAGTCTAAGAGAATCAAAACCAACCAGTTTAACCAAATAAAAACTCAACATAAACACCAGAGGAACATTTTAGACAACACGTGGTTAGAATTGGGATTGTTACCAGAATACTACAGAAACCCTGGAGATCATGCTGGGAATGTCAGTAGAACCTTGACAGAATGCTTTGGGGATCCTCAAGGGGTCATTAGGGTACTACCAGGTTAACAATATCTAGGGATCTCCTGGGAACCTTAGTGGAACACTGGTATAATGTTCTAATAACCTGAAGGATCAAATTAGGTGAATGCTTGTAGAACATTTTGTAAACCTTCTAGGGGTCTGTTTAGCACCATGTTAACCTTGTGTTCCCTGAGATCTGGATGATTGACAGGTGAGGGTTTAGAACATCACTGGGTTCAACTGGGTGAATGTTTTATGTTTCGGATCAGGCCGATCATCACAGTTACATCAGTCAGCTGCTTAAAAAGAACGCATATCAGCAATAAAAGAAGGAACATAAAAATCATCCCATTCCTGTAGAAACGCCATATCTCCAGGTTCTAGCTTTAGGTTTCAGATCAGTGGAGGAACTAAAGTTCTTGACGTCATGCATACTTCAACCTAAAACACTAAGGAGTGTAACATATACGTGGTTTACAGGATCACATGTAACCCTGGACTGGACTGTTTGTGGGGGTTTATCAATACTCAGAAATATATATAAAACAAACCTGAGCTCCGAACTTTAAAGGAACATTTCAACATTTTTGGGTCTGTAAATATGAAACTACAGCAAACAGCTACTAAGACTAGCTTGGCATAAAGACCAGGAACATGGAGATGCCCCGGAGGGCTCGTAGAGGAACTTCAGCAAGCCGTTTATTGAGTGAACTTTGGAAGGATGCCTGGGGTTCTTACAATGACCTTTGGGAATCTTTAAGGAATTAACTGGGGAATTGAAGGAGAACCTAGGAAGAACCTCTGTGGAAGGAAAGCCTAAAAAGAACCCAGGCACACTGAAATGTTAATTTAAGAAGATGAGGACTTTCTGATTGATCGTAGCTCAGGTTTGTTTTGTCACTAATGAAACTCCATTACCAGAGGAGTGTTTAGGATTCATCCACCTTCTCCTCCTCTCCTTTCTCCTCCTTAGGGAGGGTGGAGGATAGAGCATACTCCTCTCCAACTCCCTCCGAAACCACCGACACATCAGCCTCCACCACAACTGACGTCTGCTGCTCTTTCACCACCTCTGTCTCCTCTTCCTTCTCCTCTTGTTTCTCCTCTTCCTTCTCCTCCTCTTTCACTTCCTCCTCCTGCTGCTGCTCGGTTGGGGCCAGCTGGGCATGAACTTCTGTGAAGGAGACCTCCTGCTCAGTGCTGCCCAGTGGGGAGAGCTGGATGTTAGCCTCAGTAGTAAGTGTCTCCCCAGTTGGAGCAGAGGCCTCTGGAAGCTGAGATTCAGAGTTGCTGCGAGGCTGTAAACACAAAATCAAAGATTTGAAATCCAGAGAAACCCAAGGGGAACCTCAGTGGAACACTCGGACATTGTTCAGAAGACTTTGGTGGAACATTCCATGTGGACTGGGTAACTTTAGGGTAACGTTGTGAGGGGAACATACTGGGACCTAATGGGTACATTGGTGGCGTCTCTGGAAAATAGTAAGAGGAATAACTCTGTACCTTCCTCATGTGGAAGCTCAAAGGTGAAACCTTCAGGCTGGCAGTCTTTTGCTTGATCTTCTCTCTTTGTTCGGCAGAAACGATCTTCGTTCCGATCCTTGTCATCTTCTTCTCGATGTTCTGCCTGGAGAACGCCTTCTTTAGACTGTCCACCTGTAGACAAGGACATGATTACCTGTCTGTGTGACTACTCTCACCTGTCTCACTGTCTTTATTTCTCACCTTCTTCAGGCTGGATCGTTTCAGTTTCTCAGCTCTGGACTTCTCCATGTTCTCCAAATCTTGAGGCCATGCCTCCTCGTCTTCTACCTCTGCCTCCAGCCCAACGTCCTCATCAGATGATAGGTCGATAGTCTGGAGCCCGCCCTCCTGGGAACGGTTGCCATCCAAGCTGCCCGGCTCCACTTCCTCACCTTCCTCCAAAATCTCATCCCGAGGGTATGGAGGAGGATCCTTCACAAAAACACTGGAGGGGATCTCGTTCTCCTCCTAAAGTGGAACACAGGAGAGCATGAGGAGGCTGTCCGGTGATCTGTGGAGGAACCAGAGACCTCTCCTCTGACTCCAGGGGGATCTTGGTGGAACAAAAGGAGAACTTCGAGGTTTTGATAAACCAGGAAAAAAGCAACTGTGCCCAGTGAGGAGAACTCTTTTTTTTTGTTTCACCTCTAGTGGAACCACAGAGACCAGAACCAGAACCAACAAGAACCTGAAGAACCCCAGTAATGAGTGTGCGCAGTGCTGTCCACATAAACACAACAGGGGAGGGCTTACAGAAGAACCACACACAGTAACACACTCTGACTCACACACACATGTTAAAACTCATGAGGAATGCTGGGTATTTAGGGAGGATGGGAGTGTTTACTGTCAGTGAGAGAAGACAGTGCTGACTTTAAGTATACTGACTGTAGTACTAACTGTAGTATTGACTACAGCTGAGTCCTCCTCACACCTCATAGGTACACACTGATACTGCAGTACTACAGCTTTACTGCACACCGCGTCAGCTGATATCAGCCCCGAGGACAAGCTATGGAAATAAAAACTGACCTCATGACTCTGCTGACTGTCACTATGATAACCAGATCACATGATCACTGTCCATTTTTCCAGTTCAGTTCCCGTAGCAGCTGGTGGCCAAATAAGGCGACCGGCTGAGAGCCAGCTGGACCCTAACAGACCTCCTTTGTTCATAACTACAACTCCCAGCATGCCTCAGAGCTTCTGGTCCAGGTGTGACTCACAAATGACGTTGGGGTGGGAGGATCTTTGTAGCAGGTTGAACTCACCTGCATTCATGCAAAAAAGCACAGCAGAAAACAGGAAATCCTGGATATTCCCGAAGAGGCTCAGAGCAGCTGATGGAGTGCCTGACCTCTGACCTTTGACCCACCTGTACAGGGGTATCACTAACCTGGAAGATGAGGACTTTGAAGTTGTTCCTGTTGATCAAGTGGGCGTGGTTGGCCTCCAGCTTCTTCACCTGCATGCCCTGACGCTCCATCTTATCACGAATCTGCATCAATGCACAAGTGAGAGGGTTAGGGACAGGTGTGCTGTAAATCAGTGCTGCGTACTGACACGTGTCCCGCATACCTGTGCTGGGTTCACTGACCTCTTTCATAGTGACGGACAGCTTGCGGCTTTTGTCCAGCAGTTTGCTGACTGTGTTCGACGTGAAACTTTGACTTTTGGACAGTTTGGTCATGTCAGCCTGGATTCCCTTGACGACGCCCTCCATCTCCACCTGGTGCACCTGAGACACAACCAGCCAATAACCTTGGTTCAATAGTTCATCGGTAACAAAATCTGAGAGGATCCCAGAGATTAGACATTTGAATTCTGGACATTATGCACCATACACATGGTGTGCTTTATTTGCTGTATATTACCGGCTGCTTAGCACTGATTTGAACTTTTTTATTTCATCCTTGTTCTTTTCTGTTTCCCTGTATATGCCGCTCTCTGCACTCTGAATCCCCCTGTAGGGATAAATAAAGTGACTGAAAATCAGGAAACATGTCCCAAGCATTGTTACTGATCCGGAAAAACAAACCCAGGCTGTAGTGCGAGCCTGCGACCTAATCTGCAGTCTGTAGTAAACGTCTGTCAGTGACAAACATGACAGGAATCCACAATTACACCAGAGCTCAACATGTGGCAGCTGCCTCACGTTGGTGTGAGAGCCAGAAAGCGAGCGGTCACAGAGAAAGGAGAATAAGGGTTTTAAAAGGAAATTTGGAGTTTTTGACTGGAGTTTGGTCTGGACTATGACTGAACATAGCTGTCTTTGATCCTGGAAACACCAGCAAGCCTTCCTGTTTCTATTCCAGGATAAACTGGACTAATGTTGAACACTGACTTAAATCTGCAGTTTTTTGTCTGGAGTTTGGTGAGAGCTTCAGGACCCTGTGTCAGAGCTGGAGCCCCCAGGTGTGGCCCTGCAACCTCACCTCCATCTTGTGCTGGTTCTCCTGCACGGCATCCAGCATGTTGACCAGCTTATCCAGCAGCGTGAGGACTGTGATGGCGTTGACGGGACCCTGACTCATCTTCTCCGGGTCCAGTCCCGCCATGAGAGAAGAGGGCGAGGCCGGGTCCTCCTGCTGGTTCTCGGGGTCTACCTGGTCCTGGTCCTGAGAGGGGACCAGCAGGTCCTGGCACTGGTGGGTTTCCGTGGTTACCATGATGGCAGCGTCAAAGCAGAAACTCCAAAATGTCCGAAATGTCCCTGCTGCAGGAAAAGTGCGGAGCTGCTTCCTGAATGCTTGCTCTCAGTGTGTGTGTGTGTCCTGGGCTCTGATTGGCTGTCTCTGAGGAAAACTTTCCGTCTAACTTTCCAACAGTGGAAGCGTCCACACCTTTAACTGCTTCACTGCCACAGCCTGACACAGACTCAGGAAACCTTCACACAGAGACGGGCTTTTAATGTGGAAGGTTCACGTTAGTGTGTCACTTCTTGTCAGGTGTTGTCAGGTGTCTGCTCCTGTCAGAAAGCATTCAATCATTCACAAACTGACCTGAGCAACACGTTCGTGGAGCTGAAGGGTTAACTCTGCAGCCTTGGGGTCTGCCACGCCCACAGCGGAGAGGGCTGTTGCCGTGACAACAGGGCAAGAAGGGCTGTTTGTGTTTGGAGACAGAGAGAAAGGGAGGGAGGGAGTCGTGTCTCTCACTCATGCTTTTAAGGTGAAGTCATCTGGAAGGAAACACTCCCTCTCTCTCCGTCTGTGTGAAGCTCTCTCGCCCACCGCTCACGTCAGACAGGTTCTGTTTGTCGCTCTAACGTCGTTTTCATAAAGTTTAATTCAGCTTTATTTATACTCTGCAAACTCACAACAACAGTCAATTCAATGATACTGTGAGGAAAGCCCCTGCAGTATCAGAGAGGAAACCCTGACAGTCAGACAGCACCTGGCAATGGTGGACAGGAAGAACTCTCTTTTAACAGGAAGTAACCGTCTGCCATGTGCTGTGGTCACAGCAGTCTAAGATCATCACAGGTGTACCCTCAGAGCCCTCCCCAGTCCACAGATGGTCTTTACTTCCTGTCCAGGATCTGCAGAGTTCTCACCTGCTGTCATGTGACTGCTCAGGTAATATGGAGGAAAAATGTTTCCTAAAGAAAAACAGATATCCGAACTAAACATGATGGAGGCGTCCAAGTGAATATAATGAATGTAACGTTGTTTGTATGTGTAACCAGCGCCACCTGGAGGAGGAACTGTGGAAAGGTTGTGGGTGCTTGAGGTCAGCGCTCTCCTGTGACGATGATTAATTTAAACAGTTTAATGAAATGTTTTTATGGTGTAAGGTTTTCACTGATAATCTTCCCTCTGTTGTCCTTTTTTGTTCTTTTGATTCAAACATCATTTTGTCTTGGTGAGTCCGTCCAGCCGTGAAGGACGAAGGGCGGACTCACCTCTTTGTTGTTTCCTTTGTTTGTTTGAGCCACTTCCCTTTACAAACCCTGGTTACAGGTCACACACGGCGCTGATTCTCAGACCCAAACTGTTTGTGGCCCACAGGTGACGATTTGCAGTGCAGGGCCATATGCCTGCACCTTTGGTTTGATATGTGCAGCTGAGACATTAGTAAAATGTGAACGATGGAATAAATAAATTAATCTCTTCTGGGCATTTTGTTCTACGTCTCAGTGCTCAGTCACATATGTGACGTCGTGATGTTCTTTCTATGTCATTGTGGTTCTGTAGCTGGTCTAATTGATTATTTCTGTTCTAAACTCAGTTTTAATTTCACTAAAAACCAGTTTGTCTCTAATCGAAGACATAACTGAGCTACAGTAACGATGTTCACACGTACGGAGATTCACTCAGACTGTCTTTAATATTCACACAAACCAACCTGAAACCCCCTGTTGGTACTGGTGCTGTAATCACTTGATGATGATGATGATGATGATGATGATGATGATGATGATTATGTGTGTTGTGGTCAGTTTGATCTGCCCATTGCCGTCATCACAGGTGACCTGAAGCCTGGTCAGAGCTGGAGAACCACAGAGGAAGAACTTGGAGTTCAGCTCACAAAGACAGGAAACAGGAAGACGCTGAGTGTGTTAGAGAGAGGAAACATCTGAATATCTGACGTCAGCTCATTAAAACACATTCACTGTGTCACCATGGTAACACAGGGAGGAGTGTCAGCTTTTATTAAAGTCAGTGTTTGTAGTCCATCAGTGAGGAAGAGGAGGGTGAAAGAGGAAGGAGAGACCACAGCTTCCTCTGACCTGCAGGCTAGTGATGTATCGGTCGCGAACGAAACAGCTCTTACAGTCGTCTCTTTGAAGTGAACAACGCGAGCCAGCTCCTTATTGGGAGCCGTGGAGTTTTTTGTCTTTCTCTCACCCTCTCTCGCACTTTTTTTCCGCTTCACTCCACACGTGAGCCTTGTGCTTTGCGCTGGGCAGAGGGGGGAGGGGCAGTAGTTACACTCAGTAGCACAGGAACAGAGCGGGAGGGAGAGAGAGAGAGAGCAGGGACAACAACGTCACATTAGAAAGGTATAGTAATCATCCACAACTATTTTCAGTTGCAGATGATAAAGGATTCAGAAAGTGTATTCATGCAGGCCCATATGACAGAGAATATGCATCTTCTTTTTGTTTTCATATTTTAATTTATATTTAATTGTGTTGTGGTTTGCAGTGTTTTGTGTTGTTTTACTTTAAATTAGTTGAAAAGGAAAAAGCTGAAAATTTAAATAGTTAAAAGTTGAAATGTGAATAGTTGATTTTTGTATTATATGATTTATTTATTACATTTTATGTGAATTAATGAAAGTATATTTACGGTGGCCCCTAGAGACAAAGCACGTACAAACTCCAAAATACGTACGAACTCCAAAACATGTAAAAACTCCGAAGCACGTACAAACTCCAAAACGTACAAAACACAACAGAAGTGCTCCAGGATGCTAGGGGCAGTGTTTTGTTACCTAGTGGCTACACAAGCCAGGAAGTACCAGCGACCGGATTTGGTGTGTGGTATTAACAGGTAAATGAACTTTTTTTTTTTAATTATTTGAATATATATGAGTGCTTGTGTATAAATACACAAACAATACACATATGCTTTCAATTGTGTAATTTAAGTGATCTAGGTAGCTCTGTTTTGGAAGTTCAGTTAACGCTAGAAATGTGTTTTGGAGTTTGTACATGCTTTGGAGTTTGTACGTGTTTTGTCACTAGGGGCCACCGTATATATTTATTCATAAGCATATATTAATATAATCAAGTTTCTTTTTACATTAGTAATTCCTTTTGTGCATAATTGTATATTGTTGTTAATAATAAATTAATTACAGCAACAAAACAACCTGAAGAGTCGGTTTGGAGCCGAAAGAGCCGGCTGTTTTTAGTGAGCCGAGCCGAAAGAGCCGGTTCTCTAAAAAGAGCCGGAAAATCCCATCACTACTGCAGGCTCAGCTGGGGGGCGGGCAAGATGGCGGACTGAGCAGTCGCATCCATCTGAACTCCTCACTAAAGTCCCGATGTTTTAATCTTGAAGTTATAAAATCCACTCCTTTGAGCTATATTGACGACGTTTCAGCCCGAACATGAAGAAAACCAACAACACGAAACCTCCGGCAGTGAAAAACCTCCCTTTTACAACCCAGAGAAACAGCGAGCATGACTACCCAGCTCCGATGGAAACTGCTAATTCCAGCAGCAACAAGAGGGACAGACTGTTAACAACCCCTGATAATACTCCTGAGAAACCACATATGGAGAAAAAAGCAAAAGGTACGGCTAGTGATAATGACTCCAACACATCCACTGACACTATACTGAAAGCTATTGAGAGTCTTGGAAAACGTGTTGATGACCGCATGGACGAAGTTAGCAAACAAATTCAACAACATAGCGCCATGCTGGCTTCCATCGCTAAATCGGTGCAATTTAATTCAGAGGAGCTGCAAGAATGCAAAAAGAAAATAAAACACCTGGAAAAAGAGATGGAATCAATCAAAAAAGATAATGACGATATTAAGGATCGTGTATTGAGCCAGGAAAGATACAAAAGAAGATGGTGTCTTCGTATCAAAGGGAAAAAGGAGAAAACAAATGAAAATATCAGAGAAGAAGTGGTGGAACTTCTAGGAAGGATTGCTCCGGACCTAAAGATGAAGATGGAAGAAGCAGTTGATGTTGTCCACAGAGTGGGAAGAGCGGTGGAGAATAAGCATCGACAAATCATTATTCTGTTTATGAGACGTGCCGTGAGAGATGACATCTGGAGGCGAACAAAGGCTTCTCCCGTGTGCAAAGAAGAAGGCATCCGCTTTGCTGAAGACCTGACCCCAGAGGACTGGAGATCCAGACAAGCGTTGTGGCCAAAAATCGACCAGGCACGGAAGGAAGGCAAGGCTGCAGGCTTCAGGGGCCCTTTTGGTTTCATAGAAGGCAAACGTATCAGGGTAGAGACTCCAGGTACGGGCTGACATCTGACTACGAAAGGAATATACAGTGGAACATTTCGGATGATGGGACTTTTACCTCAAGATTTTCCTACTCCATCTCCTAAACTTCCTCTTTAAAGCTGTTCATGTGTTCCGTGTTCCAATTAAAAACGAATATTTCTTTTTTTTTTCCTTTAACACAAGGGGACTTAAAGACTCAATTAAGCGCAAAGCTGTTTTTCTGTTCTGCAAGGGGCAACAGGCAAATTGTTTTTTTCTCCAGGAAACTCATTCTGAGGAATCTGATGTGAAATTTTGGTCACAACAATGGGGAGATAAAACATTTTTTAGTCATGGTACAAACAGGTCGGCTGGGGTTGCTATTTGTTTCAACAGATGTCGTGGTAGGTTTTTGTGCAACATGGCAGACAAAAATGGACATTGGGTTGCCTGTGTGTTAAATATTGATAATACTCTGATTATTTTGGTTAATGTTTATGGATACAACAATGATCAAGAGAATAAGAACCTGCTGCATCAAATTTCTACAGTTATAAAGGAACTTTATACCAAATTCCCTACTGATTATATAGTAGTTGGAGGTGATTTCAATGTGACTCCTGATGAATGGTTGGATAGATGGCCTTCAAAGTTTTCAAGAGAGCATAAAAACCCAATATTTGAAAAATTCGCTAATGATACTAAATTAATAGATGTATGGAGAGTGTTAAACGAAGATGTAAAACAATTCACCTGGCACAAACCTAATGGTCAAAGCAGGTCACGTATTGATTATTGGTTGGTATCCAACTCAATTTTACAATATGTCAAGGAAACAGTCATCTCTAACAGTCCCTTAAGTGACCATTGCGCCATTATTCTGAGACTACAAAGCAAAGACCAAAACAACACATTTAAGGATTATTGGAAATTTAATTGTCAGATGCTGAGAAATGAGGAGTATTGTAATTCTATTAAAAAATTAATTTTAGATATTCAGAATGATGAAGCCATCAATACACCGATACTCAAATGGGAATATCTTAAATTTAGAATCAGAAAAACCTCAATTGCATTCGGTAAAAAGTTAAACAGACAAAGACAAGAAGAGGAATCAAATGTAGTAAAAGAACTTATGAATCTGTATGGCAAATTGAATTGGACTGAGGAAGAAAAAGGAAAAATTAATAATTTACAATCTAAATTGGACGAAATGTACCTTTATAGAGCCAAGGCTGCTTATTTGCGATCCAAAGCCAAGTGGATAGAAGAGGGTGAAAAGAACACTGCCTATTTTTGCAATCTAGAAAAACGTAGACAAGAATATAACTCAATATGTAACCTAATAATCGACGGAGAGGAATGTACAGACCCTAAACGCATTTCAAATGAAGTATTTACTTTTTACAGTAACCTTTATAAGTCTTCATACTCAGAACAAAATGTCACCTCCTTCTTTGACAAAATCAGTAATTGGATTCCAGTAATTGATGATAATTTTAGAGAAATTTGTGATGAAGACCTAACTATAGAAGAATTTGATTTTGCTATTAAGAGCATGGCATCTGATCGCTCACCGGGACCAGATGGTATAACAACTAATTTCTATAAGCACTTTTGGGAAGACCTAAAATTACTATTATTCAGTGCGATAAATGAATGTATAAATCAAAAGGAGCTTATGACAACAATGAAACAGGGAGTTATAAAATTAATTCCAAAACCGGGGAAAGATAAGAAAAAACTAAGTAATCTAAGACCTATAACACTTTTAAATACAGACTACAAAGTTTTTACAAAAGTTTTAGCAACAAGACTAAAAACAGGTATTTCTGAAATAATTAGCCCAACACAATCAGGATTTCTCAAAGGACGGTTGATCCAAAATAATATCCGCTTGGTTTTGGACCTCATCGATTACAATTACCTAATTAAGGATGATGGTTTTATGTTGTTCTTGGACTTCCATAAAGCATTTGATTCTATTGAATACACTTTTATTATTAAGACATTTAAACATTTTGGGTTTGGTGATGCATTTCTGGATATGATCACTATGTTATACACTGATATTAATAGTTGTGTTTCTCTTTCAGAAGGCACATGTCCCAGGTTCAGGGTGGAGAGAGGTATCAGGCAGGGCTGCAGCATCTCACCTCTTTTATTCATTGTAGCCACTGAATTACTTGCTATTACTGTCATAAACTCAAACATCAAAGGATTAGACATAAATAATCACAAATTAATAATAAGTCAGCTTGCCGATGATACAACAGTCTTTCTAAAAAATAAAGAACAAATTCCATTGGCCTTAGATACAATAAAGATCTTCTCTGATGCTTCTGGACTACGCCTGAACCTGGACAAATGTGAACTCATGAGTATCCACAATTGTTCTCACTCTCTTTGTATGATATACCTGTCAAAAATGAAATCAAATATCTTGGAATCTGGATAACTAAATGCATGGCTGATAGTGAAGAAAAGAATATTCAGAATACAACTGACAAATGCAAAAAAAACTCTGAACCATTGGCTACAGAGAGATTTAACGTTGTTCGGCAGGATAATGTTGACCAAGGTTGAATCTTTGTCCAGATTAATCTGTCCAGCTTGTTCCCTAGCCATCCCACCAAGAATTATAAAAGACATCAATAAGGTGAATTTTAATTTCATATGGAAAAATAAACATCATTATGTTAGTAACAGGGACTTGATAAAAGATTATGAAGAGGGGGGTTTAAAAGCAATCGATTTTGAAATAATGAATGGCATTTTAAAGATTAATTGGCTACGATCTTTCTTGAAAAATGATAATGAGATCTGGTTCTTGATACCATCTCTTATTTTCAACAAAGTTGGGGGGATCCAATTCCTTTTAGTATGTGATTTTGAAATTTCTAAACTACCCATAAAACTTTCCAAATTTCATCAACAAGTTTTGTTAAATTGGAAATTAATGTTTAAACATAACTTTAGTCCCCACAATGTTCCATTGTGGAATAATAGGGTGATATTGAATCGGGGGAAATCTATGTTTGTGGAAGAATGGATGACAAAACAAATTTGGTCTGTGACACATATAATGGATGAAAATGGAGATATACTTGAATTAAACAGGCTTAATGAGAAATATGACATGAGTTGCTCGTTCGAGCTCTATAAAAAGGTTTCACAAAATATCCCAACAGTCCTTGTAAATACGGTAAAGAACAATTTTTCAAATATACAGACTCCAAATTTGCATAAAGTTAAACTAGATGGTCTTGAATTGGTCAATGGAAAATGCAATAATCAGTTTTTGAGGAGGTATTTGGTTAACACCTTATATCCAGGTAGGACAAAACATTCACTCGTCTTTAAAGATTATAACAAATCTGAGATCTCGTTGATCAGAACCAAATATTTAACATTTCCAATTCCCCCCAAATTTAAAGAAGTCCATTTTAGAACTACAAAAAATATTTACCCCTCCAATGAATTTATGAGAGAAAGATTTAAATTTGTGTTAGACAACTGTTATAGTTGTAAAATAACTTCGGAAACAACAGAGCACATGTTCTATGGATGTGTGACAATCCAGAATTTATGGAAATCTCTCCATGTCCTAATATTGTCCCAGTATGGATATATTGATTTTTGGTCTTTTCAAAATATTCAAATTGGAGTAATCCTTAAGGACAAAAATAGTGAGTTTTTAATTAACAATCTCATTATTATAACAAAGTATTACATACATAAATGCCGATATGCTAAATCCCCCCCTTCATGGCCTGCTCTTAAAAACGACCTCTCCCTGTTCCGTAAATCTCTTAAGCTAATAAATAAGCCCCAAGCAATCAAATTGCATAGATTTTTAGAAGAGTTTGATTTTTCTTAGCCCCTTATTTAAGTTATGAGTCTTGTTTATGGAACCTCACTTTTAGAGATTTTATGATCCCCCTTGTCTTCTTTATTTCTGTTCCTTGTTTTTCATTCTTTTTTTTTTATTCTTATTTATGTTTGTATTGGTTATTTATCTTTTTATATTATTATTATGTAGATGTGTGAATATGGATGTGTATGTATGCATATGTACATGTATATATATGTGTGTGTATGTATGTATGTTTACTTTCAGTTACTGTCGATTTCATTGTGGTGTATAGGAGATGTGATTCTGTTCTGATTGATTTATTATGTCGCTTGTCTCTTTGAGATTGTCATTGTTATTGTTCTAAATAAAGTTCATATTAAAATAAAAAATAAAAATACTGCAGGCTCAGCTGTAAACACAGAAGTGCCGTAGAGGGCAGCAGAGCGCCCGCGGCGTCTGCCTGAATAACTACCGAAGAAGAAGAAGAACTAGGCTGCAGTCAGCTGACCGGGCAGAGCGAGAGCTAAAGCTAACGCTACGTCCGGCCGGTGCACCGGGACTTCCTCCGGTTTGTTCCCCGGGGTACCCCCTCCTGAGAAGCGGATCATGGCGTTCATCACAGCCAGCTGGAACCCGCTGGGAGACGCCTTTTACCGGTCAGTGAGCGCCCACTGTGTCGGTCTTTCAGCTGCTAGCAGCGAGGCTAATGTTTGCTGACAGTCAGCTGACCGCAGCTCCATCCGTGTTATATACACGTGTGATTGAGCTGTTTAAACAGAGAAATCAGCCTGTAACCTGCGCCTCTGCTTGTCATTTGACCCTGCTAAAGCTGGCTTCAGAAGCTTTTTCCCTTTAATGACGTTTCCTGAACACACACGTCACGTGAGAGGACTGACGTCCATGACGAAGTGAGCAGGAGGTTGTAGCCCATCAGAGTCAGGGTTTACTCAGGTCGGCAGGTGACATTTGTGTGCAAGTGACAGGTGAGCTTAAAGTGAGCAGAAAGTGACCGGAGGCTGGAATAGTGTTAGGCAGATAGGGGGAGGAGCCTGCGGGGGACCATGGGGAGGGGTTTGTTTACATTAATGTGTACTTTCCTGTGTACTACTGCAGTAAGACGGATCTGTATGAGATGAGCTGGAGTCTGCGTGATGGACTCAGAGACAGTCTGGTGGCTGCAGCTCCATACGGAGGCCCCATCGGTACAAACTAAATAAAACTTTATGAAACGCTGCAGTGAGATAGTTTTTTATAGTCAGATTTAAGGCTTTGACCCCTGACCTCTGTCTGACCCCTCAGCCCTGCTCAGAGAACCTCAGCGGCGTTCTCCGAGTTCTCGTCCTCAGCTGGAGATCTACTCTGCGTCAGGAGGCACCGTTGCCAGCTTCCCCGTGAGTAGCACCTGACCACACCCGGAGACAGGTTGGGTCTCTCTCTGACCCGTCTCTCTCTCTCTGTCTCCGTCTCAGTGGAAAAGTGGTCCAGTGGTCCAGCTCGGGTGGACGGTCTCTGACGAGCTACTGTGTATCCAGGAGGACGGCACGGTCCTGATCTATGACCTGTTTGGATCCTTTAAGAGACACTTCAGTATGGGACAGGTCAGCACACCTGAGTTTGTTCCTCTGAATAAATGAAGCTGCTCAGACGATGTCACTGATCAGGTGACCTCTATCTTTAAACAGGAAGTGGTCCAGAGTCAGGTGATGGAGGCCAAGGTGTTCCACTCCCCTTATGGAACAGGTATTGCCATAGTAACAAGCTCCTCCCGTTTCACCTTGGCCACCAACATCGATGACCTGAAGCTCCGGAGGTTACCTGAAGTCCCAGGTAACACCTGACTCACCTGAGATGGTGTTTTCACTGCCACGGTTAAGCCTTTCCACCCTTACCTGTCTGTCCACCTGTCTGTCCCTCAGGTCTGCAGGGAAAGCCATCCTGCTGGGTAGTCCTCACTCAGGACAGACAGACTAAAGTCCTGCTGTCCAACGGACCAGAACTCTTCATCCTGGACAACACGTCCTGCACTGTGGTGGTGAGACATGTAGAGACAGGTGAAGTCAGTAATGCTCAGTTTAAGATCGTTCTAACCAAAACCAGTCTGAGACGACGTTTGTCTGACAGTCTTCGATGGTGATGCTAATCCACAGCCAGTAATCTTCACACTCAGATTTGTCCTCATCTTTCTTTTACCTGTCTCACTGCCTACCTTTGTGTCTCTCTTCAGTGTCCTCCAGGCCTCAGTCCTCAGGACGGCAACATTGTCCACATGTCTGTGTCTTTCAGCTATAAATACCTGGCTCTCCTCACTGACAGTGGACACCTGTGGACAGGCTTGTCCACCCTACAGGTGAGCAGCTGTTCTGGCCAATCAGCTTTTCAGATATCTGTGAAGCATCACCTGTGGAATGACTCACAGGTGATGCTTCTGTATGCAGGAGAAACTGAGTGACGTCGACACCAAGAAGACCATGGCGCCCAAGCAGATGTTGTGGTATGTGTGACCTCTCGTTTACCTGTGCTCTTATTTATTCAGCTGCTCACCCGTCGAAGCTCTTCTTTTACACCCGTTTAACCTGGAGTTTACCTGTTTGCCCAGGTGTCGCAGACCAAAGAGCCAACAGCCATCTGTGGTGTTGATGTGGGACAGACTGCTCCTGGTGGTCGGGGTGTGTAATGAGACCATCCAGTATCCTTCAAACTTCACATCTGAACATGTTCAAATACACTTCAGGTGTGTTAAGGTTCTCCTTGGAGTTGTGCAAAGCAGCCGGTATTTGTATCTGTTAAGGGGGGAAAAGTATTTGTGTTTGTATTTGAGTAAAATTCAAAATAGGTTGAAAAATCAATTTTTTTTCTTGTTTATGCTTCTGATTTACGTTACAGTGTAAGTATTCTTTAATTATATCCATTATAATAAATATGGATATGCAATATTGGTTGGTATTTTTCCATAAATACAGCAATGAACATTTAACAAGGAACGTCATTGAAAAGAAAATAACACAACAGCCATTACCTCATCCATGGTTAAACCAACAATTAATAAAATATCATTGTGAACATTATGAACAGACAGAATTAAAAACAAATAATACTTCAAAGAACTGTTCTTCTGAGAGAACATCTTTCTAATGCACAGAACTAAACTTTATCAACCCCTGACTGGGAGATGTGGCAGAACAAAAGTTGTATTCTATATAATACTGTTAAACCAAAAGATGCAGCCCTGCTGTTGTCAACTGTCTGCCTAAAAACAGACACAAACGGTTTTTTTTGTGTTTTATGTTGACCATAACTCAACCATATTTCACTTTGAAGAAGATGTCTTCTGCCAACATACTCTCAGTTAAGTTTCTCCATGTAGTATTTTGTGATCACAAGCTTGTCCACATGTGAGGGCAGCAGTCTGGAGCGTTGTGGGGACAAGATACCTCTGCTTGTTGGGGCAGGTGCGATATTTCATTGCCACATGAGCCAGGGCTGCAGGGTCTGAGGTCAGTGATTCAGTGCTGTCCTCAGCTAAGTAGCTCTCAACTATCTTGCGGAGGTCATAGCACCAGATGAGGCAGATTTGGCTTTTTTGCCCGCTGGCCTCACTCTCAACTGAGGATGAGCTGGGTGCTTCAGGTACCCCAGAAATAGGGCTGTTCGATATAACGATATATATCGGATGGAGATTTATATATATGTCTATCGTTTCCTATTACGCTATTGTTTGTTTCGTGTTGTCGTAAAATAAACTGTTTACAGAAATATTTTTTCATCGTTTTGATGGTCACTGTAGTGGCTATATTATTTTCTTAAAGTTCTCTCTTTCTCTTTTATTTAATATAACCACACTACGGACGGACAAGCGCCTGTTTTTATGCGTTGTCATTAGCAACAACGTCGGTAAAACCATCACGTGCCCTCTTGTTTATTTTCTACATAAACTTTTCACAATAAAGCTCAAGATCCTGTTGAGACTTTTCAAAATAAACTGAATCACGTGAAACAGTATGCAGAGAGTTTACGGATGAGAAGCAAAAACGGCCCGTCAGGTGCTCATGCATCAGTTAAAACACTCGACTCCAGCTACACGACGCCCAGCTGGAAACACTTCACGCAAGTTGAGCTGCCCGAGATTCACAGAATTTATAGAAAATGTTAAATTTTTGTGATTTATATCGTTATCGGACGATAGTGTCTTATATCGGGATATGAGATTTTGGTCATATCACACAGCCCTACCCAGAAACATCATCCGCTTGGAGTTCTGCATCCACCTCTGCAGACACATCTGCCTTGAGCCTGTCAAACTCGGATGACATGGGCAAGCTCTTAAATTGGGGATCCAGTAGGTTGGCTTTAAAGTAATGACCCAAGGAGTCATCAAAGACAGCCTGGAAGCGCTGAGCCAACTCAGACTGCAATATGGTCACCATTTTAAGTGCCTCGGTACATCCACATCCACCTTTAGGTTTTGAGAGCCTGCGCACAAGGGATGACAGAGACAGAGAACCCACATCCTCACACACAGTACCTCCCAGATCCATCTCTGCACTCATGGTAGTCAGTGGTCGTCTCTGCTCCAACAGTCACTGGAGCATGTGAAAGGAGGACTTCCACCTGGTTGACACATCATGCACCAATGTGTTCTTGGGAAGGCCAAGCTCTTTCTGGAATGCCAACGAGCTTGGTAGTTGGTATGGAGGTGCAACCACTTCGCGAAGCTTGCAAAAAACTTTTATTCTCCACTACTAAGTTGGGCATCAGGTCAAGGCAAATAATTTCTCCCACTGTGTTTGTTATTTGTAGTGGGTGGATGGGTGTATAAGCCTGTTTTGCATTAAATGCATCTAATATAGGTGATTGAAACTGACTTGCAGGGGCAGAACATGGCTGTGATGATGATTTGGTGCTGTTGGAGAGGTTGGCACACAGTACCAGGAGAGGATGCTTTAAGTGCATGTGATTATGCATAACAGATGTTGACAGATGTTTGATATCTCTGCCTTTGATGTGACTTTTGCACACATTACTTGTAACTTTGGTTTTATCTGCAGCACTGACTGTAAAATGTTTCCACACAGAACTTGAGCAAGGTTTTTGGCTACTGGAGGACACTGTGTGTCACTCACCTCTTTACACGTTACTCACTCACTCGTGCCCTGCGTTCTCATGAGGAAACGCAGCTTTTTGATATAAAGTTTTTCTCGTTCCCAAATACAAATATTTTTAAGTATTTGTTCAAAATAAGTATTCGTGAAAAACATGTTATTTGTTCTCCTGGAGCTCGCTCAAAAAAGTTCTCTTAGAGCTCATTTAGGTTCCGCTGGAGCTCCTTCTGGGTTTCTTGTTATAGCTGGTCATTTATAAACAAAGAATCATGTTCCGTGTTCGAGGATGTCCTCGTGAGTCATTCTCTGGTGGTTTGACCCTTGACCCCGGCCTTCAGGTATCCCATTGAGGATCCATGTGTTTTGGTGGGAGAGATGGATGGAGTTCGAATAATCAGCTCGTCCAATCAGGAGCTGCTGCAGGAGGTTCCTCTGGTCTGTCAGGACATCTTCAAGATCGCCTCCATGGCGCCTGGAGCTCTGCTGTTGGAGGCCCACCGGGAGTACGAGGTACATCATTCAGTACCACATTAGTACTACAATACTGTCCCATTAACACTGTAATACTGCCACAGTACAACATCAGTACTTGTAAGTCCACTCCATTACATCACCTTAATACTGTCATTCACTGATGTCCATGTACACATGTAGTACGGGTACACATGTAGTACGGGTACACATGTAGCACGGGTACAGGTCTGTCAGGCCTGACGTGTGTTTTTCTGTCTTTGCAGAAATCGAGTCAGAAAGCGGACGAGTACCTGCGGGAGATCAAGGAGCAGAGCATGCTGGGAGAAGCAGTCAGACAGTGCGTGGAGGCGGCAGGTCACGAGTATGACACCAACACCCAGAAATCCTTGATGAGGGTGAGAGCGTCCGTATGATCTGTTTTAGCATGTCAGGGTAATGCGACCTGCCCTGTACTATGACCTGTCCCTGTAATGTGGCGTGTCTCCCTCCAGGCGGCGTCCTTTGGGAAGTGCTTCCTCACAGACTTCAGTCCGGATCAGTTTGTGACGACCTGCAGGGAGCTGCGAGTGCTGAACGCCGTCAGAGACAGCAGCGTAGGGCTGCCACTCACGCACACTCAGTATCCTCTCAGTCTGCACAGGTGCATCATGGGAGATGCAGTGTGTGGTAACGTCTCACTTTGTTCAGAGTCAGGGGCTGCATCCCTCGTCACGCCGCTGTGACCCATTCTTAGCTTTAGGATTCAGCTCAGACGGGTGTGTTACCATGGTGATGAATTCCTTGACCTCTGACCTCAGATTCAAACAGCTGACTCTACAGGTGCTGATTGACAGGTGAGTGAACTCATCGAAATGTCTCTGAGATCTCATGTTACCCCTCCACCTCTCACTCACCTGTCTTTCTCTCTCTCTTAGGTTGGTGTATCGGCAGTTTTACCCATTAGCCATCGAAGTCTGTCGTTACCTGAAGATCCCTGATTATCAGGGAGTCAGCCGAGTCCTCAAACACTGGGCGTCATGCAAGGTAACTGTCTCACACCTCGCCCACCTGAGACTGTTTTCACATGACTGATTGGTGTGACGTGTTTGCGTACGTGTCCAGGTGCAGCAGAAGGACCTAACAGACGATGCCATAGCACGAGCAGTGTGTATGAAAGTGGGAGACTCACCTGGGGTTTCGTACTCGGACATCGCAGCTAAAGCTTATGAATGTGGACGAGCAGAGCTCGCCATCAAGGTGAATTCTACAGAGGTTTGGAGGGTTAATTTCCATAGTATGGTTCAGTGGTTCAGGCCGGAGTCTTTCTGTGTGGAGTTTGCATGTTCTCCCCGTGTTTGCGTGGGTTCCCTCCGGGTACTCCGGCTTCCTCCCACCGTCCAAAGACATGCAACTTGTGGGGATAGGTTAATTGGATCCAAATTGCCCATAGGTGTGAATGTGATCGCGAATGGTTGTCTGTTCCTGTGTGTTAGCCCTGCGACAGACTGGCGACCCGTCCAGGGTGGACCCCGCCTCTCGCCCTATGAGAGCTGGGATAGGCTCCAGCGCCCCACGCGATCCTGAAAAGGATAAGTAGATGGATGGATGGTTCAGTGGTTTTTGGACAGATTTGGAGCCAGGTTTCAGCTGGATGGTCACTGCCCATCTGCTATATTCAGCAGGGATATTGATATTGAGTGTGGTCGAGTGTTTTTCAGTATTTGTCCCTGTGTGTCTCTATGAAGCTCCTGGACTTCGAGGCTCGGTCTGGAGAGCAGGTTCCTCTGCTGCTGAAGATGAAGAGGAGTCAGCTGGCTCTCAGTAAAGCTGTAGAGAGCGGAGATACCGACTTAGGTGAGTGTTTCAGCCCCACACCTTATGTGTTTGCCAGATGGATGATGTCACACTGACAGTTGGCTGTGTGTGTTGTCAGTGTACACAGTGGTGTCGTACCTGAAGAACGAGATGAACAGAGGAGATTTCTTCATGACTCTGAGGAACCAGCCGGTCGCTCTCAGCCTTTACAGACAGGTGCACCCAACTTCACCACTACCGCTCTCCTCCTCCTGGTTTACATTTGGTAATGTGTGTCTTTGTTTCCATTTGTTTGCTGTCAGTTCTGTAAGCTGCAGGAGCAGGAAACTCTGAAGGACCTGTATAACCAGGACGATGACCACCAGGAACTGGCCAACTATTACGTCACTGCAAGCTACAGGGAAAAGGTAAGGACTGCTAACCGTCACGCCCAGCAGAGATTAGACTCGTCCATCATCACTGTAATCACCTGTCTGCTGTTCACCTGTCCATCTGCAGAGGTTGGAGGGCCGGCTGTCTCTTCTGCAGAGCGCTGTCGATGAGTACAACAAGGCCAAGAATGAGTTTGCAGTAAAGGTAACAAACGAACAATAAGACGTGTTTGCAGGTGTGTGTTTGTACCTGATGCTCAGGTGTGTTTCACTGATTGGTCTGCAGACCACAGAGGACGAGATGCGTCTGCTCCGTTTTCAGCGCAAACTGGACGATGAGAAAGGGGCGGGGCTTCTTGGACTGTCCCTACAGGTAACTACAAGGGGCGGGGCTCCCTGGCCAGCTGACGTTTCCCTCTACCAGTTACCTCCACCTGCATGCTCTGTGTTCTCAGTCTCCATCACCTGGCAGTACTCCAGGTTACTTTAAAGAGGCCAGTGTGGTCGCTCCGCTTTAAAGTGCTTCTCCTCAGATCATTACAGACCCAGACTTCCTCCATGTAACTTCTAAGTTCTGGGACAGCCAATCAGATTGGCCAAATCCGCGGTTTGATTTAAGCAACTGATGAAAACTTGTTTCTGCTGATTGTGACCATAGTTACATCTGCTGTGTGTGTGTGTGCTGTGATGTCACTTGCTGTTTGCAGGTGACCATGGAGACGCTGTTGTCATTAGGACTCCACAAACAGGCAGAGCAGCTTTACAAAGACTTCAGAGTACCTGACAAAAGGTGTGTCACTGAGGCTGCGCTGTTATTGGCTCTGTCTTTTACTACAGTCTTTCCTGTCTGTCCCTCTCGCCTGTTTGCCTCTCTCGCCTGTTTGCCTCTCTCGCCTGTTTGCCTCTCTCACCTGTTTGCCTCTCTCACCTGTGCAGGTATTGGTGGTTGAAGTTGAAGTCTCTGGCGGAGAAGGAGGAGTGGGATGAGTTAGAGAAGTTCTCAAAGAGTAAGAAGTCTCCCATTGGCTACCTGGTAAGGAGAAGCCCCACCCCCTCTGTTATGTTGCATTAACTACAGGGTGGGCCATTTATATGGATACACCGTAATAACATGGGAATGGTTGGTGATATGAAAGTCATGTTTGTGGTACATTAGTATATGTGAGGGGGCAAACTCCTCAAGATGGGTGGTGACCATGGTGACCGTTTAGAAGTCGGCCATCTTGGATACAACTTGTTTTTTCAATAGGAAGAGGGCCATGTGACACATCAATATGTGTATGAAGCTTTGTAAGATCCCAAAAGATGCAGGAATAAGTAGTAGGATTTAAGAGTGTAATAACGGACTGAAACAGAAGATGGCAGCACTTCATGTACAAGGATGCCAGCTGCCGTTAAACCCCGAAGAAGAAGAAGCTCTGTCCCCGAATTTATTTATAGCTTAGTTTCCAACAATGGTGGCAGCTAGTTGTGTGGATGCCCTCAGAGGGCATCCACACTATTGAGTTCCTGTTTCTCTTTAAACTTTATTCTTATAGTTGCTCCACGTTTTTCGGCACTTAACTACTCCCTCAGTTTTCAGCCGATTTTCTCCGTTCAAACGCTAAACTGTTCTGCTATTTCTGCTAATTCCAGCTATATCTTTTGGTGTTTATTGCTATTATACTTTTTAAAATATTCCCATTTTTTCCTTTTTTTTGTCCCATTGAAATGAATGGAAAACTTCCACAATTCTGCTAAAACTTGCTTGTTTTTCAAACTTAACTACTTCCTCATACTTTCACCTAGAAACTCCATTCAAACTTTAAAACGTTCTCAAATGATTGGGCTTTTTGTGTGTGATTCAGCTTTTTCATATCTGTTACCTTTTTCATTTAATGCCTCTTTAAGTTTTCAGTTGCAGCTTTGTGATTTTTCAGAAAATATACAGTGGGGCAAAAAAAGTATTTAGTCAGCCACCGACTGTGCAAGTTCCCCCACCTAAAATGATGACAGAGGTCAGTAATTTGCACCAGAGGTACACTTCAACTGTGAGAGACAGAATGTGAAAAAAAAATGCATGAATCCACATGGTAGGATTTGTAAAGAATTTATTGGTAAATCAGGGTGGAAAATAAGTATTTGGTCAATAACAAAAATACAACTCAATACTTTGTAACATAACCTTTGTTGGCAATAACAGAGGTCAAACGTTTACTATAGGTCTTTACCAGGTTTGCACACACAGTAGCTGGTATTTTGGCCCATTCCTCCATGCAGATCTTCTCGAGAGCAGTGATGTTTTGGGGCTGTCGCCGAGCAACACGGACTTTCAAACTCCCGCCACAGATTTTCTATGGGGTTGAGGTCTGGAGACTGGCTAGGCCACTCCAGGACTTTCAAATGCTTCTTACGGAGCCACTCCTTTGTTGCCCGGGCGGTGTGTTTTGGATCATTGTCATGTTGGAAGACCCAGCCTCGTTTCATCTTCAAAGTTCTCACTGATGGAAGGAGGTTTTGGCTCAAAATCTCACGATACATGGCCCCATTCATTCTGTCCTTAACACGGATCAGTCGTCCTGTCCCCTTGGCAGAAAAACAGCCCCATAGCATGATGTTTCCACCCCCATGCTTCACAGTAGGTATGGTGTTCTTGGGATGCAACTCAGTATTCTTCGTCCTCCAAACACGACGAGTTGAGTTTATACCAAAAAGTTCTACTTTGGTTTCATCTGACCACATGACATTCTCCCAATCCTCTGCTGTATCATCCATGTGCTCTCTGGCAAACTTCAGACGGGCCTGGACATGCACTGGCTTCAGCAGCGGAACACGTCTGGCACTGCGGGATTTGATTCCCTGCCGTTGTAGTGTGTTACTGATGGTGACCTTTGTTACTTTGGTCCCAGCTCTCTGCAGGTCATTCACCAGGTCCCCCCGTGTGGTTCTGGGATCTTTGCTCACCGTTCTCATGATCATTTTGACCCCACGGGATGAGATCTTGCGTGGAGCCCCAGATCGAGGGAGATTATCAGTGGTCTTGTATGTCTTCCATTTTCTGATGATTGCTCCCACAGTTGATTTTTTCACACCAAGCTGCTTGCCTATTGTAGATTCACTCTTCCCAGTCTGGTGCAGGTCTACAATACTTTTCCTGGTGTCCTTCGAAAGCTCTTTGGTCTTGGCCATGGCGGAGTTTGGAGTCTGACTGTTTGAGGCTGTGGACAGGTGTCTTTTATACAGATGATGAGTTCAAACAGGTGCCATTCATACAGGTAACGAGTGGGGGACAGAAAAGCTTCTTACAGAAGACGTTACAGGTCTGTGAGAGCCAGAGATTTTCCTTGTTTGAGGTGACCAAATACTTATTTTCCACCCTAATTTACGAATAAATTCTTTACAAATCCGACCATGTGAATTCATGGATTTTTTTTTTCACATTCTGTCTCTCACAGTTGAAGTGTACCTCTGGTGTAAATTACTGACCTCTGTCATCATTTTAAGTGGGGGAACTTGCACAATCGGTGGCTGACTAAATACTTTTTTGCCCCACTGTATGCGTTGTTATGGTTGCTATGCAATTAACTCAGAGTGAGAGCTGGTGCTTTCTGAAGTTTCTCTTCATGTCCAAACAACTTCTTGCTACTCGCTCAATTTCCACTCAACTTCCACAAATTATACATCAAAACGTAGGTATTTTTGCTGGCTTTAAGACAGTGTCACTATAATTATCGTGCGAGTTACGGTTTTTTCACAATTTGCCTCGAAGTGACACAAGATCTAAAAACTCCCCATTCAAAGTCTATGGGGAGGTTGTGAAACTCAGAGCTCAAATACTGAAACTGAAGGCATTTTCAAATCGTCATATCTCCTTAATGAAGCGAAATTAAGACATGAGGCTTGTCCCCGTATATCTTCAGACACTCCTGACGCTCACAATTCAAGAATTATTTTCTCACCTATTACCGTTCTGAGATGAGTTAGACTTGTTTGAGGGTAGGAAATCTGTCCTCCTCTCAGTTTTCCAACTCGGAGTTACAAAGAGCTATGAAATCGCAGTCAAAAGTTCACCAAAGTCCGCTGATTCACCCAGTGCAAGAATTTTGCTTCTATCCCACCTAGTTTTTGAGTTACACGACGTTTTGTAACTCCAAAAAACTGCGTTTTTCGCCTCTGAGCGCGATCTAATTCTGGCTGCTCATCACCCTGTTTTCCAGGCGCCCGCTCTCTTTCCCAGTGGCGCAGTTGGTAATAAAACGGATCTGAAGATCAAAGGTCGTGGGTTCAATTCCACCTTGTCCACATGTTTTCTTCCACTACAAATTAATACAGTATCACAGACCAGTAACTCATATTGATAATTTATTACAATTAAGCAAAGTTTTATGATTTTAGCAGCTTTTCTAATATGGACCTTAGATTCTTGTTAACAGTCCATGGCAGAAATACATACAAGTACACAGCCTGCTGAAGCACACAGAAGCAGTACCTCTGATTGGTGGACTGAAATTGAGCAGAACCAGGTTGTTGTGCCTCTTTTCACCAGAAAGTTCAGTGTTTTCTCAGCCTCTTCTGCTGTTTTTAATAAGAATTTTAAGCTTTTTCACCTGTTTTCAGTTATATGAGAACCAGTTTGGCTCAGTGAGATGAGTATGAGATGAAATTCTGCTGATTTACCTCTTTTCTGCCAAATCTTCAATCATTTCACCTCTTATCAGCATAATTCTCAGCAGCTTCTGCTCTTTTCAGCAGAATTCTGATCATTCACCTCTTTTCAGCAGAAATTCTGCTGATTGAACTCTTTTCAGCAGAATTTTCACCTCTTTTCTGCCCAAATTCTGCTCATTCACCTTTTCTGCAAAATTTTCAGCCTTTTCACCTCTTATTATCACAAATCTCAGCTGTCTTCAGAAAAAAATTCTTTTGAGCAGAAATTCTGCTGATTCATCTCTTTTCAGCGCAACTTTCTGCTTATTCACCTCTTTTCTGCAAAATTTTCAGCCTTTTCACCTCTTATCAGCACAATTCGCAGCAGCGTCTGCTCATTTCAGCAGAATTGTCAGTCTCTCCAACTATTCTTTGCAAGAATGAGTTTGGCTCAGTGAGCTAAATAGCTGCCCTTAGACCACAAGGGCCAGGTTCAAATCCTGCTCAGGGCAACGTTTTTTTTTCTTCAACTTTATACTTTTTCAGCTTTTTTCAGCAGACATCTTCAGCGTTAAGGCATCCACACAGCATTTTCGCAGGAAATGCAAATTTTTCTAGTATTACTCTTATTATTCTTTCTGGGTCACAAAATAAAAGTTTTACATATTTTCAGGCGAGAATGTAGCTGTGTAAACCTCAAATATCTGCTCAGTTTATCAGGACACCACATATTTTCAAAAGTGCTCTGACGTTTTCGGAGACGTCTGTTTCCCACCCGCACGATAGCTAGCCGGGGGCAAGGCTCACTAGAGCCGGTGAGAACACCGGACTCCCGGCAAATCGTTTTCAAACCCACCGCCGTCTTTCGCTACTCAGGTTAAACATGATATATAAGTTACTTAGATAACTTAAAAATGTTATTGTTTGTTTTTTTCAGTATTGTATTTGTTCCTGAGTAAATCGGTTTGGCTGAGATTAAAGTTATAGTTTTTACACAGCTGAATAAACGTCAAGCAGACAGCTGATTATCAGAAGTGTGAGATGCTTGAGAATTTACTCCGGTGTCCTGTTGTATTTTAGATGGCAAGTTTATTAAACTTCACTGAAACAATCTCCAAATTTCATTAAACTTTAATAAACTATCATCTTGTCTTTATTTTTAGTTAGCACATACCTTAAACACTTAAAGCTGTAAGCTAGTGATAGTTATATAAGAGCAGATGCATGCTGGTGCAATAAGCTGTACGTTGTACGTCCAATGGATGATGATCTGATTAGTCGACTAATCGCAAAAATAATCGGTGACTAGTCGACTATCAAAATAATCATTTGTGGCAGCCCTAATTACCAATAAGTTTGATGTGTCACATGGCCCTCTTCCTATTAAAAAAACAAGTTGTATCCAAGATGGACAACTTCTAAATGGCCACCATGGTCACCACCAATCTTGAGGAGTTTGCCCCTCACATATACTAATGTGCCACAAACACGACTTTAATATCACCAACCATTCCCATGTTATTACGGTGTATCCATATAAATGGCCCACCCTGTACATTTCCCATGAGTCTTAGCGGGATCTCTTCTTCAGGCGTTTGTTGAAGTTTGCATCAAGTGTAACAACAAGTACGAGGCCAAGAAGTACGTTTCCAAGGTGACGCCTGAGCAGAAGGTGAAGGCCCACCTGGCCGTCGGGTAAGACACCTCTGTGACATCATCACACAGCACAGGTGGGAGCACTCATGTAACTCCTCCTCTATTCCCAACAGTGACCTGGAGGGGGCTGCGGATGCTGCCATTGAGCGCAGGAATGAAGCTGAGATTGGGGCAGTCCTCTCCAGATGCTCCGCCTCCAACAGCCTGGTGATCGAGCGGCTGAACCGAGCTCGGGCCGCCATTGCCAAAAAGTGAGCTTCCACTCTTGAGCATGACGTTGGTGGGAGCCAGCTGCTGTTACTGATCAGAGACTGTGATTGATTACTGATCAACTGATGCTTTCTTCTTCCCTTCAATTAAAAGCTTTGACTCTATTCACACTCGAGCGCCACACCTGGACAGAAGCACTTCCTGCTGCTGTCCCTTCACAATAAAAGCTTCAGTGTGTAGCATGGCCGGTGTTATATTGTGAAAGAGGACAGTAAGTGTCCAAGCTGACCGCATGTGTCACTTTGTATGATTTTAAATGTTGTTAGTCGATCAATAAACATGAAAAACACAGGGTGCAGTTCTCAGTCTGACCACCGGGAGGTGACAGAAAAATAAAAAGCCTCTTTGTTCTGTAAATAAAATCCTTTTCTATTAGTGCCCACTTGGATCAACTCTCCATGGTTTTCAGGATTTTCCATTAGATCATAGTACTTGGTAGCCGTGTTGTACCAAGTGTTCCTGAGTCTGAAGAAAAGCCACAGACCGAGCTGCAGGTATGTTGTCTCCTCCACGTCCACTTTTGTGGTAGTGTTCGTTTCGCATGCTACATACATTATGAGATACTGGACTGTAATGAAAACCAGTCGACCCGAGTATATATCAATGGGAAAAGGGACTTAAAAACAAGTTTGTAAACGAGTTGATTCTGTTCGTCTGGACGCAGCCTTTTCAGAAATGTCTGCCAACCTCACAGCACCTTGGTCATTCAGTGGGCTCTGTCGTGTTGGCGCCGTGCAGCCCCATGCATGGGGTGATCCGCGTTAACTCGCTAATGGAGATTTGCCGCTTTAATGCGGTTACGGCGTTAACGTCATATTAACGAAGACAGCACATGTGTGTGTGTGTGTGTGTATATGTACAGTATTAGATTTCATTTTTCTACTACTGTAACTGTGGCTTAGCAAGCTTTCTTAGTGTTCTTTTAAACTCTGTCATAACAATTAGTTATACTGAAAACTATTTTAAAATTAGGCTAATAGGGAAACCACATGGTATTGTTTAAGTCAGTGGTTCCTAAACTTTTTTTGCTAGGCCCCCCTTTGTTTTACAAGAAAAATGTCCCCCCCCCTGCACAAACACATCCTCCAACCACACACGCCCATATTTTGTTTTCAAACTCCATTGCGGTTTATTTCACACCTCAAACCTTTAGTAAACAATTAAACAAGTAACAGTAATCTGCAATAAATTAAAGGTAGTAATAAAATACATTACTAACTCTCTTACGCCATGTCCACACCTACACGGGTATTTTTGAAAACGCAGCTGTTTCTATGCATTGGGCATTTCGTTCACACGTAAACTGCGTTTCGAATCACCTCCAAATGAAGATTTTTTTAAAAACTCCTTTCTTGTGTTTACGTGTGGAAGAGGAAGTTCGTAATGCAACGTCAAAGGTATGTGCCTTTTTTCACGTCACGTTGTGCGCCATGTTATTGTTTATATGAGATGAATTGCAGAATGGCAGATAGAGACGAAATACTGTTAATCTGACTGTCTTCAGGTTTTACACACTTGCATATACACACGCAGTTACTGCCCCTCCATTTAGAAATGCAGAGGCGTCATGGTGTGATTATTTTACATGTAGCTGGGGTTTTTTTTTTTCCTGTGAAATAATATTCAACATTGCTATCAATAAATTTTTCAAAAAATGCCTCTCTGAACTTCCGGGTAGGCTATGAGAGGGTGAAGACGCGTGTGTCAGTGGCTCTTCCACCTGACTTGTTGAAATTGTGATAATCATCAAAGTAACACATCTTTTTCTTAAAAAGCAATATAGGGAGTGCAGAATTATTAGGCAAGTTGTATTTTTGAGGAATAATTTTATTATTGAACAACAACCATGTTCTCAATGAACCCAAAAAACTCATTAATATCAAAGCTGAATGTTTTTGGAAGTAGTTTTTAGTTTGTTTTTAGTTTTAGCTATTTTAGGGGGATATCTGTGTGTGCAGGTGACTATTACTGTGCATAATTATTAGGCAACTTAACAAAAAACAAATATATACCCATTTCAATTATTTATTTTTACCAGTGACACCAATATAACATCTCCACATTCACAAATACACATTTCTGACATTCCAAAACAAAAACAAATCAGCGACCAATATAGCCACCTTTCTTTGCAAGGACACTCAAAAGCCTGCCATCCATGGATTCTGTCAGTGTTTTGATCTGTTCACCATCAACATTGCGTGCAGCAGCAACCACAGCCTCCCAGACACTGTTCAGAGAGGTGTACTGTTTTCCCTCCTTGTAAATCTCACATTTGATGATGGACCACATGTTCTCAATGGGGTTCAGGTCAGGTGAACAAGGAGGCCATGTCATTAGTTTTTCTTCTTTTATACCCTGTCTTGCAGCCACGCTGTGGAGTACTTGGACGCGTGTGATGGAGCATTGTCCTGAGTATTGCACACCTTGTGCTTTTGGGCACTCCAGTGATGTTGCAGCTCTGAAATATGGCCAAACTGGTGGCAAGTGGCATCTTGGCAGCTGCACGCTTGACTTTTCTCAGTTCATGGGCAGTTATTTTGCGCCTTGGTTTTTCCACACGCTTCATCCGACCCTGTTGACTATTTTGAATGAAACGCTTGATTGTTCGATGATCACGCTTCAGAAGCTTTGCAATTTTGAGACTGCTGCATCCCTCTGCAAGATATCTCACTATTTTTGACTTTTCTGAGCCTGTCAAGTCCTTCTTTTGACCCATTTTGCCAAAGGAAAGGACATTGCCTAATAATTATGCACACCTGATATAGGGTGTTGATGTCATTAGACCACACCCCTTCTCATTACAGAGTTGCACATCACCTAATATGCTTAATTGCTAGTAGGCTTTCGAGCCTATACAGCTTGGAGTAAGACAACATGCATGAAGAGGATGATGTGGACAAAATACTCATTTGCCTAATAATTCTGCACTCCCTGTACAGTGGTTGTGAAGAGTGCATTCTTTTTCGAAATGCCACCAAAAAGGACAAACCCGAAGCAAGTGGCGACTGAAACGACCGACCTTGGCGAGGCCTCGGCTGAAAATGACGGCGCTAAAGCTTACGCGCCCGCTAGTTCTGCACACGAGGAGTACACACAAGGCAATAAACAAGTGCTGTCTGCAATTGTTACTTTGGACGCCAAGATAACTCAAATGAAAGTGGACATTTGTGATACTCTGCGCGGGGAAATTGCAACGCTGAGGGCTGAAAATGATGAGGCCATTTCAGCTTTGAGAACTGTGATGGAAAACGACAATGTCCAGCTGAAGGATTTATCAGAATCGGCTACAAGCACTTCCAACTCCGTGGTGAAATTAGAAGAAAAAGTTAAACAACTTTCTAGCAAAGTGGAACAACTGACTGAAAAATGCATTGATCTGGAAGGGCGTTCAAAGAGAATGTCATGTGACCCAGTATTCTGAGTTTCTTGGTGTTTTTGTTATTCTTTTCAGTCTAGTTTCATTTCAGTTTATCTAGTTACTAGGGGTGCAATGATACTCGTATCGATATTGAACCGTTCGATACAGTGCTTTCGGTTCGGTACGCATACAGTATGTATCGAACAATACAAAATTTTTAATTTATTTTATCAACTTTCCTTCTGACGATGCTGTCTGTGTTGAGCGCGGTAGCTCGTCAACGGAGATTTGCCGTGTTGTGGCGTTAACGTCATTTCAGATTAACGCTGACAGCACTACTGGGAACACAACGAATATGACTGCACATTTACTCCGACATCATCCTAGTGCAAAGACACGTGGAAGCAGACAAAAACAACAAGCACGCATGCTACAAACCATTTCTCTGTAATAAACTCTCTTTTCCAAAGATGAGTGATTCCTCAATCAGATACAGGGCTCGCAAAATCGCTAGCCCGACGTCCCGGGGCTAGCAATTTTTCCAGTCGGGCTACCAAAATCTATCTCTACCCTGCTTGTCGGGCTATCGTAGGAAGGAAAAATATATGTCAATGCTTTTGCATTCTTTCGTAAATGTAGCTGGGTAATTATGTCATTGGCATCGGTGAGCCACTGACAATATGTGACATATTGAAATCGCGTTTGAATTTGCGCTTGTTTTTTGCTTTCACTTTGCAATCGCGCGAACTGTGTATAGAGAGCGACAGCACTGATTGGTGAGTGACGATAATTTGCGCACCAATTCCTCTGACATCGTCTTATCAATCGTTAGCTTACTATGCAAACATGACAAGTGAAATCTCCCGCAGCTTAAACATGTGAGAGGTTGATTGTGCAGAGAATCGCTGAGCGTTATGTGAGTGCGTGTGTAAAAGCAGCAGGATATATATTTCAGTTCTGCTGAGCCAAATAAGACAGGTCAGGGTGAAGAAGTGACAGCCAAAGAAAAGCTTACCACAAAACGGAAAAGTTATGACAAATCAGACTATAAGGCAAAAAGAAAGTGCAGCTTTATGGTTTCATGGACAAAATAATTTCTCTGGCTGCAATATGATGAGCTAAATAACCAGGGGTGCACATAATTATATTTGTTTTTTGTTAAGTTGCCTAATAATTATGCACAGTAATAGTCACCTGCACACACAGATATCCCCCTAAAATAGCTAAAACTAAAAACAAACTAAAAACTACTTCCAAAAACATTCAGCTTTGATATTAATGAGTTTTTTGGGTTCATTGAGAACATGGTTGTTGTTCAATAATAAAATTATTCCTCAAAAATACAACTTGCCTAATAATTCTGCACTCCCTGTATTTAGTCTGTGTGTTTCCGCTGACTCAGTGTCAGATTGTCTGTTTTTGTTTTTTTTGTTTTTTTTCCCAGATCGTCTGTTAACCTCACCACAGTTTTCATAGGGTTACCTCATTGTTTCACTGTGTTTCCTAGTTTACTCAGTGTTTATAGTTTTGTCATAGTTTTTTCACTGAGTGTCACATCCTTCTGTTAACACAGTGTTCATAGTCCCCTTAGTTTCCCTAGTTTCATGTTTTTCTTCTGCAATCAGCCACAGTGGCTCGCTTTATTTTTGAAACTACGTTTTGTCTCCACCATCTCTGCATCTGGGTCTACCTCATTCTTCACACCCGCGCACCCGCCGTGACAGTACGATCTGACCATGTCAGACCCAGCGGACAGTCTGGACGAGATTGGGGAGGAGCTGCAGCGGACCAGCCGGCTCATGATGCGCATCTGTGGGTGCACGGACCCCAGAGTGGTGTCCACTGGGTTGGCGGCCATAGACGCCATCCTTCAGAAGGCGCCGCAGCTCCGGCAGTTTCTCCAGCTTTTTGAGGCGTTTGACTCACTGGTCCCCATGAAGGAGGAGCTTCGCGCCCGCGCGCTGGCTCAGAGTGTTGAACGCCGCCTCAGCACCTACGACTCCGACCCGTAAACGGTTGTCGTTGTCATCGCTGCTGCCTCGTGAGCCGGAGGCAGTCACAGTCCGGTCATTCAGTCTGACGTCACTAGCCGTATCTGGGCCTAAACTCCGCTGCAGGTCCATATATCAAACGATCACTATGGCATTACTGAGAGTTGAAAAACTGTCTAAAGTCTTTCATCTTTAATAAAATGATCAGCGTTCTGCTCTACCAGGTGTAACAATTGAGTTTAACATCCAGGCATCCATGAAAACGGAATTTATGACATTTAACAGAGTTAGAAGTTAGCAGGAAGTTAGCTCGCTAGCTTCTATCTAAATACAATATAGTATGTCCTGACTGCGGGGTTTTGGAAACAAATTAAAACGTACAGCTCTGTTATCACTTCCAGCGTAAATGAAGACAGAAAACTAAACAGCAGTGACGTTTGTAGGGTTACTGAAGTTTGGCTAGCTTTACCCTACCGCCTACTGGTGTTGGCCAGAGGGGCCGATGGCGCAATATGGCAGCCTCGCTTCTGTCAGTCTGCCCCAGGGCAGCTGTGGCTACAACCGTAGCTTGCCTCCACCAGTGTATGAATGCGAGAGTGAATGAATAGTGGCATTGTAAAGCGCTATAATAAATCCATTATTATTATTATTATTTTTAGGGGCTTTTTGAAATTAAATAGAAGAAGATACAAAACATTAAACATGTTAACAACACAAAAGCCATATTAAACGCAGACTACTTTGGCCCGGAAGTAGGATTTGTCACGTCATCACTTAAAGACCGGATTAAACTTTCTCCGGGTGTGGGTGTCACTACCCAATCCGTACCGGAAACCCGATCGGTACCACACATGCGCAAATCTTACGTCCCTTCCTCTATTTGCCAACATTGCGACAGTTAATGTATTTGAGTGACACGGTTAGCACCCAGTTAGCTCCTAGCATTTCTCAACAGCTCTGCCTGCCCGGGACATTTAAACAATGGATAATCCGTTTACAAACATATTCATGTTTTTCTCCTCAGCAGAGAGCCTCCCCCGATTTAACAACAGCGCCGTAAAATAAGAAGAATAGCGCCTAATTACAGACTTAATAATACTAACTTAAATTAGTATATAGCAATATGTCACATGAAGATTCATCAGCCAGATTAAGTGTTTACTGACAATTGGCAGTGATAGTGGACATCTTCGCACAGACAAGCATAAACACACTTGACTATCACTAAATCAAATTAAACATGCATTTGTCATTCGGTTTACTTCAGTTTACAATACGGTTCATTCGCTCGGTCAGCAGGTGGCGGTATCCTCGTGCACTGAGGAGTAAACTGCTGTTAAATGAAACAGAAGAAGAAAAAATCTCCACATGCGCAGTAAGGATCGGGGAGTCCTGATCCGTAACTATCTTTTTATTTTTCGTTTTTGTCTACATTATATTGAAATGCTTGATTATTGCAAACATTTTAAGAGATACTTATTATTATTAACATCTTAACAGATACTCTGACCTGTAACTATCGTAAAACGCTACTAAATAATGATTATAAAATATTAGCTCTATTGCTGGCTAGAAGAATTAAATATATTTTGGATGATATTGTAGATGAGACACAGTCTGGATTTATGACAAACAGGCACATCTCCAATAGACTCGTCTTGGATATTCTGGACTACTCAGCATTAATATCTGATGACTCATTTATCCTAATCCTAGACTTCTATAAAGCCTTTGACTCAACTGAGCATGAATTTGTATTTCTTACACTTCAGAAATTTGGTTTTGGTGATATCTTCTGCAAAGCTATCAAAACTCTGTATTCCAATGCAAATAGTTCTATTAGAATGAAAAAGGGCACCACTTCTCGTTTTAGTCTTAATCAAGGGGTACGCCAGGGATGCCCGATTAGCCCTTATATTTTTTTTCTTTGCACCCAAATTCTTGCCTCTCATATTTCGAATAGCACTGTGAAAGGTATAAATATAGCAGACAGAGAGATTGTCATCAGTCAATTGGCAGATGATACCACAATTTTTCTTAAATATGCCAGCCAAGTGCCAATTGCTTTACATGTAATAGAGGATTTCTCAAAAGGGTCTGGATTGATGTTAAACTTAAATGTCAATTATTACCTGTCAAAGAGTCTAATGTTCAGAGTCTTTGTAATATAACAGTTAAAAATGAAGCAACATATTTAGGTCTGATTATCTGCAAAGATCAAAAAGACAGAATTTCACAAAATTTTCCCCCAATTATTAAAAAATCTCAAACCAAATTAAATCAGTGGTTGCAGAGACATTTAAGTTTAAGAGGAAGGGTATCTGAAAAGCAGAAGGTCTGTCTCGACTGACTTGTGCAGCAATTTCTCTGCATGTGGACGGCAAAACTTGTAAGGACCGAATGCTCTTCAACTTCCTCTGGAAAAATGGGACACATTACATCAGAAAAAGTGTATTGATGAATGACTATGAACACGGTGGTCTCAATATTTTGGATTTTACTACTCTAAACAATACATTTAAGATTAATTGGGTTAAACATTTTCTTAAAAATCCGGTATCCATTTGGAATTTTATTCCTCACTACATTTTCTCTAAGTTTGGTGGTCTAAGTTTTATAATATAGATAAGCTTCCAGAAAACCTTTCGATGTTTCACAAACAAGTTCTATTAGCTTGGTCCCTTATATATAAACACAACTTTACACCCCATACGTATTTAATTTGGAATAATAGGAACATAGTGCATAAAAATAAATCATTAATTTTTTTCTAGGTGGGTTGAGAAACAGATTGTTTTAGTAAATCAGCTGTTTAATCCTAATGGGCAGCTTATGTCTTATTCAGAATTCTTAAACACTTATAAATTTTCAGCCACACCCAAAGAATATGCCATATTATTTGATGCAATACCTACGGGTATTATAATGCTTTTTAAAGGTATTCAACCTTGTATATCATCTGTTTCTCTCCCCAACCCTGTGGATACACCCATAGGAAGAATCTGTTTAAAAAAACCATAGTAAAGGTAATAAAATAAGATTAGTCCCACGAGTGGGAAATTTCATGTTAAGGCTGCCGACCTATTGCACGCAATGGCGGCGCCAATAAGAATATCCGTGCTTTGTTCCAGACAGAATCTCTAACTGTTCTCCTTTGTCAGTGACATTAACTGGAAAAGACTATGGACAATTCCTAACAAGTATCTGGTAACGAATAAAGTAAAAGAAGTTTCCTTTAAAATACTGCATAAGTTTTATCCTGCTAATCATTATATGACAAACTTCAAAAGGGACATAAATGTGAGCTGTGGATTTTGTGGAAGCCATCCTGAGACTGTGCAGCACCTCTTCTGGATCTGTTCATGCACTAGAACATTTTGGAAAGACTTCAGTAGATTCATTGCTGGACATCTCTATAAAGACTTTACTGTGAAACGGGAAAATGTTGTATATTGTTTCTTTTGAAGGCAAAAAAAAAAGATGATGTTTACTTTATAATAAACTTGTTAGTTATCTTAGCTAAATTTTATTTTCACAAATGCAAATACAGTAACCAAAAGGCTAGTTTTAAACATTACTATAATGATGTTTTATGTTACATAAAATTGATTCATGGATCACTTAACAAAAAGGCTATGAAAACTATTACTATTTGTAGTAATTACAAATTATTTGAATGTTTGTAATTCTTTGTATTACACCCCCTGGCATATGTTAATTTTGTTCTGGTTGTATACATGTTCTGTATACTGTTTCTCAATAAAGTTTTTAAAAAAAAGATCGGGTAGCGACAGGGGTGCTCCGCTGGGAGGGGCGGAGCTGCGAGACTGGGTCAGTGTGCACACACAGAGAGCACTTCAGAGTACTGCGTCTGGTACTGCAGCAGGTAAGTGGGTGCCGGTTCAGTTGTGTTTATGTGTACTGAGTACATGGTAGCGCTCCAGAAAGCTACAAACTTAACTTCTTTACACCGAACCAAACTCCGTCTAAAAATGTGCTGATTTTTAGTGTCGCATGCTTTTCCGGAGGCTCGCGAGGTAAAAGTTTGGTGTTTCCGGATGAAAGCGAATCTGTTTTTAATTCGGCATTAGTGTTTGCTCCAAACTTCACGGGACTCCGTGAGAATCTGAATTTTGGCTTGCCAGGGCTCAGCTCCTCACTGTAACACGGTCGTTCACCTCAATGAAGACGTGCACGAGCCGTGCGGGGCAGGGGCGGATCTAGAGAAATTTTCTTAGGGTGGCATGAGGGTGGCAAAGAAATCAAATGGGGTGGCAAAATCAAAGCCTTTTTTTTTTTTTCAAACACATATGCAGGTGGTTACATATGGTTAGTTTTGATTATATGTACTGTATAGCCTGTATAATAAATAAGTATGTAGCCCAATAAGTATAAAATCCTGAAAGCTACACAACATGAGGCGGTCTATTTACAAACACAGGTCTAACTTGAGTTTCACTGTTTTTTGTTAGAAAACAGTCACATTGTTACAGCTTAAATTACACAAAATGTCAGAAATCTGCACCGTCATGAACAAACATGTAAACCTAATTTTTCATGATTTGTTGGATTAACTCACTGAGGTCTGAAATACAACCGGTGATTTTGACTCCTTTTGAGTTTATGTTTGTATTTTTTTCCCCTTGCCTTGTTTGGTATCTTTTCAGCTCAACTGAATTTAGTTGTTTTTTTCACTGACATACTGCATTAGTATTACTGATCTGAAATCACACAAAGAACTTAAGATCCTAGTAGTATTTTTTTTTACTGTAAAAAAACCCACAGACATGTTGAGTAAATTTTTATAACTTGAAATGCAAATATAAATTGTACATTTTGTAAACATAAACAACTATTTATCTAAAAATGCAGCCAATACACCTGCCGTTTTTTTCATTTTGTATAACCATTTAAAAATCTTACTAAAACTAAAATGAGAGAACAATCAGGTGTTGCAATAAGATGCCCCACAAATGATGTGTGTCAGTAAAAACAGGAGAACAGCACAGGGAGAAACCTGCAGGCCTGACAACAGCAGGTGTATCACTCCGCTGGTTTTCTACTTAGTCAGAATCAGAATCAGAAAGGGTTTTATTGCCAAATGTTGAGCAGGTTTACAACATTAGGAAATTGCTGCGGTGCTTCAGTGCAAACATACTGTCATAAAAATATAAAAATAAGAATAAGAATTAAAAGTGCTAAGTGGATAGATATATACATGATATATACATGAGTGCAGGTGGTGATCAGTGCCAAACATGGAATGATGCAGTGACACAGCGTAGGGTCATGTGTTAGTGGCGGGTACAGTCATACGGTTATTGTTCATGTGTCTGACAGCAGAGGGGAAGAAACTGTTCTTATGGCGAGAGGTTCTGGTGCGAATGGACCGGAGCCTCCTGCCTGAGGGGAGCAGGTCAAACAGACTGTGACCAGGGTGAGAAGGGTCAGCTGAGATCCGAGCTGCACGCCCCAGTGTCCTGGAGGTGTACAGGTCCTGCAGAGATGGGAGTCTGCAGCCAATCACCTTCTCAGCAGAGCGCACAACACGCTGCAGTCTCTGTTTGTCCCTGATAGTGGCTCCAGCGTACCACACGGTGATGGAGGAGGTGAGGATGGACTCGATGATTGCAGTGTAGAATTGCATCATCGTCCGTGTTGGCAGGTTGAATTTCTTCAGCTGCCTCAGGAAGTACATCCTCTGCTGGGCTTTCTTGATGACGGAGGTGATGGTGGGCTCCCACTTCAGGTCCTGGGTGATGGTGGTACCCAGGAAGCGGAACGAGTCCACAGAGGTGATGGGGGTGTCAGTCAGGATGATGGGGGGGAGTGGAGCTGTGTGCTTCCTGAAGTCCACAATAATCTCCACTGTCTTCTGGGCATTCAGCACCAGGTTGTTGTGGCTGCACCAGGACACCAGACGTTCAACCTCCCTCCTGTAGGCAGACTCATCCCCGTCCGAGATGAGTCCGATAACGGTGGTGTCATCTGCAAACTTGATTAGCTTGACAGACTGGTGGGTGGAGGTGCAGCAGTTGGTGTACAGGGAGAAGAGCAGAGGAGAAAGAACACAGCCCTGAGGGGAGCCGGTGCTGATGGTCCGGGAGTCCGAGACATTCTTCCCCAGCCTCACGTGCTGCTTCCTGTCCGTCAGGAAGTCAGTGATCCACCGGCAGATGGGATCAGGCACATTCATCTGGGAAAGCTTGCCTCGGAGATGGTCTGGAAGGATGGTGTTGAAGGCAGAGCTGAAGTCCACAAACAGGATCCTGGCGTAGGTTCCTGGGGAGTCCAGATGCTGCAGGATGAAGTGTAGGGCCATGTTGATGGCGTCATCTACAGACCTGTTGGCTCTGTATGCAAACTGCAGGGGGTCCAGGAGGGGGGCCGTGAGGGTCTTGAGATGGGAGAGAGCTAGGCGCTCAAATGACTTCATGACCACAGATGTCAGAGCCACGGGTCTGTAGTCATTTAGTCCAGTGATCCTAGGTTTCTTGGGGACAGGGATTATGGTGGAGGACTTGAAGCAGGCAGGCACATGGCGTGCCTGCAGTGAGGAGTTGAAAATGCCAGAAAACACTGGGGCCAGCTCGTTTGCACAGTGTCTGAGGGTGGCAGGAGACACACCGTCTGGGCCGGGAGCTTTTCGAGCATTCAGACTCTTAAACTGCTTCCTCACATCTGCTTCATGAATATGAAGAGTTGTGGTGGGAGGAGGTGGTGTGAAATCCTCTTTTGTGTGGGGTGAGGAGGGGGGTGTTGTAGGTGAACAGTTTGAAGGTGGTGATGGCTCTATGGAGGGGGGAGAGGTGGGGGAATGAGTGTCCAAAGTGTCTCTATTGTTGGGGCCGTTGGAGGTGTGAAGGCTGCCTGATGGCTCGTCAAAACGGCAGTAAAAGTCGTTAAGGGTGTTGGCCAAGAGCAAGTCGTCAGTGGAGTGGGGGGTTTTAGGCTTGTAGTTGGTGATATTCCTAAAACCTTTCCACACAGAGGCCGAGTCATTCTCTGAGATCTGCTGCTGCATCTTCTCAGAGTGCTGATGTTTAGCAATGTCCACTTCTTTAGTGAACCTGTACTTGGCCTCTCTGTAGCAGTCCCTGTCTCCGCTTCTGAACGCCTTTCTCTTTTCCAGCCACAGCTTTTTGAGTTTAGGAGTAAACCAGGGTTTGTCATTGTTATAACTCACCCTGGTGCGTGATGGCACAATGCTGTCCTCACAGAAGTGGATATAGGAGGTGACAGTGTCCGTAAACTCGTCCAAGCTGTTAGAAGCAGCCTTCATTGTGTCCCAGTCTGTAGACTCCAAACATGTGTGAAGCTCCTCCACAGCCTCGTTGCTCCACAGTTTTTTGGTCCTCACGACAGGTTTGGAGAGCTTCAGCCTCTGTCTGTACGCGGGGATTAGGTGGATCATGACGTGGTCAGAAAGTCCGAGTGAAGCGCGGGGCACCGCACGATAGGCCCCGCTGATCGTGCTGTTACAGTGGTCTAATGTCCTCTCCTCTCTGGTCGGGCATTTAATATACTGCTTGTATTTGGGAAGCTCATGGCTCAGATTGGCTTTGTTAAAGTCCCCAAGAGCAATGATGAGAGAGTCCGGGAATGTCCGCTCCATGTGCAGTATCTGCTCCGCGAGTGCGCACTGAGCTGCCTGCGCATCCGCATCTGGCGGGATGTAAACAGCAGCCAGGATGAATGAAGCAAACTCCCGCGGAGAATAAAACGGTTTGCAGTGAATGAAAAGGTATTCCAGAGAGGAAGAGCAGTGCTGAGCAATCACTGTTTCATCTGTGCACCAGCCACTATTAATGTAGAAGCAGACACCTCCACCTTTGGTCTTACCAGAGAGAGAGGCCTGCCGGTCAGCGCGCAGCAGATGAAAGCCCTCCAGCTTGAGCGCGCTGTCCGGGATGTCCTCACAGAGCCACGTCTCCGTAAAACATAACACACAGGAGGAGGCAAAGTCTCTGTTCATGCTTCTCATCAGGGCCAGTTCGTCTGTCTTATTCCTAAGTGATCGTACATTGGAAAGGAAGATCCCAGGAAGAGCAGTTCGCAGTCCACGTCTCCTCAGACGCACGAGTGCGCCGGCTCGCTTACCTCTCTTTCGGCGTCTCACTTTCCTGATCAGAGTCTGCAGTAAATCTGCCGCGGATGCGACAAATATTGGAAGTAAATCCACAGGTGTTGTAGTCCTGTGGTTAAGAAGCTCTTCTCTGGTGTAAGAATATCCAGAGGAGTGCCCAGACACAGAAGTTATGCACAAAAACAAGACAGAAGTAACGCACTGAAGCACCAGGGCATCCATACGCGGCGCCATCTTGGATCGTGACAGTGTTTACATTGCAAATGTGCCTTTGTGACATTCATTAGTGCCCTCACTGACACACAAAACAAAACAACGACTACACAACACAATAACTAAACACTCCACACTAAACGTCACAGATCTGCCACATCTAAAAACTCTCTCTCTCGCTCTGTCTCGCTGCCGTTACCGTCACTCCTAAAACTTTTCCCTCTTCCTAAAACACCAAATCACACATGTTGACTTTTTTTAAATTGGCCGACATGGTACTTTTTCCACCGATAGGAGAGAGGTGGCTTTTCTTCCTTTCTTTACTGTTTTCGTGCTGTCCTTACAAAACGCTTAAAACACACACACACAAAAACGTGACGACAGTATTTAGAAAAAAGCGTGGCTTATATATATTATCATAACTCTGGATTTACTGGCCTGTAATTAAAATTTAAAAACTTTGAAGTCCGAATTTTCAATGTGGCTGAAACAGAGACTCAGCGGCTGTAGCTTGTTGCTGTGTCAGCTTACATCAGTCATGTGATTTGGAGGTGCAGCGTGTCCGTGGACCACAGAGGGTTAACAACACTCACCTTCCATTTCCACAGTGTAACATCCACCCACCTGTGTAAAAAGCGAAATTCCCATGGTGTTGTTCAGAATGTGCTCTGGCACAATCATAAGCATCGCTTGCTACTGAAAACAAGAAAAAAGCCGGTCCTGCTATGGGCTGAACCATTTGTTACTGGTGAGGGGGGTTTATATTCAGTTTTAGCATTTATAGTCACTGTTGACTGTAACTACGCTCAAACTGTTAATGCTATCTTATTTTAGTAAACAACACTGTCATATCCAAAACTGGGGTGGCAGGGGATCATTTTAGGGTGGCACTTGCCACCCCATGCCACCCTTCTAGATCCACCCCTGGTGCGGGGACGAGCGACGTCAAATTCACGTAGTTCACCTGTAGTTGATGAGACAGGTGAGGCCGACACGTACAAAGACACACAAGGCGGAAGCAGCGTGTTGGTCCTGCAGGACTCTGCAGTCTTTAAACTTTTTTTATTCTGCGCGTGGTTGCTGGATGGTCGAAGTTAAAGACTGTGTCCTCCCTCCGCTGAACTGTGCGATCCTCACGCACGTGTCACTGCCGTGGCAGATGTTTAATGATCGGATCCAGAGCAGTCTGTGCACCTGGAGCATGATGAGGAGGACACGGAGCCATGAAACTTGAGGAGGTTCCCCTCATGTGTGGAGGCGCAGCCGTCACGGCACACTCCTGCTGGGACACCACAGAACAGATGAAAAGTGTTGAGGTCACAGTGGGCTGTCCTAGTTTGGGGCATGTCCCTGCTGTCCTCCTGCACCTTCACCTGTCTCTGTGAGCGTCTGTTGTTATGCCTGAACCTGTGAGGTTTTATGGGACATCAAAGTGACGACCAGAATGCTATCAGGCTCATCAGACTCCTGCTGATTTGTTGTGGGGTAATAAAGACAGCAGTTTTCAGTTTTATTTGTCATATGCAAGTTAGCACAGGGTCAACATTGCAATGAAATGTATTTGATGAGCAGAAGACAGTCACTCAGCAGAATGGTACAGTGGAAAAAATAGTAAAGAGCAAAATGTTAATAAAATATAGTAAAAGAAAAAAGATTAACAGTTAACAGACTAAATATATATATGTATATATAAATATATGTACACTAGTGATTGAATAAAGAAAATCTTATATAGGAATGTGAGGGGGGGGGGGGGCAAATGGGATATTGCACAGTGGCAGGAATGAGCAGCAGTACAGACTGAACAGTACAATAAATTTTTGCATTTAATACAGTATTGCACTTTTTTTTCTCTTAATATAAATACCAATAAAGTGGAGTGACCAGGGAACCAGCAGCTCTTTAAAGTGTCTGAGAGATGAAAGAAAGCTGACTCACTCAGTTTAATGTTTAACTCACCAGTTAGTTAATAATCAATCAACAGATCAATATAAAAAAAACTGCATGTCATGTAGGCTGCATGTTACATAAGACTGCGTGATGCAGTACTCCTTTCTGAACATGAGTAGTACTACTTTATGTAAGACCGCAGTACCTCCCAGCACAGAGCTCATGGTCGGGGTCATTGTCGGGGTAACGGCTGTCCTGTGGGCACATTTCCATTTCCACAGTGTCAATCTGGACTGTACAACTCATAAGGTCAATGTTTGTGTTTCGCCTGTTGCCCTCATGTTTATGACATCACCAGGTGTGTTAATGACATCAGAAAGTTTTTATTCTGGGATCAGGGTCTAGCCCGACTCGCCGTCAGGAGAACTTCCTGTTGTTATGAGTGGAGGTCACGAAGGTCGTGTCAGCGTCACGCTGTTGTCCAGGTGACCGTTATACTTCGCCCACGTTCCTCTGAGCAGTACAGGGAATGTCCCATCAGACCTGTTTCACCAATCAACAAGACACCTGCTCAGCTGCTCATTCATAAGGCGATTAGTTGATTCTCCTAGCAGCTGATTGGTGATTCACTAACACAGTACAGGTACATGTAGTACAGGTGAGTTCAGTACATAATTTGATTTAAAACAACTGACCTGCTGTTTCCATGGCTACAGTGTCCTGCTCTGTGATTGGTCCCAAAGATGTCGTCAGTGAAGGTGCACCCCATAGTGAAATCAAGCGCTCTGATTGGTGAAGGGCCGGTGTGGGAGGAGTCAGAGCAGACCCTGCTGTTTGTTGACATCATAGGGCAGAAAATCCACCGATGGAGTCCTGCGACCAATCGCATCCAGTCTGTGGAGACAGGTGGGCCAATCAGCATTTTCACCTGTCTGACGCTTACCTGAATGTTGACCATGTCTCACCTGTCCTTCTCCCCTCAGCTGACACAGTGGGCTTCGCGGTTCCTCGTAGGTCGGGCGGGTACGTTGCAGGTGTAGGTCGCAACATTGTGGCTGTTGATTGGCAGACGCACAAGGTGACATCACTGGTGGAGGTCGATGAAGACAAACCGAACAACCGCCTGAATGATGGGAAGGCTGATCCGAGTGGACGACTGCTAACGGGTCAGTCTGCACACCTGGTTACGGTCTTACCTGCCTGTCTCTCTGTTGCTATGGTAACAGTGGGATGTGTTTTAGGTACGATGTTAAAAGATTACCCGTCCGGGGAAAGGAAACAAGGAGCTCTGTTCTCTGTAGCCCCTGACCTCACTGTGACCAAACACCTGAGCCAGGTAACTTAACCTGCCTGTGATACTGACTAAGATAATCCTGTTGGTGTTCTTAATCAAGTGGCTGTATTAGGGCTGTTCGATATAACGATATATATCGGATGACGATATAAAGACATCTATCATTTCATATTACGCTATTGTTTGTTTCGTGGTGTCATAAAATAAACTGTTTACGGCAATATTTATTCATGGTTTTGATGGTCACTGTAGTTATTATTAATTTCTTAAAGTTCTCTCTTTCTCTTATATTTAATATAACCACACTACGGACGGACAAGCGCCTGTTTTTACGTGTTGTCGTTAGCAACAACGACGGTAAAACCATCGCGTGGCTCCGCTGCCAGCTTGTTTGTTTTCCACGTAAACCTTTCACAATAAAGCTCAAGATCCTGTTGAGACTTTTCAAAATAAACTGAATCACGTGAAAGATGCAGAGAGTTTACGGATGAGAAGAAAAAAAAAGAGCCGTCAGGTGCTAAAAAATAAACCTTAGACTCAAACTTTGAAAGAAAATGGTGGCCGTTACAACTATCCATCCATCCATCCATCCATTCGCTTCCGCTTATCCTTTTCAGGGTCGCGGGGTGCGCTGGTGCCTATCCCAGCTGTCATAGGGCGAAAGGCGGGGTACACCCTGGACAGGTCGCCAGTCTGTCGCAGGGCCAACACACAGGGACAGACAACCATTCACACTCGCATTCACACCGCCGTTACAACTAATGTCTAAAAATGTATAGTTTCATGCATCAGTAAAAGCACTCGAATCCAGGTAAAGGACGCCCAGCTGGAAAAACTTCACACAAGTCGAGCTGCCCGAGATTCACAGAATTTACAGAAAATATTACATTTTTGTGATTTATATCGTTGTCAGGACGATAAATGTCTTATATCGGGATATGAGATTTTGGTCATATCGCACAGCCCTAGGCTGTATTAATGACATCAGCCAGGTTGGCAGCTCATTAAACAAGACAGTCAATGAGCCGTTGATACCTGACCATGTAAAATAAATGTACAGTCTCACTGTACCTGTCTGTCTCACCCGTCTGTCTCACCTGTCTGCCTCACCCGTACCTGTCTGGCTCACCTGTCTGCCTCTCAGGTGGACATCTCTAATGGGATGGACTGGTCTGAGGATCAGAAGACGTTTTTCTACATCGACAGTTTGGCTCTGACTGTCGACGCCTTTGACCACGACCCCAGCACTGGACACATTGGTACCTGTGTACTTATGCTGCACATTGTGTGTGCTTATGGTGTAGTACATCTGTATTTATAGCCGTGTTTCCTAGGTAATCGCCGTGTGGTATGCCACATTCAGGAGGGGGAAGGGATTCCCGATGGGATGACTCTTGATGCTGAAGGTCGTCTGTGGGTGGCCTGTTACGACGGAGGGCGGGTCATCAACATCGACCCTGCTACTGGTTAGTTCTGGTTCTGATGATTAGTTCTGGTTTCTGCCGATTCTGGGTGTTTCTGTAAGTGCGGTCATTTTAAAGTGGTGGTGATGATGATGATGTACCTGTCATACACTCACAGGTGTGCGGCTGAAGATGATCTCTCTGCCGGTGACGAAGACCACCTCGTGTTGTTTCGGAGGTCCAGACTACTCTGAGCTCTACGTGACCTCGGCCAGTCTTGGCCTCAACCAGTCTGAGAGCAAACAGCAGCCCCTGGCTGGAAGCACCTTCAGGGTGAGTTGGCAGCTCATGTGTTCCCTTTTAATAAACTTTTGACACTTGACTGTGAGAAGATGATGAAACACAAAGAGCTCTCAGACTGTTTACAGTAGATGGACGTACTCAACTTTTATGTCACTGACCCAAACTGGAGCTCAGACTTCTTGGGTCATGTGTAATATTGTAAGGTAAAGACCCTGCAATAATACAGAGATATCCCAACAATCAGACAACCCCCTACAAGCAAACACTTTGGCGACAGTGGGAAGGAAAAACTCCCTTTTAACAGGAAGAAACCTCCAGCAGAACCAGGCTCAGGGAGGGGCGGGGCCATCTGCTGCGACTGGTTGGGGTGAGAGAAGGAAGACAGGATAAAGACATGCTGTGGAAGAGAGACAGAGATTAATAACAAGTACGATTCAATGCAGAGAGGTCTGTTAATACATAGGGAAAGGAAAAACTCAATGCATCATGGGAATCCCCCGGCAGCCTACGTCTATTGCAGCATAACTAAGGGAGGATTCAGGGTCACCTGGTCCAGCCCTAACTATATGCTTTAGCAAAAAGGAAAGTTTGAAGCCTAATCTTGAAAGTAGAGATAGTGTCTGTCTCCTGAATCCAAACTGGAAGCTGGTTCCACAGAAGAGGGGCCTGAAAACTGAAGGCTCTGCCTCCCATTCTACTTTTAAATACTCTAGGAACAACAAGTAGGCCTGCAGAGCGAGAGCGAAGTGCTCTAATAGGGTGATATGGTACTACAAGGTCATTAAGATAAGATGGGGCCTGATTATTTAAGACCTTGTATGTGAGGAGCAGGATTTTTGAATTCAATTCTGGATTTAACAGGAAGCCAATGAAGGGAAGCCAAAACAGGAGAAATCTGCTCTCTCTTTCTAGTCCCTGTCAGGACTCTTGCTACAGCATTTTGGATCAGCTGAAGGCTTTTCAGGGAGTTTTTAGGACTTCCTGATAATAATGAATTACAGTCGTCCAGCCTGGAAGTAATAAATGCATGAACTAGTTTTTCAGCGTCACTCTGAGACAGGATATTTCTAACTTTAGAGATGTTGCACAAATGGAAGAACTCAGTCTTACATATTTGTTTAATATGTGCATTGAAGGACTTGTCCTGGTCAAAAATCAGAATCAGAAAGGGTTTTATTGCCAAATGTTGAGCGGGTTTACAACATTAGGAAATTGCTGCGGTGCTTCAGTGCAAACATACTGTTATAAATTAAGCTTAAATAGACATGAAAATAAAAATGAGAATAAGAATTAAAAGTGCTAAGTGGATAGATATATACATGATATATACATGAGTGCAGGTGGTGATCAGTGCCAAACATGGAATGATGCAGTGAACACAGCGTAGGGTCATGTGTTAGTGGTGGGAACAGTTATACGGTTATTGTTCATGTGTTCAACAGCAGAGGGGAAGAAACTGTTCTTATGGCGAGAGGTTCTGGTGCGAATGGACCGGAGCCTCCTGCCTGAGGGGAGCAGGTCAAACAGACTGTGTCCAGGGTGAGAAGGGTCAGCTGAGATCCGAGCTGCACGCCCCAGTGTCCTGGAGGTGTACAGGTCCTGCAGAGATAGGAGTCTGCAGCCAATCACCTTCTCAGCAGAGCGCACAACACGCTGCAGTCTCTGTTTGTCCCTGATAGTGGCTCCAGCGTACCACACGGTGATGGAGGAGGTGAGGATGGACTCGATGATTGCAGTGTAGAATTGCATCATCGTCCGTGTTGGCAGGTTGAATTTCTTCAGCTGCCTCAGGAAGTACATCCTCTGCTGGGCTTTCTTAATGACGGAGGTGATGGTGGGCTCCCACTTCAGGTCCTGGGTGATGGTGGTACCCAGGAAGCGGAATGAGTCCACAGAGGTGATGGGGGTGTCAGTCAGGATGATGGGGGGGAGTGGAGCTGTGTGCTTCCTGAAGTCCACAATAATCTCCACTGTCTTCTGGGCATTCAGCACCAGGTTGTTGTGGCTGCACCAGGACACCAGACGCTCAACCTCCCTCCTGTAGGCAGACTCATCCCCGTCCGAGATGAGTCCAATAACGGTGGTGTCATCTGCAAACTTGATTATCTTGACAGACTGGTGGGTGGAGGTGCAGCAGTTAGTATACAGGGAGAAGAGCAGGGGAGAAATGTCTGTGAAGGTTCTCAGTCATCCAGGTCATCGTAGTCAAAGGAGCTTGCAAAGAAAAGCGTCTGGACTTCTTTAAGTTGCTTGAAGACGTTTCACCTCTCATCCGAGAAGCTTCTTCAGTTCTAAGGTCAAATGGTGGAGAGTCCCAGATATAAACCTAGTGGGAGTGACCCCCCACAGAGGGACAAAAGGACCCCCTGATGATCCTCTAATCGCCTGAGCCAAGGTGGGAAACTGGGCGTGGGTCCCAATCAGCCAGAGTTTCGGGTGTGTTCATTGTGAAACCTGGCCCCACCTTATCATGCGAATTCCTGAGGTCAGATGGCCCAGGATGTGAGTGGGCGTTAAGGCGTCTGGGAAGGGATCTCAAAACTGGATTATAGATGGCAGAGAGTTGGTGTCGTAAACCCCCGCCTCTGTTCAAAGATGGTCGCTCACAGTGGACATAGATGCTTCTTTCACTCCTCTTTCAAACCATCTGTCCTCTCTGTCCAAAGTGTGAACATTGGCATCCTCAAAGAGTGACCTTTATCCTTAAGATGCAGATGGACTGCTGAGTCTTGTCCTGTGGAGGTGGCTCTTCTGTGTTGTGCCATGCGCTTGTGAAGTGGCTGTTTGGTCTCTCCAATGTAGAGGTCTGAGCATTCCTCGCTGCACTGTACAGCATACACCACATTGTTAAGTTTGTGTTTTGGCGTTTTGTCTTTCGGGTGAACCAGTTTCTGTCTGAGCGTGTTGCTGGGTCTGAAATACACTGGGATGTCATGCTTGGAGAAAACTCTCCTGAGTTTCTCTGATACGCCGGCTACATAGGGGATGACAATGTTGTTGCGTCTGTCCTCCCTCGCTGGTGTCTGATCTTCTTTTCTGTGCCTCTTTGCTGACTTTAAGAACGCCCATTTAGGATAGCCGCACGTTTTGAGTGCTTCCTTTACATGTGTGTGTTCCTTCTTTTTCCCTTCAGGCTTAGAGGGAACATATTCTGCCCGGTGGTGTAGGGTCCTGATTACTCCAAGTTTGTGTTCCAAAGGGTGATGGGAGTCAAAGAGGAGGTACTGGTCCGTGTGTGTGGGCTTCCGGTAAACTTCGATGTTGAGTTTGCCGTTCTCTTCAATGTGCACAGCGCAGTCCAGGAAAGGCAAACAGTCGTCCTTTGTGTCTTCCCTGGTGAACTTGATGTTCTTATCCACAGCGTTAATGTGCGCAGTGAAGGATTCCACTTCTTGTGTCTTGATTTTGACCCAGGTGTCGTCCACATATCTGTACCAGTGGCTGGGTACTCTTCCTTTGAAAGAGCCAAGAGCCATTCCTGCGGTTTAACTCATTGGTGTGTGTTATCTGGCTTCATGGACAGATAGAGCTGGGTGTCATCTGCATAGCAGTGAAAATGCATGCTACGTATACTAATAGTTGGCTCAACAGTGCTCTGACTGTTTGTCAGCCTGGCTACAGAGCTGAAGAGAAACCTGGGGTTCTTATTTTCTTCAATCAGTGACGAATAGTAAGATGTTCTGGCTTTGCAGAGGGTTAGTGGTTAGGGTTAGGGGTTATGTCTCTAGGGGCCACCGCATATATTTATATGTAAACATATAAATAAATCCACTTTTTTTTTTACATTAGTAATTTCTTTTGTGCATAATTTTATATTGTTGTTGATAATAAATTAATTAAAATGGTAAATGGCCTGCATTTGTATAGCGCTTTTCTAGTCCCTAAGGACCCCAAAGCGCTTCACACTACATTCAGTCATTCACCCATTCACACACACATTCACACACTAATTAAAGCAACAAAACAACCTGAAGAGCTGGTTGGGAGCCGAGAGAGCCGGCTGTTTTTAGTGAGCCGAGCCGAAAGAGCCGGTTCTCCAAAAAGAGCCGGAATTCCCATCACTACTGCCCTGACTCGTGTGTGTGTGTGTGTGTGTGTGTGTGTGTGTGTGTGTGTGTGTGTGTGCGCGCGCATGCACAGGTCACAGGACTCGGGGTCAAAGGTCGACCTTCATACGCTTTCTCCGGATGAACTTCAGGAGAAGACCTGATCCATCAGTGACCTCTAACAGCCAATCACAGCACAGATCAACATGATGAACTAATCAACATGTTTACTGATTACTTGTCAATCAATCAGTGTACTGATACATGATTAACAATCATCAATAACAGATTAATGATGCTTTGTGTTGGAAATAAAACCTGAGTGACAGAGGGATTGTGGGTAATGTAGTGTCAAACAGAACACACTGCATCATGTTGACAAGGTGCGCTTTATTAACACACCAAGTGCAGAATCACCACCAAACACAAACACAGACACGTACAAGCATTGCTACACGGTGATCTAGAAAATGTCTGTACATGTAGAAAATGTTGTGCTGCCATTTTTTTGTCTTCTTTGAATCTAAATGATGAAGAGGAGAGAAGGGGAGGGGCTTCAGTCTGAGACTGGACCTCTAAAACGAAACGGGGACTGCAGAAACACCACAGAAACATCAGTGGGAGTCGAGGTGTGTCGAGCACAGAGCCCCACCTGCCAACTTCACTGTCGTCGTGAACCTGCTCAGGTGGATTCCGGTCCACAGGTGGGAGCTCCTTGTGTTTCAGCTACAGCGGCCCCTCGGTGCCACACTCCAGATTGCAGCGCTGAGTCGTGACCTTTGGGTGACCAGCTTTGCAGGTGTGTGTGCATGAACAGCTGGAAAACAGCATATTGTGGCTGGTGAGGCTCTGCAAGTTAACAGGCTAACTGACAGATGTGGGCTCAGGAGGGTGGAGAAGGGGCGGAGCCACAGATAGAGTGATACTTCAGTGAGGCTCTGGTACCTGCAGTAAGGCCAGTAGATACAGTAGAACACAGTAGAATATAGTGAAGGTAGAACCCTGTACAGTTAAAGAAACAGACCGGAGAAGCCCATGCACTCTGACCCCCCCCCCCCCGACCTTTGACCCTTCGGATGTTTGTTAGCCCTCGTGGTGTGAAAAGGCATGTATGCACCTTTGCTCCAGTCCAAACCCAAATGCTGCTCTACAGCATCGTCTGTGGCGAGGCACAACTTTGTTTTTAGCACCGCGGGTTCTCGGTTGTCACGCCAACGGCGTTCAGAGCCGCATGATCTGATTACAGGAAGTGGAATTCTACCTGACCACAGACCACATGATCTTTGTCAGGAGAGGTCAAAGGTCAGATTCAGTCTGTAAAGTGCTCTGAGTAACATCTGCTGGGAAGGTCATGTGATCTAATCAAGTGTTATTTTATGTCTGTGGCGAGGAGGAAAGGCAATGATTAGGACTATATCAGTTCAGCTGGAGGGACGCTGCCCCCTGATTGTTCTGCCACGCTGCTGGACTTCAGTCAAAAGGTGTTTAAAACACCTGCTGAAGTGTTCAGCTGACAGCCAAAAAGCCAATCACAGCAGGACAGGGCATCCTTCCGATCGATCCGGTTTAGCTGAGGTCAGGTGTGTGGGCGCCCAGTCTATGCACAAAGAAACCAATAAAATAACATAGAAAACATGATGTCATCAGTTAGAGCGATCAGAAAAGTTCAAAGTGCTAATTGGTCCCATCAATGAAAAGTGGGCGTTGTCACTCTTCGTGACTTCTCAGTAGTGCTCCTCGGTGTGGGCGGGGTCACAGAAGAAGCGAGAGCTGCGTTTGGCAGTCCGAGCCGTGAAGGGGACGGTCTTCAGAGCTGTAGATAAGCGAATAAACAGTCAATCAGAGGACAGCTGACACGCCTGCTGTGGTCACTCACGTGCCTTGGCAACATGTTTACCTGTTATGATATCCTCGATAGCGCCGTCCTTCCCCTCATAAACATGGCGGCTGTCTTTTCCTTGGCGCCTTCTGAGCTCCGTGATCAGCTCCTGCTGCTGCCGCTTCCCTCTGTGGGACGGAGACTGAGAGGGGGAGGGGCTTCAGTATTAGACGCTGTGACACGTCACGTCACCTGATCGATCGATTAGTGATCTGAATAAACCTAAATCTGACCCCCTGGAGCCTCCTGACCAATCAGAGACTGTTGAAATCATGATGTCAGCGAGGACAAAGAATTACTGAGCTTCTGTCATGGTCTCCGTGCCTGCCCAGCTGGCCCCGCAAGGCTACATGTGTTTGTTTTGCTTTCTCTCTCTCTCTCTCTTTCTGGGCGGAGCTCACTGCGGGCTCCCGCCCTTGGCCCACACACCTGTCCACTATTTGAGGCTGGGACACAGATCTTCTCGTCGCTGGATGATTGTACTACAGACTTTTCCTTCCCGTACCTGTGACCTCCCTGCAGTGCGTGTGTGTGAGGCTGGGCATGAAGACGAGAGCGAGTGTGAGAGAGCTTCCCCTTGGTCCCTTGGAGCCTGGATTTTCCCCTCACTGTATATATTGTGCACCGGTGTTGTAAATAAACTGTGTTTGGAAACGTCAACCTGCTCTGCTCTTGAGTCCTTACTCTCAGTTGTGACAGCTTTATTTTTAAAAACAAAGATGTAAAGAAACTTTCAGAGAACCGAGGTATTTTAAAAATACCTGAAAACTAAACATTTTGGTTTAATGTAGGAATTCAACATGGAGGTGCAAGCATAAGCTCCTCCTCCATCAGGAGGTCACATCCAGCTGACGTAATGGGAGCTAAGTAATGGATTATGTCATGAAGTTTCACCCTGGTCTCCTCTTCCTCCTCCTGCTGCTCCTCCTGTTCCAGTTTCTCCAACAACATCTGCTCCTGACGCCTCCTCTGCTCGTTCTCCTCCTCAGCCAGCTGGAGACACACAGAAACATATTAATGCAAAACTAAACTCAACTGATATAGGCCTACTATCAGAGAGGGAGCATGGTCTATAGACAAAGGTTACCCACCCTGTAGGCTTTGATGAAACGAACAAAGATTGGGAAGAAGACAGACGGCGGCATCGTCTTTGAACTCTCTCCGAAAAACTTCACGGCATCTTCAAAGGCATCCTAAAGTTTATATACACACACACACACACACACACACACACACACACACACACACACACACACACACACAGACAGACAGACAGAGCTGGTTATCATCAGTCTACCTGTTCTCGTACCTTAAAAAGACAAACAATACATAAAACTGATTAAGAAACAAGTTAGGAACATGTGTAAAGCTTGTAGGTTTAGTGTTGGTAGTGTTGTGGGTTTACCCCTCTTCTTCTCCTTCTACCTCTTCTTCTTCTCCTTCTTCGTCTTCTCCTACCTCTTCTCCTCCTTCTTCGTCTTCTTCTCCTCCTTCTCCTTCTACCTCTTCTTCTCCTTCTACCTCTTCTTCTCCTTCTACCTCTCCTTCTTCTAATAATAATAATAATGGATTGCATTTATATAGCGCTTTTCGGGACACCTCAAAGCGCTTTACAATACCACTATTCTTTCACTCTCACATTCACACACTGGTGAAGGCAGCTACAGTTGTAGCCACAGCTGCCCTGGGGCAGACTGACAGAGGCGAGGCTGCCATATCGCACCATCGGCCCCTCTGGCCATCACCAGTAGGCGGTAGGTGAAGTGTCTTGCCCAAGGACACAACGACCGAGACTGTCTGAGCTGGGCCTCGAACCGGCAACCTTCCGATTACAAGACGAACACCCAACTTGAGCCACGATCGCCCTTCTTCTTCTTCCTCTTCTTCTCCTCCATCTTCTCCTTCTCCTACTCCTCCTATGTGCTCGGCTGTTTGGTGTTCACAGTTTGAGCTGATTCTGCAGGAGGAATTGCACCTGAATCATGGCTGTGTGGTAACACATGGTGTATGTGTGTTTCTCACCTGAGCAATGCGTGCGTCCTCCTGCAGTTTGCTGAGCCGTGATTCGTTCCTGCTGATGAAGTCTTTGAGCGTAGCATTGTGCGACACGCTGAACTCTCTCCAGGTGAGCTCCATGCCGCGCTGGAGCTCCTTCACATCACTCAGCACGTTCTCCAGACTCACTGCACAGTACAGGTAAACGAGCTCAGGTAAACGGGCTTCTCGCAGGGAGCGCAGCGTCCTGATTGGCTGTCAGACTCACCTGCGGCAGCCTTGTCCACGTAGTGAAGCTCGTTGTAAAACAGAGACACAGCAGGATACTTCTCTCTCACCACGTTGCTGATGTAATGAAGCAGCGTTTGTGTCCTGTCGGTTGACTTGGTCTCCAGTAACTATGCAGAAAATGCACAACCATGGTAACCGCAACAAACAACAAGGCTCTAGAGCAGGGGTGTCAAACTCAAATACACTGTGGGCTAAAATTCAAAACAGGAACAAAGTCGCGGGCTAACGTTAATATTTATTGAAATATATTTATTCCTCCAGATATAAGAATGAATCTTTTCTTATGGACTCAAACACGTTTTGCTGAAAAACTGAATATGGAACAAGCAAAGCTTAATACTAAACAATATATATATTAGCTGTATAATACCAGTAGGCCAGCTCTAATAGTAATTTGGTATGGCTTCGCGGGCCAAATGTAATTAGGCTGCGGGCCAAATTTGGCCCGCGGGCCAGAGTTTGACACCTATGCTCTAGAGTGTGCTCCAAATAAAGAACTTTGTGATGAGAAGATTGTTCGTTAATCATTTACAAATCAATACTGTCTGTATGGACAGCAATTAAAAACAAGGTGAACATGTAAAGCTGTGGCGTTAAGCGATGCGGTTGGAAAATTTGGGTGCACCTAACTTTTGTGCTGGTGCACCTAAGAAAAAAAGTTAGTCTAGAGCCCTGAAACACACAAACGGTCACAGCTGCGTGTTGGGGCCTATTAAAGCTCGCTCTGGGGATATGTCCACACTAATGCGTTTTTGTTTGAAAACGCATTGTTTTCTCTCCGTTTTGGCCTCCCGTCCACACTGAGATGGCGTTTTCCCCAAGGAAAAACGCAGCGTTTTTGAAAACGCTCTCGAAAACGAATAAATATGAAGACAGTGCATTTGCGTCGTAGTGTGGACAGTGAAAATGGAGACTTTCGAATCGATGATACATTTTAGTCATGTGGTGCAGTCATGTGACCAATTAAACAAAGATAGCAGTTGTTTTGTTTGCTATCAATTTTGACAGCCCTATTAAAGATAAATATCAGCTTGTACATGCTTCAGGTACCAAGTTATAAAAGTCAAGAGATCTATGACTGACTCATGTGACACAAGATGTGATGTCATTGCTTATTTTGGTACATAAACTCCAAACATGTCAGGCAGTTAAACGTCAATTATTAGAAATTAAAGCTGTTTAAGTGATAAAGATACTAAATTCAAAATAAAATTAATTAAAATCATGTTGTGCTGATTGGTCGGATCAGTGATTCAGTGTGTGTGTGTGTGTGTGTGTGTGTGTGTGTGTGTGTGTGTGTGTGTTACCAGGTCTAAGCTCTGCAGCTTGAATCCATACACCGCTCCTCTCTTACTGCTGTTCATGTAGTTTCCCAAAGCCAAGATGATCTACGACAACACACAGCAGCTGAGCATGAGTATTGATGACACTGACTGATTATTGATACAGAAACAGAGAATCAGGCAGAATATCCACAGGTAACCTCAGACTGACCTCGAGGATCTTCTTCAGCTTCTGAGAGGACTTTATAGAAACTGAGGCCGCGATCATGGCGTGGAGTTGCTGAAAGGAAACAAGACGGTCAGATGGGTCACACCTGTCGATATACTTGCATACCTTCCTATCTGTATATCTGTCTCACCGGTGTTAACATCTGGACGTTGTCGTTGAAGTTGCCCATGAAAGTCATGATGGTCATGCGCTGACTGAGTCTCTCAAGGCGACTGAACTGCATCATGAAGCGATCTTCGTCACTTAGTGCCTCCAGAGGTTTTCGGTCCCTCTCATATTGCCGTAGCAACTTCAACTCAGCCTCCGTCGGCAGGAAACGTGTCAGACACTCTACAAAGTCCACCCGAACGGTCCGGAGGTCAAACCTGGAGAGATGATGGACTGGGTTGATTTGATAGAGTGACTCGGAGTGTACACAGGTACCTAATAAGCCACTTAAACACACCTGTAGAGGGTCACCTGATTGATTTCAGGCACATTGCAGTATGGCTGACTCAGATTCAGTTCTGAGGCCTGAATCTGAAGTCTGATTATCACTGATGGAACCCAGGCCAGGCCAGAACCGACTGCTTTTATTGGGGTCATGGGATGCTCACTATGATGCTGTTTAAACTCTAAAGTACTCTGAGACAGAGGAACTTCTATGATGTCATCTCAGGCTGGGTGTGAAGGCAGTTTGTCTGATGAATGGAAGCCACCATGAGTAAATTCTCAGCTAACAGAGGTAACAAACTCCAAATGTTAAAAGCTCTGATATCGGAGGCAGAGAGAAGAAGGTCAAGGATCAAAGCTAGGAAGAGATCGATGGATCATAAAGCAGCAGCTCTGGTGGACAGAATCATATGCCCACCTGAACTCACCTGTAAACACACTGCTGTTGTGCACTGCTGTTATATAAACATAGCTACATTCAATTTTGCCTATTTCTGACTCTGGCACCAAGCTGGCATCGCTGGCACCTGTAACCTGGTGCCGTTCCACCTACGTTTGGATGGCACGGCAGATGACCTCTGACCCCTGGCCGGCCTTCCTCAGCGTGATGGCCAGGTTTTTGGCTCTGTTGGCCTCCAGCAGAGAAACTTTGGACGGAGCTTTCTGAGGAAGCTTCTGTCTGGACAGCGTCAGGTCCACAGCTGGACCCTGAGCCTTGGTCTTAAACATCTCCTCGAACTCCTCCACGTTCAGGTCCTGAGACACACACAGGTCATCGCAGATTTTAAACAGGTGAAAAGCTTTTGTCAGCCCTGAGTGATGCCTCTTGCTGTGGATGTTACCTGCAGGATGGACTCGTCATCAATGTCATTGAAGATGGTTCCGTTTATCTGACTTGGCTTCAGAGCTACCCAGTTCAGCACCGGCATCCTGAACTTGGTCTGGATTGGCTTCTTTATCTTCACCGCTGTGCGAGACATGTGAGCAGGGAGACATGTGAGGAGAGGACGAGACTGGCCTCAGATTGGTACTGCGAGTGACTAAAGTCCAGCTGTGTGTTCAGACCGATCAATCAGTTTGTGCCAAACTGCTGAAGGTTAACAGGCATCACTGCACCTGTTACTATTGTCAGGTACAGGTGCGACAGGTGAGCAGGTCTGTATGGGACAGACCAACAGAAGTCTGTTTTTCTAGCATAACCAATATAGGTCTTCAACTTAATTCATGGATGAGCATTACTTTGGGTCTCATCAGAGCCAATCTATCCCTCGGACTCTATTTTATTTATTTATATCTTTTCTCTTCTCAGGTAAGAGTAGGTATGATCCTTCAGTCTGAACACACATCATAGAAGTGGGATCAAACATATGACTCTGACTGACAATTGTGGCAGTTGATTAATTGAGAAACCAGCCACTGACTGGCTGCGGCTGGTTTCCAGGTGATGGAGGAATGGAAGAAGATGGAGGGTGGGGAAGTAAGGGTGTTTTGTGAAGATGTTAGAGAAAGTAAACGTACAGAACAATTTGAGAGCACCCTCTGTGAGCAAAACAGAAGAAAAGAAACAACATGTTAGTAAAATGGCAGTTAACATACACATTTATCACACTGACTAATATTTCTGGACTCTCATCGGCTGAAGGTGTGACATATTTAATTGTAAGGAATAGACAGCGTATATAAAGAGATCTGAACTGTGGTTATTTGTGTAAACTGAGAGCTGAGTTCTGGTGAAGCTGCTGAAGTTGAATCAGTTCTGTAAATTTTATTTTGATAAAATGTGATGGAACAAATATCTCTAATGTCTTTTATTAGTGACGATGGTATAAGTAGGATAACAGTCTGAGATTTGAGCTCCATTTCACTTCAGTGGTTCTTCATCAATAGTACAAACAATATGCAACTTTTTCTGTATGAACAGAACATTAAACTGAGAAAAATCCAAAAAAGTAATACTCTGTATATATCAGCATCCATTCACCAATGGAGACTGTTGGAAATATTTAATATTTAATAAGAAATTAACTTCCCAGAAGTAAATATTAACCACCAGAGAAGACCGTCATGACTGAAATTTGCAGACAAGGACTCTATGACCTCTTGGACTTCAAGGACACGTGTTTATTTAAGTCTGACCATCAGCCACCTGCAATCCAAAGCAAAGCATTCATCCAAGGAAAAATGATGCAAACCAAACCTTAACCAACCTAAACTCCAAACCAAACAATCAATGAAAGCCAAACTCCAAACCAAAACAAACCGAGCAAAACCAAACTCTCAATCAAACTAGAGTCCAAACCAAACTAATCCAAGCCAAACCAGCCAAAGACCAGATCAATCTTAACCATGTCTGTTGTTGTGATTTGGTGATGTATAAGTAAAACTGAATTGAAAATTGAATTGAATTGAACTGAATCAAACCAAAACAGTCCGCACCAAACCAAACTCTCACCTAAATCAAATCTGGACCCAACCAAATAATCAATACCAACCCAACCTAAACCAAAAGAATCCAAGCCAAAAGCCAAACTCTCAACCAATGGTTCGGTCAAATCCAAACTTCAAACCAGACAAAAACAACCCGAGCAAAACCTTGCTCTTAACCAAGCTAAACTCCAAACTTAAACAACCTTAACTCCAAACCAGAGCAACACAAATTCGAAATCAATCCAAATTCTCAACAAATTCAACTGAGTTCAATGTCACCAGTTATCACCACCATCATCAAACAAAGGCTCAGATTCACTGACTACCTGCTCTGCATGAGTACCATCTGGCCTCAACAGATCTTCTATTTATGGCTTTTCCCCGATCTGATGTATTACCTCTCCAACATTTCAGAAACAAACTCTGACTATGAAGAAGACAAATCTACAACCAAGGAAGAACAACCAAAGGTTGAAAACCCCGGCCTCAAACTAACACAGATTCACTGAGATTTGCTGACCCAAACTACAACCACCTCCTTCTGTTCAACCTTTGCAGACCTTAGTTTTTCACCCAAATGTTACCAAAAACCAACTTCTCAACTGAGAAAAGTAAAGAGAACTAACAACTGGCTAAAAAACAAGAACAGCTGGTGTCAGCTGGAGTCAGCATGTTTATAGTTTCTATTATTTTTTTTTTCGTAATAATGATTTGAAACTGATGTCTATAGTTCATGTCCTGATTAACTGTAACTGAGTTTACTCCTCACCTGGCTGCAGTAATGTACAGGTGTAGTGTTGGTGTGGTTACAGGGGAAAGGACAGTTTGATGGTCAGGTTTGGTTCAGTTCTAAACAGCCTGTGAACCCACTGTTTGCAGTCTCACCTGCAAGTCCAGAGTTAAAGATGACTGTAGGTGACCCCCCTGTTCCTGGGAGTGGTGGGGCCACAGGTGGAGGAGGCGGGGGCATGGGGACGGAGGAGAGCTCACTGGTCCGACAAGGTGGAGGAGGGGGAGGGGGAGGAGGAGGAGGACCAGGTGGAGGAGGTGCTGGGTACGGTCCGTTGGACACTAAAGAGGAAAAAAAAAGACAATGTTATTACTCATTATACAGGTGATACTCAGCAGTAAAGTAAAGTAAAAATCACGAAGTGCTTCACAGAAACGGACATACAACCTCAAACAAACAAAATCAACCAAAAGCAAGTTTAAACAGATATGTTTTTAACTGCTTTTAAAAGAAATGACTGAGTCCACAGATCTCAAACTCAAAGGGAGTGAGTTCCAGAGTCTGGGGGCCACTGATACAAACGCTCTGTCACCTTTTGTTTTTAGCCTTGTATGCTGGACAACCAGCAAGCCCTGGTTGCAAGACCTCAGGGACCTGCTGGGGCGATAAGGAAGAAGATGATCGCTGATGTAAATGGGAGCTACACCGTGCAGGGCCCTATAGGTCATGATTATAATCTTAAAACGGACCCTGAACTTGACAGGGAGCCAATGCAGTTGAATCAGCAGGGGAGTGGCATGGGAGTATTTGGGATGCTTTGTCAGAAGCCTGGCAGCAGCATTTTGAACACCCTGCAGTCGTTCCAGGGAGGCATTACTTAAGCAAGTAAACAAGGAATTACAATAATCTAAGTGAGATGAAACAAAAGCATGAAGAATCATTTCCAATTCAGAGCGTGACACAATGAGCTTAGCAATATTTCTTAAACGGTAAAAACAAGAACGAACCAAAGATTTAATGTGTGTGTCCAGCGTCAGAGCTGGGTCAAATGTAACACCAGGGTTCCTAATGGAGGGTTTAATATAAGAAGCAGGAGGGCCTAGATTTTTAACCACGAGGGGAACAAAATTCTCAGGAGCAAAGACAATGACTTCACTTTTATCAGCATTTAGTTGAAGATAATTATCAGCCATCCAATCTCTAATGGGATCTAAGGACCGCAAGATTTGAAGCTTAGAAGCATCGGTACCTGCAAGGTTCAACTCACTTGTGCCTGGCATTGGTGGAGGAGGAGGTGGAGGAGGTGGGGCCAGCATGCCTGGGGCTCCGCCCAGCCCCGGTCCCGTACTGTGATAAGCTACAGTCTCAGGGCTGCAGGAATCAATCAAAATCAATCAAAAACAAAATCCTTAGCCAGAAGTTTTTAACTGTGAGATACTACAGCTTCTAGGTCCTGTGATTCACCTAGGGGACAGGTTAGGACAGGGTGGAGGTGACGGAGAGGCAGAATCAGCCACCCCTCCATCGCCCTCTCCTCTCTGTGGTTGAGGAGCTCCGGGTCCTCCGGCCTGCTGCGCTTCCTGAGCCTGACGCTCCAGACGACTCTGACGTCGGATCGTCTGGTCCTTTTCCCGTACCATACGCCGCAAGGTATGCACCTGTGAGTTAGCACTGGCATACACATCCTGCAGAGGTAAGCGGTGATGGTGAGTCAGGGGCAAGAGTGGTGCCAAAGAACAGTCCAACATTTTATAAAACCCATGTTTAAAAAGTATTTCAGCCCTGTAAACTCCACATTATTCCCTGTAGATGTCTCTTCATCATTATCACCATCTGACCTACTCTTATACATTTATTTGCCTCATTTATTTGCTCCATGGTGACAATGTACATGTGGTTTCCACAGTAACAAGACTGACCCGGAGTTGGTCCAGCTCTTTGTTGGTCTGCATCAGCTGTTTCTCCAGTTCCACAATCTTCAACATTGCTTCGTTCTCCACATCCAGCAGACGTTCTGACATCTGAAGGCATATAGAGAAAGAAAGAGGCTGGTGAAGGTCAGCACAAAACCAGAGATTTATCATAATGTCTTTTAAGACTTGACCCCTTTGTTTCCACCTGTCTCCCTCCACCTGGAGGTCTTACCGTGGCCAGGTTCTCCTCCAGTTCCTCGACTCTCTCCAGAGCAGCAGTTTTGGTCTCTGCATCCTCCAGCAGTGTCCCGACATCAAATACGTTGTCCAGGTACGCCTGAATCTGAACCTGCAACCTGTCACTCTCTGTGTGCTTTAGCCGCTGAGGTGAAACAGGTGAGGGCACAGGTGAGGAGACAGGTTTTGGTGAAACACATCATTTTCTGAACAGCACTAGATGTAAATTAAAACCACATTCTGCCTGAGAGTGACTGTGATGCTCTGATTGTGGGTTTCTGTCTTACCTCCAGGTGTTCTTCCAGGTTGAGTTTGGTGAAGTCATATTGCAAGTGGACTCTGAAGTTCATGTCCTCTACAGAGTGAACCACAATGTTGATGAACTGCATGCAGGCCACCTGGAAACATGTTTCACTGCCCATTATTAACCTGATGATGTCACACCAGGCAAGTCTGACGTTACCAAAGTCACACAGATGTAAACTTTGTGAGCTGAATGGATCTTAAATTTCATGCAATTAATTTAAAAGAAAAATCTTGAAATATTAGGTCCCATTTGAGACAAAGTTACCAAGAAGTCGATGTTGTCATCTTCATTCTTAAAATGTTCCATCAACTTTTCAAAACGCATTGACTCAGAGCACACCTGCAACACATCAATCAATCAATCAATCAATCAATCAATCAATCAATCAATCAATCAATCAATCAATCAATCAAACAAACAAACAAACAAACAAACGTATGCTGTTTACTCTCTTCTCATTTTCCCAGTTTGTACCTCCTTTCCTTTAATATAATTTCCTCCCATCTGAGATGTGATGGGAGGAAATGCAAGAAGTCGAATCAACAGGTTTTTAACAACAGGAGAGCTCTTTAGTCCAGAGCCTCATTTTATAATAACGCATACAGATGATCACTCTGGATGCCATTACCTTGGCCTCCAGTAACACCATGAAGAAAACCTTTAGTTGTTCTTGACCAGGATATGTCCTTCAATGCACATATAAACAAACATCTTTAGGACTGCAATATCTCTAAAACTAGAAATGTCCTCCTCCCTTCATGGTTTGGTGATTCCAGCTCTGTGGCACACCTGTTTCATACGTTACTTTCTCCTTCTCATGTATCCTGACAGAGACCCCAAGACAACAGGAGGCACAAAGTGGAGAAATGACAAAAGGATTACTTGTTGTTTTATGTTTAGAGTGTGTTGTTATTTTGTTTACAGTTTTAAAGTTGTCGAAGGCCGACAGGATGATCTCGTGCCCTCCTCTGACCAAACACACTGCGGCCAACAACTCCAAGACCAGAGCCTTTGTCCTGATGAAGAAAATGCATCAAATAAATTTTTAAAAAGCTATTTATAGAGAGAAAAACAAGCTTCACACACTAATTAACAAACAGTGAACAGAAACAATGTCTACATCTGTGGTTTAACTGACTTTGTGGCTTTCTTCTCAGGAGCTGTTTGAATTCACTCAAAGTTTGTATTTTCTAACACGCAGGTGTATTTTGTTCTCTGCCAGCGAGACAGATACAGCAGTGGTAATATTTATATTAGTTGTATCTGCAGATGTACCTTGGGTTCCTGTTGTTGAGGCTGAGAGCAATTTCATTGACAGCGTGAGGATGAGACATCACCATGTTGAAACCGTACTGATGAAGATGAGGACACAGATGAAGGTCAGTAATGTTTCCGGCTCTAAAATCTAAACTTTACAGATTTAGGACAGGTTTGACTTCAAATTGACACAAACGTTCTGTCACCGGGCAGATTAAGTTACCTGGTAGTTCATGATGGCTCTCAGACACATGATACAAACGTGAACATCATCTTTCTTGCACACAAGTCGTGAGTTCTTGAGAGTTCGACGACTCGGCAGCGTGTTGGATCGAGTCACCAGAGTCGAACTACAAACAGAAAATTCACGTTAGCACACCTAGATGACTTCTGGTTTTATTCATACATTATGTTCTGCTACCTGATGGAGTGTCGAGCTGCTCGGGGTACAGAGGAGGATGGTGAGGGGAGGCTGCAGTCACCATGGAGATCTTCTATCGAACGACTCCAGGGAGAGTCGATGGACGACACCTCGCCTCCAGCCTCTGACTGTTCTCCATCAAACCTGAGCACAAAAAGTTTGTAAAATGTTTGTAAGTCCCAAACCTGCTCCAAACTAATCACCTGAACACTACATTTCATCTGTCGGTGTGATCGCACCATAAAAAGATCCGACATGTGAAGTTCAAAATTCAGACCGAAGCTCAGAAAGCAAAGAGGAAGCCCTGTCTTTACTCACGTGACAGCGTACTGAGCAAACGACAAATATTCAACCAGAACATCAAGACCCCTATTCTCCTCATTCAGAAACTCTCTCACCCACCTGCAGACAGACGGGAGACAGATGTTAGACAGCCATGAGACTGTTAGACAGGTTAGAGAGACAGACAAGTGTTCTGACAGACAGGTACCCAATGTGGTTTGTACGAAGAGAAATCTCGAGTTCTCTGAGCGTCTGAGTTGATTCCTGAACTCTTCTCCTGAACTTCTGCAGACAAACACACAAACTGGTCAATATTTAAAAAAAATATAAACACAGGCCGTAACTGAAGGACTACCAGCAGGACTCTAAAAGAAAGTTTTCTCTGTCAGCGCAATAAACTTTAAACTTTGCCATCTTACCTTCCGTGTGACGGCCGGGTCGAGGAAGCCTCTCAGTTTCTGGATGTAGGTGTGAGGAGGATTCTTGACCTGAAACCTTTCCTACATCAAACATAAAAACAGTGGGACTAGATGGGATCAGATATGAAGCCCCACCCACCACAACGCCTGTCTGACTTTTACTGGGGAAAATAATTCTAAATGTCATTTTTTAAAGAAACTTTAAAATGTTATTAAATTTGCTCTCAACTTTATCAGCTGCAGGATTTTGTCAAATCTCAAATCAACAGAAGTGGGGCAAATTACAGACTGGAACCAAAGGTACGGGGACCCAGAAAGTCCAAGAACCCTAGTCAGGGCTCTAGAGTGCGACCAATTTGCGACCAAATTTTTCAGTGGTGCGACTAAAAAAAAATATTTGGTTGCACCTGTGCGACCAACTGTTCGGGTAGCAAAAAAAAAAAAAAAAAAAAAAAAATCTGCAACCTTCCCTGTGGTCAAAAAGAGACACACATTATGCCCCTATCGTGGACTAAACCAATCAGAGATAGTAAGGGGCGGGACCTCTCTGATTGGCCGTGGTCCCGTTGAAAGTCCAGGTGGAAGTGGGAGGTGAGTAGCTTGAATAAAGCGATATCAATTCATTAAATCCTGAATCGACTTTTAAATATAACTGTGTTTTGCCAGAAACGCCAGATTCTCAGATTAAAGCTCAGAAAACCATTTCAACAACAACCAAACAGCAAATGAGAGCAGGTACATGGATTCCACACAAAGACGTAAACACAGACCCGACGCATCAGAATCAACTTTGTCTTTCTCGGCTTTCTCACCCGACGGCCCGTAGACGGACACGCTGTCGGAGCTTGTTCAGTACTGAAGAAATTTAAACTTTAAATGCCGAACATTGTAGAATATTTTTAAGGTTATCTGCTATAAAAAGCCAGACCAGGAAAATCTCCTTCATGTTTTTCTGTTTTATTCTCAGTTACTTTCACACAAAGGCATCTGCTGTGATGTTCACAATTCTGAAGAAGTCAGTACTGATAAATGATCAGAATTATAATATTTCTGTCTGAGGCTAAGTTGAATCGAATCGGGACTTTGAAAACCTGAATCGAATGGATTTTAGAAATCAGTGATGATACCCAGCCCTAGTGAGCAGCCTGGGCATGACAGAAGTGGATGTAGCTGTAATAGGAAAAGAACTATTGCTAACTTTTCTGTTAAGTTAAGGCCTGATCCTTCTGAAATTCATAGCCAGTGCTCTGACACGGTGTCATCAATCTTTGAATGCTGAAAAAGCACAGTGTATCCAGAAAAACACATTATATTATAGAAATTATTATAAAATTTGTGTGTGCCTAACTTTTGTGCCGGTACGCCTAACTTTTTAAAGTTAGGCGTACCTGTACGCCCAGGCAAAAAGTTAGTCTAGAGCCCTGCTAGTCTAAACCAAGAGATATGACATATAACCCAGAAATAACTAAAATGACATACAGGAGAGATGTAAAATGACCATGAAGAACAAAAACAGCAACAAACAGCTGGAAAAAGTCTAAAATTACATAAAATGCCACATTAGAAACACATAAAACAATCTGTTTTGTAAAATGACCAAAATGGGATAACAAATGACCCCAAAGTCACACAACAAATCATATCTGCACCGTTTATGATTCGTGTCTCTTTCAATATTCAGATCAATGAGTTGAAGCTTCTTAACAATTTGTTCCTGCAGTCCCATAAACATCCACCTACCTGATCACAGATAAGCTCCCACTTCTTTTCATTGTCGTAGGAACGCAGCAGACGCACCTTGTCAGGTGGCAGGTTCATTGAATTCTGAAAATCAGACAGTTTTATTGCTCAAACACGTCTAGAAACAAAAAAGACAACATTTTGAACCCTTAGTCCATGAATACAGACACAAACCCTTAAAGAAAATCAAAGTAATATGTAAATCTCAACCCCCAAACCCTAAATACAGAATGAACTCTAAACTCCCAACTCTTTTTTTTTATTCACTAAACAGCCCAAGACAAAATCTGGATGTTCCAATTCACATGTCTGTACTTAAATCCACAGATTAAATAAAAGAGTCAGTCATACCAAAGGTTGCTCCAAAAACAACAAGATTTGAGCCTTTGAAGATTAAAGTGATGACGATCAACTGATCCTGGATCTGCTGGTTCATCCATGAATTTTTCCATGACATGAAACTTACTTTGTACCAGTTTTATTCAGTGTAAACACAATTAAATGATGGCTGTCAACCAACCATGATATGCTACTCCTGCAGGAGGATCCTGCTGTTACTAGTGGACCATGTGACCACTATTAAGTGATTCTTTAGTTAGCTTGACTTGTGACTTTTAGAGATACTGAGTCAGGTCGTATACTTTCAAAGGTCAGCTGTTTCATATTTTCAGTGGATAGCTAAAGTGGCTTATAGCCCTCATACTGAAGCTCATGTCAGGGTGAAACTTCGAGCCCTCCTATTGGTCCAGTCCCAGAGCTGCTGATCATGGTTTCCAGTATCAACGTGTTTCCCCTGTCTGACTTGGCTAATCTAATTCTCTTGTGTTTTTGAAGACCTGAACAAACTGTAGAGGGGCTTTGAGCGTGAATCTGAAGACAAGCGTGTGAACAGACTCTTGAACAGACCCAGCTGGTTCTGATGTGGTTCTGAATGTTCCTCCCTTTAGATCCAGATTCAGACCAGGATCTGTGTCTCCTGAGCCAGACTACATCACAGTTTACAGAATGAACCTGCAGAACTATAGACCTCTAGGACCAAAGACCACAGGAGAAGTGACCTGGAGAACCAGAAACCCAAAGAGGGGAAACTTACAGATCCAGAGCCCTGCAGAACCACAGGCATTTAAAACCAGTAGATCTGGAGACCAGGATCTCATGGCCTGGTGATCAGGTTCTGCAGAGACCACTAACCCACGCCAGACCTGCAGAGTGTGACTGCATATTTTCAGCATGCCTGTGTGTGTCTGTGCGAGTATCCTACCAGTGCGATGGAGAACCTCTCCTCTAGCTCGGCCGGGTCTGGCATCGGGAGTCGAACCGGAGCAGCTCTGGACCGGATGACGGCCAGCTGGCTCTCCATGCTCTCGGCGTTACCCATCACATGCGCCGTGAACACACACCGAGCAGGAACACGGGAACACACCCACCCACAGCAGCACACACACTCAGCACACACACAGGAACATGTGGTCGACCATCACTATGAACGTAGATGGGTGGTCGAGCTGCTGAAGGCCTGTCTCTCTCTCTCTCCTGTCTGACTCCTCAGACGATGAAGAGCGTCTGCCTCCTCCTCCTCTTTGCCTGTCTCTCTCTCTCTCTCTCTGTCTCTTTGTCTCTCTCCCTCACCGCTGCCACTGCCGCTGCTGATGCTTCTGCTGCTGATCCAGATGAAGCCTGCTTGGCTGCTGTGTTATTGTGTGTTTGTTTGTCTGAAATGTGTGTGTGTGTGAGCGCGCGTGGCAGATCAGTCGGTTAATCCTCCCCCTCTCCTCCCCCACACGAAGAAAGAAAGAGAGAGTCGGCCTCCCCCCTCTTTGTCTCTCTCTCTCCCAGCTGCAGTCTCTGTGCAGCTTGCTCCACCCTCCCTCCACCCTCTCTCTGCCTCCTCAGACAATGAACCTTCTGCTGCCACAGGCCCCGCCCACCAACACACACACACACACACATGCAGCGCTGTGAGTAATCTGACTCTGGATCAGCTGTGTGTGTTTTCATTAGTCTATAATAAACAAGATTTGTTGTTAAACATGTAAATCTTGGGTTTGATCCCACACATGTGTTACCATGGACACAGATTATTTACAGCAATAAACCATGTTTCCAGCTTTCAAACATTAAACGTGCTTGTATTGTAGTTTTATGATTTTAACTCTAAAACAACAATATTAAATTACACATGTACCAAAGAAAACTGCAGACTAACGAACACTCCTCCTTCATTTGTCACACAACTTCTTCACAAATAACATTTTTACCATTAATTCAAAAATGACTGATCACCATCTCACAGACGTAACTTTATGTACAGCTACTTTCAGTACCATTGATACTCATTTAGACTCTTTATATAATATCCTATTAGAGCGATTAGAGCACACTGTAGGTATTACAGGTACTGCGCTGCAGTGGTTTGTATCATATCTATCTAATAGACTCCAATTTGTGCATGTAAATGGAGAGTCCTCTTCACACACTAAGGCCAATTATGGAGTTCCACAGGGTTCAGTGCTAGGACCAATTCTGTTTACAGATACCCAATAACACACACCAATGAGTTAAACTGCAGGAATGTCTTAAAGACATAAAGACCTGGATGACCGCTAACTTTCTGCTTCTTAATTCAGATCAAACTGAGGTTATTGTACTCGGCCCTGAAAATCTTAGAAATATGGTATCTAACCAGATTCTTACTCTGGATGGCAATACCTTGGCCTCCAGTAACACTGTGAGGAACCTCATTTTTGACCAGGATATGTCGTTCAATGCACATATTGAAATATGTAGGACTGCTTTCTCACTTTCCTCTGAAAGCTCCTCGAATATCCAGCCTGAAAATATCTAAATGCCTTCATTAATTTTTACTTAATAACTCAGTGATTTAGTAAGTGTGACTTAAAAATGTATTCAAATGTTTTAGAGTTAAACAAAAGCTCATCAGCAACAACCAGTTCTTTTCAGTCACTGCATCTCTTCCTACTCCTCCTCAGCAACAGGACAGCTCCCTCTGGAGGACACTGAGAAAACTGCAGGTCAAACTGAGAGGTCTGATTAGTGTGTTTGTGGTAATAGAGATCAATAAAGCTGATTCTGAATCTGTACTAATAAAAGCTCCACCGAGCAATCAAACAGCTGAACCGTCACACAGGATGCATCTGCCTTTAATCTGACAAGCTCATGATCTCCGACATTTTATAGTGTAAGGTTCCGGCTTTGGTTTCCTGCACAATAAAAGCCTTGCAGCTTGTCTCTTCTGAGAGGCTTTTATTGTGAAACATCCACAGGAAGTGGGGTTTGAACTGCAGATCACAGATGAGCCAAAAACATGTGGATCAGTACTTCTGTTTGTGTACCTCAGTGTGTATTTGTACACAGTATGTCAGTTTACTTTCTCCACCTCTCCAGGTGTATCCAGGTGTTGCAATAGATGCCTCGCAGCTGCTTGTCTCTCCAAGTGCATTGTGGGTGACTGCATCTGTTTCTTTGTTGTAAAAACAACGGATCAGAGACTAAAACGTAAGCCCTGCACGCCAGCCTGCATCACACGCGGACAGGTGAGACAGACAGACGGATGGGCTTTCTCTCTCCTCTTCTCTCTTTCTCATCCCCTCCTTGTTCCTTTTCCTCCCTCCTCCTCCTCCTCCTCCTCTGTTGCTGCAGTGCCTCTCGCCTCCATCTGGTTGTCGTCATGGGAACGGTGCTGTCTCTGTCTCCGGGCTCACGGAAAGCCGCTCGGGGCCCGGAGGAGCTCGCGGTAAAGAAGCCGCTGGAGGAGGAGGAGAAGGACGGAACAAGGAAGAAGAAGAGGCACCCGGTGCTCCTGCACGCGCTCAGCTGGAAGAAACGGCTCGTGGCCGCGCGAGCGAAGAGGAAGGGAGGGAAGAAAGTGAAGCCCGCAGTGTCCGAGCCCAGGCACGTGCAGCAGGAGCGCCGCGAGCCCAGAGTAGCGAAGCCCGGACACAAACACGGACCCATCCCGGTGCCCGTGCCCACGGTCCCAGACCAGAACCAGAGACAGGCCTGGCCCGAGCCGCTCGTGTCCCCACGGAGGGTGGTGGTTCAGGTGGGTGAGTCAGTGAGGGGTGCTCATGTGTGTTGGCAGAGGTCATCAGCTGGTTTTTAATCAGAGACACGTAGACAGACAGACAGTAAGTGCATGCGCTTGAAGGTCAGAACATTAGGAACAGTGAAGGCAGAAAAACGTGATGCTAAATAATAAAAATGGAGAAGCCGTGAAACCTAACAAAGGAATCAGGAATAATAGATGTAAAATAATTAATATAAATTCATTCATAAAATAAGATTTTTATAAAATGGGGGTGTAAGAAGAATTATTCTGAAATTAATAATAACTAGAAACTCTGTGGTGAATACAGTTTTATTGTTAAGGGTCTGAGGTGGTTCAAAGACAGTTTTCAGTCTAAAAAACCCGGAGGAAAAAAACTCCCATCTGATTATAAAGTTTAAAACATCAGAGGGCACCACACACATCCACCCAGAGGACAGGTTCCACCTACAGAACCTTCAACAGAACCTCAGGTTCTACAGAAACCCAAACACTTTGTTCTACTTCCTGTGTTACAACAAAAAGCTTCCTCTCCTCGCTCCTTGTTTCCTTGTCTTCTCTGCAGGCGTCCACAGGTGAGCTCCTACGCTGTCTCTCCGACTTCATGTGTCGCCGCTGTGTCAAACTGAAGGAGCTCTCATCCAATCAGATCGTTCTGTGGTTCAGAAACGTGGACCGAGCGTTGCTCGTTCAGGGTTGGCAGGTGAGAGCCCATCTGTGTGTCTGTGCTAGTCTCACCTGTCCAGAGCTGTTATCTGCATTCATTTACCTTAACCTCAGGGTTTAACATGTGTGCTTACATGAAAGGGGCAGGGCTTGTAACTCCTCTGGCCAGTCACGGTGTTTACAGTGGTGACAGCTGAGTGGCTTATTTCCAAAGGAAGACAAACTGTATATTAGAGAGATATGAAGGTTTCAGACATGCTACAGACTGAAAGTAACAGACTGCTCCACACAGAGCACTGTCGGTGGAAACGTATGTGTGTGTCTGTGTTTGTGTGTGTGTGCACTTTAACTTCATGTTGTATGTTTTTATTTCATATCTACTGTGGTATTTAATAAACATGTCATGTTACTGTAGGTTGTTGCTGTGTTTACAAACTGCTGCTGAAAATTAACCTCAGCATCGATGTTTGGGCGTTGCATGTTAAAAATGATAAAACGTTACATTCAGGTCATGTTAGCACAGCTGAAAACTGGAGGAGCATGCTTGGTTTTGTTTGGCTTGGTTTGGTTCTGCTTGGTTTGGTTTGGTTCAGTTTGGCTTTGTTTGGTTTAGGTTGGTTTGGTTGGGTTAGGCTTGGTTTGATTGGCCTCCTCAGTTTCTGTGGGCTCGATTATTGTCTCAAGAGAACATCAGACTTCAGGGAGATCGATGGTTGGTGGCAGTTCTGAGACATGAGCCTCTGAAGCCTTGATCTCTTTCAAATCCCTTCTCCAGAAATTTGCAGTGGCAGTCAGAATGAAGGAAGACGGGTGGACGAATAACTACATGAACAAATCAGTCCTCCTCTTACTTCCAAGATAAGATAAGATAGAACTTTATTAATCCCTCGGGTGGGTTCCTCTGGGAAATTCGACTTTCCAGCATCAAGTCTGAACTGGGTTGTTTAATCTTCAGTTTGCAGCCGTCTGCTTTTAAGGGGTTAATGATGTAATTTTAATAAGGAGAGATCACTTGGATGAATTGAATGTAATTCACTGAGATAGAGAAATTATATTATTTTAAATGTATTCTGCCATTAGACTCTGATGACCCGTCATGGCAAAGTGGACTACCAGTGGTGATAGGATTTAGAACAGGACTCCTGGGAGTCTAGACACTGGTTTGGATGGGGCTCCAATTGAGGTGTCTATGAGGTGGAGATGGGATGGAGGTGGGATGTACAAATGAGAGTCTGAAAGGGAGAATGACTGAGAGCATAGATTGAATCTATGCAAATTGGGGGCTGATTGGCTCAAAGATGGCGGGCGATAAAATGATTGGACTAACCATGTCAGTACTGAGATTGACAGCATGGGAACTGATAATGATGCATAGAAAAGAAAAAGAGCCTAACACCCAGGAAAGCAGGTGTATGCTTATTGAACTTAGGCATAAGCTTCATAATGATGTCACTTGGATGTCTTCTGCTATTGGTCAGTCATCATCGGTGGAAGTGTTGTGACACTATGAACTATAATAATAATAATAATAATAATAATAATAATAATACATTTTATTTATAGGCGCCTTTCAGACCCTCAAGGTCACCTCACAGTAGCACGTAAACGTGAACTAATAGATAACAATGATATTAATCCAGAATAATTCACCTATTAGTTCAGCTGCTCTTTCTGTAGTACTAGTACTGTTGTCCCTTCATTGCCCTGTCATTGGCTGGCGTTGGCCAGGTGATAGAGCATGTTGTCTGCTAAATGGAAGGCTGATTGTTTGATTGAGATCAGTCCACATTTTGAAACGTGTCCTTGGGCATTGTACCGTCCTCAGAAAGACCACTATAGTGGGTCCGGGATGGGCGTGAGGTTCTGGGGGCGCTCCGTCTCTGGGCTGGGGCCCGGGCCGGGCCTCGGGGGCTTGGGTCCTGGTTGGTGTGTTGCTGGGGTTGTGGGCGGGTGGGTGCATGGGGGCCCAGCCCTGGAGCAGGGTGCCGCCGGTGCATCGAGCCACCTGGGGGGCTCTTCAACTGGTGGGGAAGATTGTCACATCTTGCAGGAGCTTTCCTCTCCTCAGGGGCTCTCTCTGCAGGAGGGGGAGATACAGGAGAGGTGGAAGAAGATCTCAGCCTGGGTGTTTATTGTCTTATGTAGTCTGGAAGAAGAGTGGATGGTGGGGTGGGTGCAGTTTTCTCTGTGGTGGGGTTGGGTGGACTGTCCCGGGCTCTGTGGGGCCGGGAGGCGCTGCTGCTCTGGGCCCCGGTCTGGATGGGCCTGGGCCCCCTTTCCCTGGCGGATCGCGGAGTATGGGGGTGCCTACTGGGGTCAGCGAGGGAGCTGGCCCCAGGGAGGGGTCACTTGCCCCTCCCTTCCTTCCCTCCCCATCTCCAGCTGCCTCCCTCTTCCCGCTCCACCACAACCACCCACACATGCAGGACCTTGGAGTAGGGGTATGTCACCAGGGTGCAGAGGAGACCACCCCCCCCCCCCCCCCCCCGTCCCCTTCTGGCTGCCTCTGCCTCAATTTTATCCCACAACTTAGACATTCACATTACTCACACTCTCATTACACATACATATAGGATCTTGGGGGTGGGCACAATACACGGAATCCAAAGTACCATCAGGGTGTACACCCCACCCCTGGCGTCGTTGCCCACCTCTCAATTTTAAATACACGTAGACACTGAGGGCTAGCAGGAGGGACCATGCGCTTACCTGCTGCTCTCTGGCAGGTAGCTCCATGCCCTCCTGGGTTTTAAATGCACCTTAGAACACACATGCATCAACACTACAATGAGCGGGTGGAGGGAGGTTTGGAGTCTTCTCTCACCCCCATTCTCTGCTGCTAGGAGGAGGAGTTGGCTGTCCGACTGCGGTCTGGAGTGTGGGGCCTTCCTGCTGCTGCGGAGTCGGGGCGGTCTGCCTCCCCCCACCGCAGGGAAAAGGGTAACACCACCTGGGTCTGGGTGCAGTTCCCCCCTCCAGGGCCAAGGGTACCTAGACCTGGTTTGTAGAGTACGCTTGGGGAGTGTGATTGTGTGTACAGCGTCTCTTTATGTCTGTCTCCACGTTGTTTGAGTGTGGAGTAAGTGCATATGAGAGCATGAGGGTGGGAATGGATGTTTGTATCTGTGTGTGCCTGTATTTCTGTGTCTATATGTCAGGTTGGGTGTCAGGCGCCACCTCTCTGGGGACATCTTAGGCCCTCCAAGGTTTGGAGGCCTATCTCCCCCTACCACCACTTCCCTGCCAGTGGCGGACTCCCTCAGACATCGGTGCGTTGGTGGTTCTTTGTGTCCGGGGATGGGCGTCCAGGTACACACCGGCTCACTCCTTGGCGGCCGCTTATTGGGGCCTGGGGCCTGGGGCTCGCTCGGGCCACTTCGGAGGTGGGGTGCCCCCGGCCTCTCAGCCTGGGGCTCGGTCACTCAGGCACGGCTGGCTGCCGGCGGAGCTCACGGGCGCGTCACTGCAACTCCCCCTGGCTTCTGCTCCGCGGCTGCTGAGTGAGCCCTCATCTGGGACTCTCCTCAGCTCTTTCTGGGACAGTGGCGCGGCTGCCCCTCTGTTGGTCTTCCTTGGTCTCTTGTGTTCTGGGGGCCTCTGGATGTCTGGAGTTTTGATCTCCTCCATACCTGCTTCATGCCCTGGAGGACGGGGCTGTGGCCCCCCCACACCCTCTAGCAGATCATTACATGAAGGAACCTTTAAAAAAAACAAAACAAAAACAAGCGCGTCCATGCTCACAGGTGTACACACGGGTGATCACACCCACAAACGACACCCTTTTTGGCTCCTACCTCAAAGCACACTGTGTTCTGTTGATCTTATGTGCTGCACAATAATGTTTAATATTTAGTATTTACTGTCATATTCCCATATATCATTGTGAGGTTGTTTATTCTATTACTCTTGTTCTCTTCTGCTTGTGTTCTTTTTTCTTTCTCAGCAGGTGACCCAGGTGATCGATATATGCATTTTTTTTTCTTCTTTTTTTTTTCTGCTCATTCTGTTGGTTTTTGTCTTTTGCCCTTCTCCCCTGTCCCTCTTCTCAGCTGTTTCTCTTTCCCTCTTTCTTTCTCCCCTTCTTTCCCCCAGTCAAGTCTGTCCCGTATTCAATAAGTGAAAATAAAATGAACAATAAAAGGTGAATCAAATGGACCATTACGGCAAGGCTGGGATGGTCAATTTGGTAAAGTAAATCCGTTGGGTCTCTTTCTTTGCCTTTAGACAAAAATTCTGATGGCAAAAGAGCCAAACGGGACAGGCAAAAAAAAAAAAAAAAGAAAAAAAAAAAAAGAAAGACCACTATAGTGAGTGTAAAACAGCTCTGTATGAGTGTGGATGGACGTGTGGATGGATGAGTGGACAAATGTGTGGACAGATGTGTGGATGAATGAGTGGATAGATGTGTGGTTGGATGAGTGGACAGATGTGTGCATGGATGTGTGGATGAGTGGGTGGATGGACGTGTGGATGCATGTGTGGACGTATGGGTGGACAGATGGGAGGATGGATGGGTGGATGACTCTAAGACTGGTTGTAAAGTCCACTCTCGGTTGTCCCCCTGCAGGACCAGTGCTTCATCAGTCCGGCCAGCCTGGTGTTTGTGTACCTGCTGTGCAGGGACGTGGTGGATGAGGATACTGCTTCAGAGCACGAGCTCCACGCCACATTCCTCACCTGTCTCTATCTGGCCTACTCCTACTTGGGCAACGAGATCTCCTACCCCCTGAAGCCTTTCCTAGTGGAGTCCAGTCGTGATGCATTCTGGGATCGAGCGCTAGAGCTGATCGAGCGCCTTAGCGGCAACATGCTGCGAATCAACGCTGATCCACACTTCTTCACCGAGGTGTTTCAGGACCTGAAGAAGCAGGGCACATCAAGAGCGAGGGAAGCGGAGAAAGATGGGAAACAGCAGGAGAAGGAGGAGTTGAAAGAGGGGCAGGAGGAAAAGATGGAGAAGAAGGAGGACGTCAGCAAAGAGAAACCTGAGGAGCAGCAGCAGCAAGAGAAGGAGGGGCCGAATGAAGACGATGAAGAAGGCAAGCTGGATGATCTGGACCGCTAACAGAGAGAGGAGATCGGCAGTGTTTGTTACAGAGACTTGCCCAGCAACCATTGACCCGCCAGGGTCTGAATGTAAACCGCTGTTAGCGCGGCGACTGACAAGCGGCAGGCGCGATGCCAAAAGTTTTACAGACACTAGCTCACTTTAACTGCATGATGTCAATCAAGCTTGTAGACAAGTTACCATGGCAACCCTACCATCTCAAGCCTTATTTTGTTTAGTTGCACAATTTGGGGGTAGGGACAGAAAGCATCACACGTGACAGCAGCATGTTCAGGTCAACGCTGGTTTTGGTTCTGTTCTGAGGTTTCTTTTCTGAGTTGGTGGGGTTTTTTTGGGGGGTGGGTGTGTGTTTCTGGGTTCTGCCATTCTTTAAAAAACAAACCATGTATTGTTTTTTTTTAATGGGACTGACCTGAATGCTGCCCGTCTGAGGCGGTCCGCTGGTTAGAGTTGGGGTAACAGGTGACAACCCCTACAAACATGCAGGTTAGCATGTGGTGATGCATAATGATTAAATCTGGAGTTTTAATGTGTTAATGAAATAGTATCACTTAGTTTTATAAGGACAGAGGCAGTGATGCTGTACGCCCTGTACCTGCACAGGTGTGTGCACGAGTGAGTTCCAACCAGAAAGAAAACCATCTATTTTCTTTTGATAGAGTCAGAAAAGCTGGAGGGGGCAGACATAGAGCTTTAAAACGACTCATTTTTTATTACGTCTGACTCATCGTAGATGGAGTGCACAGGGAGATGTTTGTGGTTCATGAACTGCAGGTTTTTTTGTTTTTTTTTTAATCATTGGACGTTGATCAGCAGGACAATTGGTGATCATCTCAGCTCTGAAACTGTCCTGTGCTGATCAGCAAGCTGCTTCAACTCGTTTCCTTCCTTTACTTTAGCTGGACTGAAGTTACTCACTGAGAGACAGGGATGCAGGAAAGGTTCCAGGTGTTTCACTTCATGTGGTTGTGCAGATGAAATCGTCTTTGAAAATAACTTGTTATTGTATTTATTCAGCTCATCAGAGCCCAAAGTGTATTTATTGATCAGAATCAATATTATTGAATGTTGAGTGGAAGATCTCCTCCTCCAGGAGGTTAGGGATGAAAATCTGACATTTTAACTTCCTGTAAACATAGTCCCATTAACAGAGCTGTGTAATGCAGATTTTCTCAGACAGGTCGTGTGACCTGGCAGTCAGCTGACGTGATTTTGATGTTTTCTGTCTCTGGTCTGAAAGTTGAATGTAAAAGCAGTCAGATCGACTGACCCTGCTGAACCATCATCATAAACAACAAAAGTCAGCTGTGTGTGTGTGACCTCTTATTTCCCTTTTCACCTGTGGTTTCATCTGCAGGCCACACTCTGTTCTACCTGCCTGTATCCATGGAATGAAAGATGAAGGTTTGAACCTGTCTGCTTGTGTTGTTTGGGTAACCCTCGGTCTTCAGACGGGACGAGAGTTCAGACCTGAGTCCCAGTTCATCCTGTTAGCCCTTTAAACTAGATCTTAAATGTGCCACTACGTGCACACTGCTAAATCTGAAGTGGCCAGAAGTTTGTGATGTGATGACAACTGCAGTCGTGGTTATTTCAGCCCCCTGACTGATGCCGAGACTGAGAGACAAGACCCTAAGTCAGGGGTGGGGAACTCGAGAGCTGGTGTCCTGCAGGTTTTAGATGTGTCCTTCTTCTTCTGAATCTGAATCTGTGTAGGGTTTATTGGCGGTTGGCAAACAGCAAGATGGTGCATTACCGCCACCAACTGGTGTGGAGTGTTAGATGTGCACTTGATCCAACACAGCTGATTTAAATGACTAAATGACCTCCTCAGCATGGCTGTATCCCAATTCAGGGTCTGCAGCCTTAAAGTACGCAGCCTCAACGCTCCTCAAGGGCCGTGTACTCAAAGACCGCTAAGGCTGGAAGTGTGAGGCTTGTGAAATGGGACGGTCTAGCCTCCGTCGCGCTGCCCAGCTTGCCTAGCAACCATGATAGCTGGAAACATGTGGTTGACAGAAATGAAGGAGAACATATTTTGCTTGTTTGTTTTTTTTCCACACGAGCTTTGTGTGATTTAATAAGTATCTGAGGCTGAGACCACAGGACTAAAACATGATTGTTGGGCTTCATATCTGTACTGAACAGTCATATAAGATTAGTTAGTAAATAACAGTTAGCTAATGTTGTTCATGAGACTAAAGTCAGTGTAAATATGATATGGCCAATATAATAGTTATTATATTAATCATTATTAGTTATTACAGCAGTGAGTTTGAACTCTCAAATCAAATCACTTCTATTGTCACATCACATGTGCAGGTACACTGGGACAGCACATGTGAGTGAAATTCATGCGAGTGAACTCTGTGTCAAATACTGAGCTTCAGTAAAGATTCAAGTTGCAGTTATTTATATGTCCTATCACCTTAAATCTTCATTCAAAGACACTCAAGTATCTTTGACAGTGTATATATAGATGTATCATATATAAGAGACAAATATTGTTCGTTTAATTTGTTGGCATTACTAAATTTGTCTCAATGCTTACATGTGTATATATATATGTGTAAAAAGAAAATGTGCGAGCTGTGATAACTGTTTCTGATAGAATGAAGAGTAGACGGATATATGAAATATTCCTTTATTGGGTGAGAAAATCAGACCATGTCATAACTGCTTTAAGTCATACAGAATAGACATCAGAGCCTTAAACAGGCTGACTTCTGCTAAATGGGTCAAACTGGGCAGAAAGTCTACAAACTAGGGCTGCACGATTTTGCATAAAATGAGAATCATGATTTTTTGGCTTAGAATTGAGATCACGATTCTCTCACAATTTTCTTTTCCAGTATAAATATTTATTACACATATTAACTGCACATCAACTTCGTAACAGTTGAGACTGAACATAAAAACAATAAATAAACATAAAAACAACAAATGTCTCACGTTTTGTTGTTGCTGCAAAATGTTGTACTGCTTGAAATTCCGTCTCCACCATTGCTCGACACTGCGTGTATAGAGCAGGTAGTGCAACAATAGAAAAAATAGTTGCGGGACGGCACTGTGTAGCGTTTGTCTAGGGTGTTGATCATTTTCCTGAATCCCTCGTTTTGCACAGTGTTGATGGGAGCCATATCTTTGGTCAGGTGATAAGTGATAGCCTCCGTAATTTCTTTGTGCCTGCGGGAGTTCGACGGGTATAGGGAAGCGCTGTATAAGGTTCCCGCTATTGATGTTTGGGTGGTTGACCAGGACGGATTTTCTCCTGTCACTTTCTCGTCATCCCTGACGTGCTCTCCGTTGTTTTTTCCCTGCTAATTTTAGCATCACACAGCACAGCTTCTGTATCACATGGTATAAGGCTCCGCCCTTGTCATTTGTTGAGCAGGAAGAGTGAGCGCTTGTTTTCATGCAGAGTACGTCCCGGATCAAAATGCGGTACAATCGTCGTCGTTGTCTTTTTTTTTTTTTTTTTTTTTTTAATCGTTGTCATTTGGAAATGAGATCGCACATAAGTATGAATCGAGATCGCGATTTTCTAACGATTAATCGTGCAGCCCTACTACAAACGCATAACATCCTTACAGAATATGATGTAACACTATAGATCAACTTAGCTCAGAATATATAAAGCATATAAACAATTACAGCAATATGATGCAACAAACACAGCAGTGCTACTGATCCAAAATACTCAAAGCTTCATAGAACTGAAACAAACATTTATTTTTAGCTCCATTCTGCTGCTGATACATACTTTAGCTTTCTGAACATTAAACTTGTTGCTGCCTTTCATAGTGTGTAACTTGAAGGCCCTGAGTACTTTCTTCCACACTGAAAACACTGGGATGATCACATTATTTGAACATTACCTAATAAGACTGATTCAGGACAGACAGTTATGTTAAACTTTCCTAGCAGTCCTTCACAAACAGGGAACAGTATGGAGGCCTATCTCCCCTCACCACACTCCCTGCCGGTGACTGATGCCCTCAGGGGCCGGTGCATTGGTGGTTCTTGGTGTCCGGGGCTGGCCGCTCAGGTATGTACCGGCTCACTCCCGGTGGCTACTTGGCGGGGCCTGGTGCCCGTTGCTCGGTCAGGCCTCTTCCGGGCAAAGGGGGGCCCTCGGGCCTCCGGCCTCTGGGTCTGCGACTCGGTTCACTCTGGCACAGCTGGCTGCCGGCAGAGCCAGCGGGCACGCCGGTGCAGCCCCCTCTAGCTTCTGCTCGGTGGCTACTGGGTGACCCCTCGTCTGGGGATCCTCAGCCCTTCCCATGAGGGTGGCACGGATGCCCCTCCGGTGGTCCTCCTTGGGCTCTCGCACTCTGGGGCCTCTGGATGTCTGGGGCCTGGATCTCCTCCATGCCTGCTTCATGCCCTGGGGGACAGGGCTATTGCTCTCTACATCCTCTAGCAGACCATTACATGGGGAAACCTTTTGAATACAAGCATGATCCACACAGGTATGCACACGGGTGTTCACTGTTCATAGACGTAAATTACACCTTTCTTGGCTGCTACTTCAAAGCACATTGTGCGCTGTCTGTCCTGCGTGCTGCACAACAACATTCAATATTTAGTATTTACTGCTGTTTACACTTAGCTAGATTAATGCGATGGTTTTTTTTGCTTGTTTTCTATTCTTTCTCTCTCAACAGGTGATCCAGGAGATTTTTTTTCCCTTTCTCGCTGTTCCTCTCCCCTTCTGTTTTTCTTTTCTTTCCTCTTTCTTTCTCCCTTTCCTATCCCTCACTCATGTCTGTCCCGTCTGTAACAAGTGAAAATAAAATAAAATAAATAATAAAAACAAAGGTCGATTAAATGGACCAATACGGCAATGCCATGATGATCCATTTGGCAAAATAAATCCATTGGGTCTCCTTGTTGGTCTTCAGACAACAATTCTGACGGCTAAAGAACCAAATGGGACAGGCAAAAAAAAAAGAGAAAAAAAAAGAGAGAGAAAGAAACAGAGAGAGAGTGCAGGACAGACAGACAGGTGACAGTCTCAGGTGTACACACTGCTACACAACAGCACCAGAGAAGCAGGATTTAGTGTTTGTGTTATTACGAGTGCTAAACAAGAAGAGTCCCAGATGGTACAGTGGACACATGTGTGACTGCTGTGATTAAAGCATCTTTCTTTCAGCTTAACGAGTGAACCGTCAGCTTGTTCAAACACACGTTAAAGTCCGTTTGGCTCGACACCACCGAACAGGGGCAGCAATATAACATAGCTAACATTAACAGTGCAGTGAATCCTGCTTGTGCCGTGATATTCAGGACTGCAAACCGAGCAGCATCACTCACTTTCAGCTTGTTGTGTTTGTGGATATATGACTGACTTTAATTATCCATAAAATCATCAGATTCTCTGTAAGATTAAGGTCGACTATTGAACGGCGTATATTTTAAAGTGAAGGCTTTAAAACAAAGTTGGTACTAACATCGCTAATGTTTGAAACTTTGCCGACCTGTGGCCAACAGTAATGATTTAATGTTCTTCGTTATTAAACGTTTGCACGTAAATAAGTGACACAATTCAGTATTTACTTTTAAAAGTTTACTCTTCGGCTGCCTCGCTTCAGCTGTCCGCTTTTTTTTCTGCAAAATTATCCACACCCATCGCCGCGCTATAAAGTCTGGGATATGTTTGAAGGATACACCAACTCATCCTTAAAATTCAGGGAAATAAGGACTCATTTGAGGGCCGCATTTTGAGCAACCTTCGAATTGGGACAGCCTCTGTCTCGTCACTGTGACGTAATCAGCCTTAAAATGCAGCCTTTGAGGCAGCAGACCCTGAATTGGGATACAGCAAACATGTCTTGAAGTTCTCCAGAGTCCTGGTAATGAACTAATCACTTGATTCAGGTGTGCTGACCCAGGGTGAGATCTAAAACCTGCAGGACACCGGCCCTTGAGTCCTAGAGTTCCCGACCCCTGCACTAAGTCGAGACCTGGAAAGCTGAAACTTGGATAATCAGTGTCTGTGTTCACTCGATTACAAAAGAACTAAGTTGGTAAGGAAAAGACACATGACAGAAAGACAGGCGGGTTGATGGATGGATAACTTGATGGATGGATTACATAACACAACGTAAGCACATCTACAGATGTGAACACAGGTCACATGATCCCAGCAGTCATGTGAACACAGCCTGGCATAAACTCTTTTTTTAAAAAAAAGAGGTCCCAGTGTGAGTAATCCGTCCAGTGTGCCCGGTAGTCCATGGTTATGCTCAGGTTTACTGCGTGAACTGGGGCTCATCTCACGCAGCATTACAGGTATTAACCTAATCCAGCCACAGATGTGTTTCTCCAGCTGTCTCTGTTTCACTGCAGAGCCGCTGCATCACTGCTCCGCTTTTTCAGAGTAACCCAGGCACAGGTCATATGATGCAGCTCTGCTCACTGCCCATTGGTCCAGATTTGCTGCAGAAAGAGAGAGATGAGAGTGGGGTGAACAAGGAAGTAAAGTCACTCTTCTTCGTCTGTTTCATTCAGCAAACTTGCAGTGCTCCCTGCAGCACTGTCAGGGTGAGCGCTGCACTTTTCGGTTTACGTGTTTGTACCTCAGCTGCTGCTTCATTATTAATAAATGATGACTAAATCAGACCAATATCAAATTCAAATTCAAAATTCAAATTTTTATTTGTCACGTACACAGTCATACACAGTACGATATGCAGTGAAATGCTTAGACAACTGCTTGTGACCTAAAGACAAAAAAGGAAAAGGCTATGAATAAGATAGGAAATAAATTTAAAAAAATTAAAAAGTGTAAATTTAACTAGGAAGGAATAAAATATAAAAAATTAAGGTTAAAAATGAAATAACTGTACAACACAAATTAGAATGAAGGGTAAATTTAACTGGGAAAGAATAAGATAAAATATATAAATTAAAGTTGAAAATAAAATAACTGTACAACAAAATACACAATACACAGTATAGAACTATATAAGAAGTATGAAGAAATATAAATAAATAAATAAATAAATAAATAAATATATACACAATAACAGCAGCTGTACAAGTATTAACTGGAAATGAAGAATATAATGTCCAGTGTTGTGCAATCCACATTATGTCTTGTGCAGTGCAAATATGCTTAAAGTGATTTTAGTGATGAAGTGAAAACAATGTCCAGAATGTCCAGTGTGTGTGTAAGAACTATATGTGTGGGTCAGTACTGTGTGGTGGTGTGATTGAGAGACCGTATCGCCTGCGGGAAGAAGCTCCTCCTCAGTCTCTCTGTGTTGGTCTTCAGGGAGCGGAATCGCTTTCCTGACCTCAACAGAGAGAACAGTCTGTTGTTGGGATGGCTGAGGTCCTTCACGATCTTCCTGGCCTTGGTCCAGCACCGCCTGCTGTAGATTGAGTGCAGGTCAGGGAGCTCGGAGCGGATGGTGCGCTCAGCTGACCGCACAACCCTCTGTAGAGCTCATCTGTCTTGCATGGTGCTGTTCCCGAACCAGGTTAAGATGTTTCCCGTCAGGATGCTCTCTATGGTGCACGAGTAAAAGTTCCTGAGCACCTTGGAGGGCAGTTGGAAGTCTCTCAAGCGTCTGAGGTGGTAGAGACGCTGACGGGCCTTTTTCACCACGGTGTTGATGTGACAGGACCATGACAGGTCCTGCGTGATGTGAATTCCGAGGTATTTGAAGCTGTCCACTCTCTCCACTGGGCACTCGTTGATGACAGGGGTCTGGTAGTTCCTCTCCTGCTTAGTGCTGAAGTCCACTATCAGCTCCTTTGTCTTACTGACGTTTAGAACGAGGTTGTTCCTCTGGCACCAGTTCTCCAGATTCCTAATCTCCTTCAGGTTGGCCGTCTCATTGTTATCAGAGATCAGGCCCACCACGACGGTGTCGTCAGCAAACTTGATGATGGTGGTGGAGCTGGTAGTGGCCACACAGTCATATGTGTACAGAGAGTACAGTAGGGGGCTCAGAACACACCCCTGGGGGGCTCCAGTGCTGAGAGTGGTGGAGGCTGAGACATGTCCGCCCATCCTTACTGCCCGTGGTCTGCCAGTTAGGAAGTTGGAGATCCACTGACACATACAGTGGGGCAAAAAAGTATTTAGTCAGCCACCGATTGTGCAAGTTCCCCCACCTAAAATGATGGCAGAGGTCAGTAATTTGCACCAGAGGTACACTTCAACTGTGAGAGACAGAATGTGAAAAAATAATCCATGAATCCACATGTTAGGATTTGTAAAGAATTTATTGGTAAATCAGGGTGGAAAATAAGTATTTGGTCAATAACAAAAATACAACTCAATACTTTGTAACATAACCTTTGCTGGCAATAACAGAGGTCAAACGTTTACTATAGGTCTTTACCAGGTTTGCACACACAGTAGCTGGTATTTTGGCCCATTCCTCCATGCAGATCTTCTCGAGAGCAGTGATGTTTTGGGGCTGTCGCCGAGCAACACGGACTTTCAACTCCCGCCACAGATTTTCTATGGGGTTGAGGTCTGGAGACTGGCTAGGCCACTCCAGGACTTTCAAATGCTTCTTACGGAGCCACTCCTTTGTTGCCCAGGCGGTGTGTTTTGGATCATTGTCATGTTGGAAGACCCAGCCTCGTTTCATCTTCAAAGTGCTCACTGATGGAAGGAGGTTTTGGTTCAAAATCCCACGATACATGGCCCCATTCATTCTGTCCTTAACACGGATCAGTCGTCCTGTCCCCTTGGCAGAAAAACAGCCCCATAGCATGATGTTTCCACCCCCATGCTTCACAGTAGGTATGGTGTTCTTGGGATGCAACTCAGTATTCTTCTTCCTCCAAACACGACGAGTTGAGTTTATACCAAAAAGTTCTACTTTGGTTTCATCTGACCACATGACATTCTCCCAATCCTCTGCTGTATCATTCATGTGCTCTCTGGCAAACTTCAGACGGGCCTGGACATGCACTGGCTTCAGCAGCGGAACACGTCTGGCACTGCGGGATTTGATTCCCTGCCGTTGTAGTGTGTTACTGATGGTGACCTTTGTTACTTTGGTCCCAGCTCTCTGCAGGTCATTCACCAGGTCCCCCCGTGTGGTTCTGGGATCTTTGCTCACCGTTCTCATGATCATTTTGATCCCACGTGATGAGATCTTGCGTGGAGCCCCAGATCGAGGGAGATTATCAGTGGTCTTGTATGTCTTCCATTTTCTGATGATTGCTCCCACAGTTGATTTTTTTCACACCAAGCTGCTTGCCTATTGTAGATTCACTCTTCCCAGTCTGGTGCAGGTCTACAATACTTTTCCTGGACACAGGACACAGAACAACTTCTGAACAAAGGACACAGAAGTTTGTCCTTTGTTCGAAGGACAAACTTCTCTTTGGTCTTGGCCATGGCGGAGTTTGGAGTCTGACTGTTTGAGGCTGTGGAAAGGTGTCTTTTATACAGATGATGAGTTCAAACAGGTGCCATTCATACAGGTAACGAGTGGGGGACAGAAAAGCTTCTTACAGAAGACGTTACAGGTCTGTGAGAGCCAGAGATTTTCCTTGTTTGAGGTGACCAAATACTTATTTTCCACCCTAATTTACGAAGTGTCAAACAGTGTCTGTTTGACTTCTGTCTTTTCTGTCCCTCTCTTGGCTTTAACACTTTTTCTTTGCTCCTCCCACTCTTGTTTTTTCAACTTGTTTTTCTTAAAAATTCTTTCCTACTTTTGTTCTTTTGTTTGTGTTTTTCTCTTTGCATGACTTTCTTGTCTTTACTTCTTTTCCCTTACTTGTGATCTATTTGTCTTTATTTGTTTACTACTTTTCGTTTTGTTTGTTTTTCTTGACTTTCTCGTCTTTCGTGACTTGTTTTCTTTTGTGACCTCTTTGTCTTTTTTTTTTCTTGTCTTTCTACTTTTCTTCATTTTCTGCTTGTTAAGTGTGCCTATGCCAAAAGGCACACTTATTACTATTGTTCGGATTTATTATTATTATTGTGTGGATGCCCTCAAGGGCATCCACACTATTGAGATCCTGTTTCTCTTTATTGTGTGGATGCTTTAAGCATCCACACTATTGAGTTCCTCTTGGGACTTCCGTACACTTTTTGGCACTTAACTACACTACTTCCACAATTTTCAGCCGATTTTCACCGTTCAAATTGTAAACTATTCTGCTATTTCTGCTCATGATGGCTATGTCTTTTGGTATTTTTCACTATTATACTTTTTAAAATATTAAGCTTAATTTGTCCCATTGAAATGAATGGGAAACTTCTGCAATTCTGCTAAAATTTGCTTGTTTTTGAAACTTAACTACTTCCTCATATTTTCACGTAGAACAACCATTCAAACTTTAAAATGTTCTCAAATTATTGGGCTATTCAGGTATAAATCAGCTTTTTCAAATCTTTTACCGTTTTACTTTTATGCCTTTTAAAGTTTTCAGTTGCAAAATTGTGATTTTTCACAAAATACATGCGTTGTTATGGTTGCTATGCACTTGGCTTCCAGTGTGCCACTGAAGGTTTTGCAGTCTTCTCTTCATGTCTGAACAACTTCTTGCTACTTGCTCAATTTTCACTGCACCAAACTCATTCGCACAAAGAAGAGGTGGAGAGACTGACAATTCTGGTGAAATTAGCAGAAGCTGCTTAGAATTGTGCTGATAAGAGGTGAAAAGGCTAAATATTTGGCAGAAAAGAGGTGAATCAGAAGAATTTCTGCTGAAAAGAGTTAAAGAAGCAAAAAGATGAGCTGAAAAGAAGTGTATAAGCAGAAGTGCTTGCTGAAGATGGCTGTATGTGTAATGACACACTGGAGAGTGTCAAGAAAGCAGAGCGCATGCAAGCAGGGAACATGTATAGCAACTGTCACAGGTAGGATTCGAACCTCTGCCACCAGGTCTCACGGCAGCTGCCCTACCCTCTGAGCCAAATGAGTTCTGGTCACAAGCAAAGATATGATGAGAGGGAAAATGTGCACTGTGGAGCAGAAGCTCAAATTAGCAGAATAGAGGTGAAGAGGAAGAACTTTGTTGTGAAATGAGATAAAGAAACTGAAATTTGTGCTTAAAACAAGTGAAAAAGCTGAACTCTGAAATCCTGCTAAAACAGCAGAAGAGGCTGATATTTTTCAGCTACTCATTGAGCCAAACTGGTTCTCACGTAACTGAAAAAAGGTGGAAAAGCTTAAAATTCTAATGAAAACAGCAGAAGAGGCTGAGATTTGTGCTGATAAGAGGTGAAATTGCTGAACCAATAAGATGTAGTGCTTCTGTCTGCTTCATCAGGCTGTGTACTTGTATGTATTTCTGCCATAGACTGTTAACAAGAATCTGAGGTCCATATTAGAAAAGCTGCTAAAATCATAAAACTTTGCAGAATTATAATAAATTATCAATATGTATTACCAGTCTGTGATAGTGTATAAATTTGTAGTTAAAAAAAACATGTGGGCCAAGGTGGAATCGAACCCACGACCTTTGGTCTGAAGAGCCGTGTCTTTACCAATCGCGCCACCCGGAAAGGGGGCGGGGCGCCTTAAAAAGCAGCGTGATCAGCAGTCAGAATTTGATCGCGGTGAGAGGTGAAAAACGCCGTTTTTTGGAGTTACAAAGCGTCGTGTAACTCAAAAACTAGGTGGGATAGAAGCATAATTCTTGCACTGGGTGAATCAGTGGACTTTGGTGTACTTTGACTGCGATTTACATAGCTCTTTGTACCTCCGTCGCGGAGATATGACGAGAGAAGAAACGGCTTCATTTTCAGAGTTTGAAAAATGAGAGGACATATTTCCACCCCTCAAACATGTTTTTGCAGAAACACTGTAATTTCGCTTAAAAATAGTATGAAATAGCAGTAATACTATGATTTGGCAGAAATACTACTTTTTAGCACAAATACTATTGTACAGAATGGTGTACGTCAGTTTAATGCTGGGTGGTGCTGCAATAGTAACTATCCTCGGCTGACATCCAGGGATTAGATTACCACAGGTGGAGTTTATTGGCGGTCAGATGGATGGTACAGGATGTGGAGAGGTGATATGGTGTGGTTTCTATGATTAAGAACAGGGTATGCATTACAACATGCATACAGATTAAAGATTAAGAAAACTGGCAACAAATTCCTCCACTACAAATCAGTCTGATACCACTTCTTACAGGGTTCACGTTTACTAAGTCACTACCCAGAAGGCGCCACAAGAGGGCACTCCAACACAAGAGATGACCTATTTACACTGATGCGATTAGTAAACAGTCAGCCCCTTACTGACTATGATTTGGCAGAAATACTATGACTTAGTAGTAATACTATAACATAACAGATTTCCTAAAAAAAATATGAAATTGCAGTAATTCTATGACTTGGCAGAGATACTACGTTTTAGCACAAATACTATAACAACGCAGAAATACTATGACTTAGTAGTAATACTATAACATAACAGTTCAATGTTCTTGCACAAATACCACAATATGGCAGAAATACTATGTTTTAGCACAAATACTGTGATTTGGTATAAATACTACGATTTGGCACACATACTATATTCCGCAGATACACTATAACATAACAGATATTCTACGACTTAGTAGTAATACTATAACATAACAGAATTATTAATTGGGCACAAATACCACGATTTGGCAAAAATACTATGATTGGGTACAAATACTATGATTTGGCAATAATACTGCATTTTAACACAACTATTGAGATTTGATTGAAATACTATGATTTAGAAGAAATACTATTACTCCATACAAATACGATGCTTTGGGACAAATACTATGTTTTGGTTCCAATGCTATAATGTGCAACAAATACTATGATTTGGCACAAGTACTATGATTTAGTACAAATACTATGATTTGGCAGAAATACTATGCCTTAGTAGTAATACTATAACATAAGAGATATACTATGGTTTTGCAGACATACTATGTTTTTGCACAAATACCATGATTTGGCACAAATGCTATGATTTAGCAGAAATACTATGATTGGGTACAAATACTATGATTTGGCAATAATACTGCGTTTTAACAACAACTACTGAGATTTGCTTGAAATACTAGGATTTAGAAGAAATACTATGACTCCATACAAATACGATGCTTTGGCAGAAATACTATGATTTGGCAGAAGTACTATCATTTAGTACAAATACTATGATTGGGGTTAGGGAAAATGAAGCTCCTCCCTGCACGAGGAGGGCAGGAGCGGTGCACGGGCCATACTTTACTGACCCTTCCCAAGACCCACTACGTGAACACCACTCCGTCTTCCGTGTCCGTTACTCTCCGGTTCCAGATCAGGTAAGTACCTTCCTCATTTAGGCTTCCAGGTAAGTACCGTATTTTTATTATTGTTGTTTTTAATCCAATTGTATTAATATGCTTTTCTTACAGGTTTTTAAATTGTTTTTACCTTGCTTTTAGTTTTCAATCAACTGGTTTTTAATTGTGCTTTTAATAAAATTTATATTTTTCCAATGAATTTCAGTCTCCGTGTTGTTTTTCATGAATTCCAAATTTTAGGTTTCAAATTAGTTTTTTAGGCCGTACATAAACAAGAAAATGAAAAAACAGCAAATAAACCTCCCCCAAAAATAACAAACTAAAATAACAAACTAAAACAACAAACAAAACATTTTTATTAATGATGCATGGCTTGCGCTAGCTTTCGGCGATATTGTGCCTTCTTCAGGCTATGCTCATGCATCGGTGGCCAAATTCAAATAAAGGAGAGTCCTCTCTGCCCCTCCTTTTATAGGCTTTTTTGACTCCTCCCTACGGTGCTTTGTGTTTTTCCTTTTTGGGTTTTCTTTTTAGTTTTTTTTACTCTACTTTCTTTGGCTTAACCCTATCCTTTTCCTTTCCTTTCTCCTTTCCTACCCTTGCTTTGCCTTCTGTTTCCTTTTGCTCCTAATTCCTGCTTCCTTTCCTTTGGCTTACATACCCTCCTTTCCTAATTATACACCTGGCCTTCATTTTTGTTTATTTCTTTGTGTCTTTGGCCGTTAACTTGGGGTTCCTTTCACTGGGGTTGAGGGGAAATAAAAGTTGGGAGCACGGCCCCGAAGGGGCTCCCAACAGTCCATCCAGTACAGTCCATCCAGTACAGTGAAATGTCACAAGTAATATATACAGTGTACAATTGGTACAAGGCGATGTAATGGTCCATATTTGAGGTGATACAGTCACATGTGTCTTTTTTCTTTTTTTGTAACAGAGCATCACAGTGAGGGGTCCCAGAATAACCCAAGCGGGTGGTCAGGCGGCACGGGCCGGTTAGGGGAAATCAAAGTTGGGAGCACAGACCATACCTGCTCCCATCTCAGGCATCCAGGACCCCCCCAGTGGAGTTCTAAATGGAATTTCATAGATGCGGTTCGAGAGGTGGGGGGAGGAGGGGTGTAGAGGTTAGGTTTAGGGTCCACTCAAGGGGTGGGGGATGACCAACCCTCGTGTCCAAACAGGGTGGCAAGTGGTTAGGTTTAGGGAAGGGGAATGAAACTCCTCCCTGCACGAGGAGGGCAGGAGTGGTGCACGGGCCATACCGTGACCCTTCCCGCGGCCCACCACGTTATCGCCACCCCGTCTTCCGTGTCCGTCACTCTCCAGGTCCAAATTCAGGTAAGTACCTTCCTAATTTAGGCTTCCAGGTAAGTACCGTATTTTTATTATTGTTGTTTTAAATCCAATTGTATTAATTTTGCTTTTCTTACAGGTTTTTAATTGTTTTTACCTTGCTTTTAGTTTTCAATCAACTGGTTTTTAATTGTGCTTTTAATAAAATTTATGTTTTTCCAATGAATTTCAGTCTCCGTGTTGTTTTTCATGAATTCCAAATTTTAGGTTTCAAATTAGTTTTTTAGGGTTAGGTAAGGGGAATGAAACTCCTCCCTGCACGAGGAGGGCAGGAGTGGTGCACGGGCCATACCGTGACCCTTCCCGCGGCCCACCACGTTATCGCCACCCCGTCTTCCGTGTCCGTCACTCTCCAGGTCCAAATTCAGGTAAGTACCTTCCTAATTTAGGCTTCCAGGTAAGTACCGTATATTTATATTATTGTTGTTTTAAATCCAATTGTATTAATTTTGCTTTTCTTACAGGTTTTTAATTGTTTTTACCTTGCTTTTAGTTTTCAATCAACTGGTTTTTAATTGTGCTTTTAATAAAATTTATGTTTTTCCAATGAATTTCAGTCTCCGTGTTGTTTTTCATGAATTCCAATTTTTAGGTTTCAAATTAGTTTTTTAGGCCATAAGTAAACATGAAAATGAATAAAATTTAAATAAACCTCCCCCAAAAATAACAAACTAAAATAACAAACTAAAATAACAAACAAAACATTTTTATTTGTGATGCATGGCTTGCGCTAGCTTTCGGCAATGTTGTGCCTTCTTCAGGCTGTGCTCATGCATCCGTGGCCAAATTCAAATAAAGGAGACTTCTCTCTGCCCCTCCTTTTATAGGCTTTTTTGACTCCTCCCTACGGTGCTTTGTGTTTTTCCTTTTTTGGTTTTCTGTTTAGTTTTCTTACTCTACTTTCTTTGGCTTAACCCTATCCTTTTCCTTTCCTTTCTCCTTTCCTACCCTTGCTTTGCCTTCTGTTTCCTTTTACTCCTAATTCCTGCTTCCTTTCCTTTGGTTTACATACCCTCCTTTCCTAATTTCCTACATGGCCGTTATTTTTGTTTATTTCTTTGTCTCTTGGCCTTCATTTTGAATTTTACTTGGGGTTCTGTTCCTTGAGGTTAAGGTTAGGGCTGCACCATGGATGGGGCTAGGATTAGGGCCAGGATTGTGGCTGGTTAGGGTTAGGATAGGATCCTGGGGTGGGGATAGTGTAATTAGGGCCGAATTGGCATAGGGGTTAAATTTTGGGTCCAGATTTGGGGTCAGAGGTAATAGAGGGTGGGGGGCAACCAAGCAGGGCCCGTAGGTGGCTTCGGCAGTAGGCCTCGGTCAATCTGGAAAACCAGCGGGTACATGGCAGGCACTGGCCGGTTAGGTAAGAGGAATGAAACTCCTCCCTGCACGAGGAGGGCAGGAGTGGTGCACGGGCCATACCGTGACCCTTCCCGCGGCCCACCACGTTATCGCCACCCCGTCTTCCGTGTCCGTCACTCTCCAGGTCCAAATTCAGGTAAGTACCTTCCTAATTTAGGCTTCCAGGTAAGTACCGTATATTTATATTATTGTTGTTTTAAATCCAATTGTATTAATTTAGCTTTTCTTACAGGTTTTTAATTGTTTTTACCTTGCTTTTAGTTTTCAATCAACTGGTTTTTAATTGTGCTTTTAATAAAATTTATGTTTTTCCAATGAATTTCAGTCTCCGTGTTGTTTTTCATGAATTCCAATTTTTAGGTTTCAAATTAGTTTTTTAGGCCATAAGTAAACATGAAAATGAATAAAATTTAAATAAACCTCCCCCAAAAATAACAAACTAAAATAACAAACTAAAATAACAAACAAAACATTTTTATTTGTGATGCATGGCTTGCGCTAGCTTTCGGCAATGTTGTGCCTTCTTCAGGCTGTGCTCATGCATCCGTGGCCAAATTCAAATAAAGGAGACTTCTCTCTGCCCCTCCTTTTATAGGCTTTTTTGACTCCTCCCTACGGTGCTTTGTGTTTTTCCTTTTTTGGTTTTCTGTTTAGTTTTCTTACTCTACTTTCTTTGGCTTAACCCTATCCTTTTCCTTTCCTTTCTCCTTTCCTACCCTTGCTTTGCCTTCTGTTTCCTTTTACTCCTAATTCCTGCTTCCTTTCCTTTGGTTTACATACCCTCCTTTCCTAATTTCCTACATGGCCGTTATTTTTGTTTATTTCTTTGTCTCTTGGCCTTCATTTTGAATTTTACTTGGGGTTCTGTTCCTTGAGGTTAAGGTTAGGGCTGCACCATGGATGGGGCTAGGATTAGGGTTAGGGGGTAGGGGTTAGGTTAGGGGAAATTGAAACTCCTCCCTCGTTTAAGAGGGCAGGAGTATGTGCACGCTCCGCACCATGACCCTTCCCGAGACCCGTTACGTTGTCGCCACCCCATCTACCGTATCCGGCAGTCCCCAGGTCCGAATTGAGGTAAGTACCGTCCTTTTCTTTTTTAGGTTCAGGTAAGTACCAAATTATATTTAATTTTGCCAAATTTGTGTTTTATTTGTCCTGTTCTTTAGGTTTTTAACTGTTTTTTAATAAAATTTGTCTTTGCTCAATGAATTTAGTCTCTGTGTCGTTTTTATTTCCAATTTTTAGGTTTTTAAACTTCTTTTATCCATAAATTATCCAATGTTTAGGTTATAAATTTAGGATGTTCCAATTTTTAGGATTCAATTTGTAGGCCAGTAAATCAATATTTAAATGAAAAAACATCAAAAGAAATCCCCCCCGAAAATAACAAACTAAAATAACAAACTAAAACAACAAACAAAAACACTTTTTAGTGCTGACGCATGGCTGTAGCTACGTTTCGGCTGGATTGTGCCTTCTTCAGGCTGTGCACATGCGTCGCTGGCCAAATTAAAATGAAGAGACTCTTCTCTGCCCCTCCTTTTATATGTGCTGTGGCTCCTCCCTCCAGCAGCCGCTGAAAGTACCGGATGTACGTCACTTTGCTTTTTTCTGTTTTTGTGTTTTTCTCTTTTTCTTTTTCTGATTTTTCCTTTTTCTTTTTTCTTGCTGCTTGCTTTTACTTAATTCTTTCCTTCTCTCCTTTCCTACCTTTTCTTTGCCTTCTTCCCTTTGTCTCCTACTCCCTGAATCCCTTCCTTTTGCCTTAAAGTCCCTCCTTACTCTTCTCCCCTCCATTGACTTTCCCTTGACAGTCCCTGTTTTCTGGCCTATATTTGTCTTTGCTTTGGCTTTATTTCTGTGACTCTGTGGCCCATCTATAATTTTCCCTCTCTTGGGGTATCATCATCCGCAACTGGGGATGTTTTCTAATTTTCCCTCTCTTGGGTTTCTATTTTCCCTCTCTTGGGGTATCATCATCCGCAACTGGGGATGGAATTGGGGTACCTGCACAAAGGGGTCAGTATTGGGGTTGGGGTTAAGGTCAGGGCTTAGGCTGGGGATGGGACTAAAGATAGGGCATTAGTCATGGGGCTTGGTTAAGGTTAGGGTAGGGAAAAAGCAAAATGGGGGACCGATTGCCGAAGGCAATCGGGCACCAATGCACTGGCCTTCCTTGCTCCTGGCTCAAGGAACCATGTCCTTCACGTGAAGCCCCGGAAAGGGGGGATATTATAGCATCCTGAGTGTGAGGTCTCCAGATGAGGGAGGGAGGGGGAGATGGGGAAGAGAGGGAGGGGGGAGGAGAGGAGGGGGGATAGAAGGAGGACCAGCAAAGGAGAGAGGGAGCGAGAGGGAGAGCGAGAGAGCAAGGAAGAGAGAGAGAGAGAGAGAGAGAGAGAGGGAGAGCGAGAGAGAGGGAGAGCGAGAGAGAGGGAGAGAGGGAGAGCGAGAGAGAGGGAGAGCGAGAGAGAGAGAGAGAGAGAGGGAGAGCGAGAGAGAGGGAGAGAGAGAGAGAGAGAGAGGGAGAGCGAGAGAGAGGGAGAGAGAGAGAGAGAGAGAGAGAGAGGGAGAGAGAGAGAGAGAGAGGGAGAGAGAGAGAGAGAGAGAGAGAGAGAGGGAGAGCGAGAGAGAGGGAGAGAGAGAGGGAGAGCGAGAGAGAGGGAGAGAGAGAGAGAGAGAGAGAGAGGGAGAGCGAGAGAGAGGGAGAGCGAGAGAGCAGGAGAGGGGAAGAAAGAGAGGGTGTTGAGTTTGAGGCCTAGGGTCATCCCAGCATAGGGTTACAGGCGGTTAGGTTTAGGATTTGTTTCAGGGTTGGGCTTCATGAATGAGGCTAAGTCCAGCCCAGGGTTAAAAGTGGTTAGGTTAAGGATGAACCTCAGGGACAGGATGCTACTTCAAATATATACAGACAGGCATAATCACGATGACAATGATGATGATAACAATAATGACCTCCACAGTAACAATGAAATAGTGAGAAGAGACAACTATGTACATTATATGGGCTTTATGTCCATTAAAAATGTTTCTCATTTAACCCTTTAGGGTGTACAGTGTCTAATTTGGCAATCCAGAGTCTCTCAGCCTTCCTCCTCTGCTGAGTTGTCCATCTGGGATTTGCCTCTGTCACTGTGGCCCTGACAGATTCCCAGCCATGTGACAAGAAATGTTGTACCAAATACGTGTGTGTGTTCTTTTTCCTTAACACATTGTATCTGTGCTGGGTGAATCTGGTCAGGAGTGTGTTACCTGTTTCACCAACATATTGAATTCCACATTTGCTACAGGTAATCAAATACACACAGTTCTTGGAACGTGGAGTACCCTTACACTTTGAGTGAAATACATTTCCATTGGAAAAACCACGCAACCATTTTAGGTGCTTAAAAAATTGTCCTTGGTCTCTGAGTTTGGGGTCAGAGAGAGGTGAAACTTTTGCCCTAATGAGGAAATCTCTTAAGTTTCTATTCCTCCGGAAGGCAGCAATCACCTTGTAATCTCCCAGTAATTGGGTTTTCTGGACCAGATTTTGAAAATTGTTCTTAACCACTCTGATCAATTTGCATGTTGACGGGGCATATGTCACAACCACCGGCAAAATAGGGGTTAGATCAATGGGTTTGATTTCTAGGAATGATTTCAAGCATTTTCTGAGGAAAGAGCGAGAATACCCCCTAGTGGTTAGAGCTGAGAATAGGATTTTGGTTGCTGCTTTGAAGTCAGTCTGCTGGGTGCAGATTCTATGAAATCTTAATAATTGGGATTTAATTAAACCAGCAAACGTATGTTTTGGATGAAAGCTTGTCTTAAACAACAAAGCATGTGTGTCCGTAGGTTTGAAAAATACTTTAATGTCCAATTTGTGGGTCTGTGAAAAATTTGGGCCTTTGAAAGTGGTTGTGTCCAAGAAATCAATTGTGGTTTTACTAATTGTGGATTTTAGTTTAATTGAGTCATTATGCTCGTTCAGGGTGGTTAGAAATGTTTCAAAATCCTGTTCAGAGTGCTGCCATACTCCCCAGATGTCATCAAGAAACCGATAGTAATAAAGTGGTCTTTTAACACATTTTGCCAGGGCTACAGTTTCCCATTCAGCCATAAATATATTGGCATATGCTGGGGCAAATTTCTTGCCCATGGCTGTCCCTTTTATCTGCAAAAAGAAGTCCCCGTTGAATTCAAAATCATTTCTCATGAGATTGATGTCCAATAATTGTAATAGTTCTTTTTCAGGTCTTTTCTTATCTGGATATTTACGGAAAATATTCCTAATTGAGTTAATTCCTTCCTTAATATCTATGTTGGTGTAAAGACTGTCAATATCAAGGGAGAAGAGAAATGATTCAGCGGGTACTTCAATCTGTTTCACTTTTTCCACAAAGTCATAAGTATCTTTAATGTAGCTATCATGTTTTGTGGATAAGGGGTTTAAGAAGAAATCCAAATATTCTGCTGTGCGGTAGGTTTCACTTTCACAGTCAGACACGATGGGACGACCGGGCGGTACCTCAAATGGTACGGACCACTTTTCTGGGTCTTTATGGATTTTGGGCAACAGATAAAACAGCCTTCCTCTTGGTTCAGAGGAGCCCAATAAATAGTTTTTTTGTTTCATGTTAATAAATTTCTTTTGATATAGACTATAAATTATCTTCTCCACAATGGGCAATGTTTCCAAATAGATGGGTTTTTTTAATTTTGAATAGTATGTTGTGTCATTTAGTTGTCTGTAGCCCTCCTGTAAATACTGATCTCTGTCCAGGATGACTACAGCACTCCCTTTATCCGCTGGCTTTATAATTATTTGTTTGTTTTCTCTCAGTTCTTTTAGGGCTTTGGTTTCTTCCCCCATTAAATTGGGTTTTATACGATCAATATGAAAATGATTTTGAAAGTATTCATAGTCAGCCTTCACCAAGGCGGATACCTCAGGTGGAAGCTGGCCCATGGAAGGAGACCAGTCAGATTTGGGAGTGAAAGGCTGAGGTTCTGTATCAGATTTCTCCCCATAATATATGGCCAATTTTACCCTTCTGTGGTATTGTTGTATGTCATATTTACATTGCAACAAGAAGTTTTTATTGTAACCTTTTGTGGGAATAAAATTTAGGCCTCTGTTTAACAGGGTCCTCTGAGCAGTGGAAGGCTGAAAGTGTTTGGACAAATTAACGACACCATTACTCACCCCCTCCCTTGTCGCTGGGCTCATGGGGACGTCACATTTACATAGTCACCCCAGTGGTTCAACATACACATTGCTGTTTTATCAGTCCAATGGATATTGTCCCTTTCTGTATCAAACATTGAGGCAGAAAGAGCAGGGATGTGATTGTCCAGGCCTGCAATGAAAGTGTTTAAGCACAGCAGCGTTTCCTGTTCATTCTGGGGCAGAGCTGGGGAAAAGTTAACAACTGGGATGTAAATGTCCGCCTCAGGAAATTTCTCCTCGGCTGTCTTCAATGCTTTTTTCAGTTCTATGATTGGCGTGTTCTTGTCCCTTTGTGACCTATTGTTTAAGCCAAAGGATAACACCAAGGTTTCCACATCTACCTCACAGGTTGCTTTTTCCAGTATAGTCTGTGCATGGTACCATTTTGCCCCAGGAAAACTGTCAATTTGTACGTGATCTGCTGAAAAGGATGGGAATGTGGACACATTTGAATCTCCCATGATCAGGGTCATTTCCCTGATGTGCAGACTCCACTCTTGCAGTTTTCTGTGCGTGTTGTGGTGTCTCGTTGGAGCCTGCACCTGTTGTCCCGGTGAAGATGGTGAGGAGGGGGGAGATAAAGAGGATTCTTCGATTCTCCTCGTCTGTAGGCGGGTCTGTACGCTGGATTTCAGCCTGTCCGGAATAGTGCGTGGCTGGCTGGAGTGTGAAGCCGTTGGAGGTTCGGGCGCTGTTCCTCCGCCCTTCTGGGATCTGGTGGGGGTGGATTCCCCCTGCGTGAGGTCCAGTACTGGTATTGGTGCCCCCTGATCAAAAAATTACCCTAAGCGGGTGTAGTGCACTGTGGTGGGCCATTCGCGACGTTTCGGCTTCTCTTGAGCCTTCCTCAGGCTGGCCCACCCGCTTTTGTGTTCTGTTTCGCCACTCTTGGCCTTTTATACTTTTCTTTTTCCTTTCTGTTTTTCTTAACTTTTTCTGTTTCTTAGTTTTTTCTTTACTCTCAGTTTTTTCTGCTTTAGCTCTCCCTTTTTCAAACTTTTTCTGTTCTTTGTTCTTTCTGTTTTTCTTTATCTTTCTCTTTGTATTTCTGTTTGTGCTTTATTCTTTCTTTTGTTCTTTATTCTTTCTGTTTTTCTTTATCTTTCTCTTTGTATTTCTGTTTGTGCTTTATTCTTTCTTTTGTTCTTTATTCTTTCTGTTTTTCTTTATCTTTCTCTTTGTATTTCTGTTGTTCTTTAGTTTTTCTCTTGTTCTTTATTCTTTTTCTTGCTCTTTATTCTTTCTCTTTATTTTTCTGATGTTCTTTTCTTTATTCTTATTTCTTTAAATGGCACCCCCTTCCTTTTAGACATCCCGTCCTGTGTTCTGTATTTTTCTGTTATGGCACCCCCTTCCTGTAAATCCTTTCCTTGTGTACTGTTTTTTCTGACTTTCTTGTCTTATGTTCTCTTTATTTAGGCTTTTAAGTGTCCCTTAGGGTTAGGGCTAGAAGGGGAGGGGGGAGGGGGGCAATGGGGTTAGGGTAAGGACAGGGTAGTGGGTGGGGGGCTCCCCACAATGAGGGAGAGAGGCAATGGGCAGGGGCACCACCAATCCCAGGAGGCACAGGCTGGTTAGGGTGTGGGGAAAGAATAGGCCCGGCTATGCCGGAACCTAGGTGCACGGTCCATCCATGGGACTGGTATTGGTGCCCCCTGATCAAAAAATTACCCTAAGCGGGTGTAGTGCACTGTGGTGGGCCATTCGCGACGTTTCGGCTTCTCTTGAGCCTTCCTCAGGCTGGCCCACCCGCTTTTGTGTTCTGTTTCGCCACTCTTGGCCTTTTATACTTTTCTTTTTCCTTTCTGTTTTTCTTAACTTTTTCTGTTTCTTAGTTTTTTCTTTACTCTCAGTTTTTTCTGCTTTAGCTCTCCCTTTTTCAAACTTTTTCTGTTCTTTGTTCTTTCTGTTTTTCTTTATCTTTCTCTTTGTATTTCTGTTTGTGCTTTATTCTTTCTTTTGTTCTTTATTCTTTCTGTTTTTCTTTATCTTTCTCTTTGTATTTCTGTTTGTGCTTTATTCTTTCTTTTGTTCTTTATTCTTTCTGTTTTTCTTTATCTTTCTCTTTGTATTTCTGTTGTTCTTTAGTTTTTCTCTTGTTCTTTATTCTTTTTCTTGCTCTTTATTCTTTCTCTTTATTTTTCTGATGTTCTTTTCTTTATTCTTATTTCTTTAAATGGCACCCCCTTCCTTTTAGACATCCCGTCCTGTGTTCTGTATTTTTCTGTTATGGCACCCCCTTCCTGTAAATCCTTTCCTTGTGTACTGTTTTTTCTGACTTTCTTGTCTTATGTTCTCTTTATTTAGGCTTTTAAGTGTCCCTTAGGGTTAGGGCTAGAAGGGGAGGGGGGAGGGGGGCAATGGGGTTAGGGTAAGGACAGGGTAGTGGGTGGGGGGCTCCCCACAATGAGGGAGAGAGGCAATGGGCAGGGGCAGGGTTAGGGTTAGGGTTAGGGGAAGATAAGATGAGGGCTAGGGTTAGGGTTAGGGTTAGGGTTAGGGGGTTAGGGTTAGGGGTTAGGGGGTTAGGGGGTTAGGGGTTAGGGTTAGGGTTAGGGGGTTAGGGTTAGGGTTAGGGTTAGGGTTAGGGTTAGGGTTAGGGTTAGGGTTAGGGTTAGGGTTAGGGGGGGTTAGGGTTAGGGTTAGGGTTAGGGTTAGGGTTAGGGGGTTAGGGTTAGGGTTAGGGTTAGGGTTAGGGTTAGGGTTAGGGTTAGGGGTTAGGGTTAGGGTTAGGGTTAGGGTTAGGGGTTAGGGTTAGGGTTAGGGGGTTAGGGTTAGGGTTAGGGTTAGGTTATGGGGAAAAAGCCAGGAGAGGATGGGACAAAAGTGGAATAACTGAAAAAGTAAGAGGTGTAGAGGGCTGATGTTGGTGTCTAGGTGGGGGTTTTGGTGGGTGCCGGACGCTGTGGCGAAGAGGCCACGCCGATGGCTTCTTCGGTTCTGGAGATATGGCGAATCGGACCAAAAAGGATGGGACAAAACGGTCCCAGTCGGAGAAAGGAAGGTGCAGAGGGCCTGGGTCCACCACCACTGTACTCAGCAGGCCCTGCCGGGTCGTTCGACACGCAGCATGGCAGGGATCGGTGACATAACATGTAGCAGTTTCCCTTCACAGAAGCGTCTGCAGCAGGTGGGTGGAGGAGGAGGCAGCAGAACCAGGCCTTTGGAGCACTGTGTCATCTCCTGGTCCTGATGCTTTGAATCTCCCTCTCTGTCTGTCTGTCTGTCTGTCTGTCTGTCACACACACACACACACACACACACACACACACACACACACACACACAGAAGCTGGTCAAGTGCTGTGCAACTGGGATTGCACCTGTCGTCCACAGGAGGGCGCCTAGCTGGGAAGTCCAGTACATTCCATATTAAAGTTGTTGCAAGTGCATTTTTTGTGTAAAAGACAGACACACACACACACACACACACACACACAGTAAGGTCTGAAGTGCAAAATTTGAATTACATTCCTTTGTATCTCTCCCTCTCTCTCTCTCTCTCTCTCTCTCTCTCTGTCTCTCTCTCTCTCTCTCTGTCAACACACACACACACACACACACACACACACACACCAAAGCACACAGACAGAAGCTGGTCACAACTGCTGTGCAACTGGGATTGAACCAGGGGGGCTCCCTCTGCTGGCTCAATGCGGTACAAAGTGTCAGAAGCTGTTAGATATCTGCTTTTGACAATCAATTGCACCTGTCATCCACAGGAGGGCGCCTAGCTGGGAAGTCCAGTACATTCCATATTAAAGTTGTTGCAAGTGCATTTTTTGTGTAAAAGACAGACACACACACACACACACACACACACACACACACACACACACACACTGTAAGGTCTGAAGTGCAAAATTTGAATTACATTCCTTTGTATCTCTCCCTCTCTCTCTCTCTCTCTCTGTCTCTCTCTCTCTCTCTCTCTCTCTGTCAACACACACACACACACACACACACACACACACACACACACACACACACACACAATGGAGTATAAAATAAAGACCGGGGCAGTTCTCTCACTGGAGTCTCTTAGAGTGGAGGCTGCCCTTGCTAGCAAGAAGTTCTGTGTGTTTCTCTTCTCTGAGTCTTTACTGAAGAAGTGTTTTATAACATTTTCCTTAACAACTGACATGTGTTTTTTGTGTAAAAGAGAGAGAGACACACACACACACACACACACACACACACACACACACTCACACTCACAGGCTCAGAGATGAGGGAAAAACAACAGAAATCAGGATAGATTTTAATGTCAGGAGATGCCCTGTGATGCTGGGGCCATTGTGTAAGATTGGAATGTGTACCAGTGGCTGGTGGGTGGTCCTTGAAGGTCCCGGGAGGAGGCGGCGAGGAGGCAGCGGGTGGCTGGGCTTGAGCTGTGGATCAGGGACGTCATTAATTCTGCCTGGTGCTGCGTGTGCCCTGTGCAGCTTGGATGTCTGCCGCTGACGCTCTGTGGTTCCTGTTCTGCTGATCTCCTGGTCCACACACGGCTTCAGGGTGTACTGTACAAGGGGAGAAGAAATGCATCATTGGTTACCAAAATAAAACAGTGTCTTTCTGCCTGTGTCATTCTGTTTGGTTTCTTTGAGCGTTTGTTTCTTAAATACACAGCAAGTGTCACTCTCTCTCTCTCTCTGTCACACACACACACACAGACACTGTGAGGTCTGCAGTTCAAAATTTGAATCTCAGAGCTTGGTGTTTTTGTCTCCCTCCAGTGGACAAATGCAGGTATGATGAGGGTTGGTTAGGTTAGGGGGTAATAGCCAGAGCTTGACGGAATAAAATGGAATAACTGGGAAAGTAAGTGTCGTAGAGGGATGAAAGTGGTGTCTACGGGGGGGTTTCGGGGTGCTCCGGACACCCTGGTGAAGACCCCATGTCGATAGCACCAACGGTTCTGGACTTGGTGTAAATGGGTCCAAATTTGACGGAATAAAAAGGTCAAAGTGGCAGATAGGAGTGTCCGATCGGGCCGATTCCACCACCACTGTACTCAGCAGGCCCTGCCGGGTCGTTAGACACGCAGCATGGCAGGGATCGGTGACATAACATGTAGCAGTTTCCCTTCACAGAAGCGTCTGCAGCAGGTGGGTGGAGGAGGAGGCAGCAGAACCAGGCCTTTGGAGCACTGTGTCATCTCCTGGTCCTGATGCTTTGAATCTCCCTCTCTGTCTGTCTGTCTGTCTGTCTGTCACACACACACACACACACACAGAAGCTGGTCAAGTGCTGTGCAACTGGGATTGCACCTGTCGTCCACAGGAGGGCGCCTAGCTGGGAAGTCCAGTACATTCCATATTAAAGTTGTTGCAAGTGCATTTTTTGTGTAAAAGACAGACACACACACACACACACACACACACACACACACAGTAAGGTCTGAAGTGCAAAATTTGAATTACATTCCTTTGTATCTCTCCCTCTCTCTCTCTCTCTCTCTCTCTGTCTCTCTCTCTCTCTCTCTGTCAACACACACACACACACACACACACTCACACACACCAAAGCACACAGACAGAAGCTGGTCACAACTGCTGTGCAACTGGGATTGAACCAGGGGGGCTCCCTCTGCTGGCTCAATGCGGTACAAAGTGTCAGAAGCTGTTAGATATCTGCTTTTGACAATCAATTGCACCTGTCATCCACAGGAGGGCGCCTAGCTGGGAAGTCCAGTACATTCCATATTAAAGTTGTTGCAAGTGCATTTTTTGTGTAAAAGACAGACACACACACACACACACACACACACACACTGTAAGGTCTGAAGTGCAAAATTTGAATTACATTCCTTTGTATCTCTCCCTCTCTCTCTCTCTCTCTCTCTCTCTGTCTCTCTCTCTCTCTCTCTCTCTCTCTGTCAACACACACACACACACACACACACACACACACACACACACACACACACACACACACTGTAAGGTCTGAAGTGCAAAATTTGAATTACATTCCTTTGTATCTCTCCCTCTCTCTCTCTCTCTCTGTCTCTCTCTCTCTCTCTCTGTCAACACACACACACACACACACACGCACACACACACGCTCAATGGAGTATAAAATAAAGACCGGGGCAGTTCTCTCACTGGAGTCTCTTAGAGTGGAGGCTGCCCTTGCTAGCAAGAAGTTCTGTGTGTTTCTCTTCTCTGAGTCTTTACTGAAGAAGTGTTTTATAACATTTTCCTTAACAACTGACATGTGTTTTTTGTGTAAAAGAGAGAGACACACACACACACACACACACACACACACACACACACACTCACACTCAGCGGCTCAGAGATGAGGGAAAAACAACAGAAATCAGGATAGATTTTAATGTCAGGAGATGCCCTGTGATGCTGGGGCCATTGTGTAAGATTGGAATGTGTACCAGTGGCTGGTGGGTGGTCCTTGAAGGTCCCGGGAGGAGGCGGCGAGGAGGCAGCGGGTGGCTGGGCTTCGGCCTTGGCCCAGGAACGTCATTTATTCTGCGTGGTGCCGCGTGTGCCCTGTGCAGCTTCGATGTGTGCGGCTGACGCTCTGTGGTTCCTGTTCCTGTCATAAAAGGCCCTGTACAAGGGGATAAGAAATGCATCATTGGTTACCAAAATAAAACAGTGTCTTTCTGCCTGTGTCATTCTGTTTGGTTTCTTTGAGCGTTTGTTTCTTAAATACACAGCAAGTGTCACTCTCTCTCTCTCTCTCTCTGTCACACACACACACACACACACACACACCAAAGCACACACACCAAAGCGCGCACACACACACACACACACACACACACCAAAGCGCGCACACACACACACACACACAGACACAGACACTGTGAGGTTTGCAGTGCAAAATTTGAATTTTAGTGCATGGTGATTTGTCTCCCTCCAGTGGCCCACGGCAGGTATGATGAGGCTTAAATGATAGGATAGGTTATGGGGAAAAAGCCAGGAGAGGATGGGACAAAAGTGGAATAACTGAAAAAGTAAGAGGTGTAGAGGGCTGATGTTGGTGTCTAGGTGGGGGTTTTGGTGGGTGCCGGACGCTGTGGCGAAGAGGCCACGCCGATGGCTTCTTCGGTTCTGGAGATATGGCGAATCGGACCAAAAAGGATGGGACAAAACGGTCCCAGTCGGAGAAAGGAAGGTGCAGAGGGCCTGGGTCCACCACCACTGTACTCAGCAGGCCCTGCCGGGTCGTTCGACACGCAGCATGGCAGGGATCGGTGACATAACATGTAGCAGTTTCCCTTCACAGAAGCGTCTGCAGCAGGTGGGTGGAGGAGGAGGCAGCAGAACCAGGCCTTTGGAGCACTGTGTCATCTCCTGGTCCTGATGCTTTGAATCTCCCTCTCTGTCTGTCTGTCTGTCTGTCTGTCTGTCACACACACACACACACACACAGAAGCTGGTCAAGTGCTGTGCAACTGGGATTGCACCTGTCGTCCACAGGAGGGCGCCTAGCTGGGAAGTCCAGTACATTCCATATTAAAGTTGTTGCAAGTGCATTTTTTGTGTAAAAGACAGACACACACACACACACACACACACACACAGTAAGGTCTGAAGTGCAAAATTTGAATTACATTCCTTTGTATCTCTCCCTCTCTCTCTCTCTCTCTCTCTCTCTGTCTCTCTCTCTCTCTCTCTGTCAACACACACACACACACACACACTCACACACACCAAAGCACACAGACAGAAGCTGGTCACAACTGCTGTGCAACTGGGATTGAACCAGGGGGGCTAGGGTTAGGGTTAGGGTTAGGGGTTAGGGTTAGGGTTAGGGTTAGGGGTTAGGATGAGTGTTTGGGCCCCTCCTCCAATTGGAGGCGGGCGGTGCACGGGCCATCCCTCGGTAAGGGGCCTGGACCTTGGATTGTCCACGGCGTCCGCCATGGCGCACCAGGGTCCAGTCAGAAGTCCATCCAACCATGGTGAGTTGGATGGAGGCGAGTGTTTTTTTAATTGGTTTTTCTACCAAATTGTAAATTAAATTTTTAAAGTAAATTTTTAAAGCTTTAACTTAAATATGTAATTTTTAACTTAAATTTTTAAAGAAATAAAATTAAAAAATGAATTGGTTTTGAAAAAAACCTTTTAGTTATTAAAGAAAAAAGAAATCAAATTACAATAGGCCAAATGAATATGAATTTGTGTGCCTATGTGGCAACGTTTCGACCTGTGAAGGTCTTCTTCAGGCCAGGCACACAGAAAAACAAATGAAAAACAGGCTTGCTCTCAGAGGTCTGCTCTGTCCGATGGCTTGGAATGAAATGAGCAGCGAGTGCCTTCCCCTTCTATTTATACCCTCCCACTTTTTTTCAGTTCGAATTTAGTTTTAGAAAGCCAAATTAGTGTTTTTACCTTTTCGCTTTTAATTTTTCGAATAGAATTTTTACAAATGTAGTTTTTAATCACTCCCCACTGGCAAAAACATGTTTTTAGAAAGATTTTAATTTTTTAACCATGTAAATTATTTATAACCGTAGAAACAATTTTTTAACCACCTTTAACCATGTGAACTGTATTTTTTTATTATTGTGTATGTAGTATTTTTTTGTAATTCATGAATTGAGTGTTTTTAATTAAGTGTAAGTAATTTTTATCCAATAATTAGGGTTAGGGCCAAACCAAAAAATATTTAATTATGAATTATGAACCCAATTAATTAGGGTTAAGGCCAGAACATCAAGTGGTTAGGATTAGGGTTTGTCACGTGGGTTGGGGCTAAAGTAAGGAATAGGGTTGGGGCCAGATTAAGGTTAATTAGGTTAGGGTTAGGGCCAGATTAATGGAGTGGTTAGGGTTAGGGCCAGAATATGGGTTGGGGCTCATTTTGTAAGGGTTTTGGGACAAATTAGTATTCAAGTGGGTGGGATTAGGGCCAAATTGGTTAGGGTTAGGATTCAGTGTTTGGGTGGGGCTTAATTTACCTTCAGATTTCAATTGCTTTTAATATTTAATCCATGAGGCTGTTTGGTATCCAGCCAATAGATCCAACGCCTTTCTAATTTCTTTCTCTCTACTTCCGTCCAGGAAGAGTTGCTTTGGATTCCCGACACTCTGACTGATTGTAAGCCATGCAAAACAAAATGATGAACTAACGGAATGTGAACATTCTTTTGGTTTCTCACATTAAATCTATGTTGGGTCATTCTAAGAAGGATTGAATTTTTGGTTTGTCCAATGTATTGCTTACCGCATCTCTCACAAAATATGAGATAAATGCAATTGGTTGTGTGCGGTGAAAAAACTTGTTTGATTTCAAAAATAGTCTTTTTCACCCTATTTCGCACAAATTTGAGTCTCACAAACATTCCCGAAAGGGTATTCCTTTTCTGAAATGCTTGTACAGATGGTAATCTTGCTCTTACCAGAATGTCTTTCAAATTTTGATGTCTCCTATATGCCGAAATAACCGAATAATCCTGTAATAGACCCGAATTTTTGATGATCAATTGGTAATTGTTCTTAAATTTGTGATGAAACCTTCCAGTCACAGTACCAAAATCAGTAACTAATGGAATAATGTTCTTCTGTTCTCTTTGTTTAGAGACCTGGAAGGTTTTAAGACATTCTCTCAAAAAGGGCCTTGAGTAACCCCTGCTCCTTAGAGCCCTGAAGAGAATGGTTACAGCTTCCCGAAAGTCCTTGTCCTTCGTGCAAATCCTTTTAAATCTCATTAATTGTGACTTCACCAATCCTCTATAGATGTGTTTCGGATGGAAACTGTTTTTAAATAATAATGCATGTGTATCAGTGTCTTTAAAATAAACTTTGATGTCCAATTTCTGGTCCGAATTGAAGGATTCCCCTTTATACACCGTCGTATCCAGAAAATGGATAGATCTTTCACCTATTTCGTACTTTACCCGAATTGACGGATCATGGGCATCTAAAATTTGGATAAAATCTGCAAAATCCTCTTTTGAATAAGTCCAAATTCCAAAGATATCATCGAGATATCTGAGATAATGGAGAGGTTTCTTATGGCACTTGTCTAGGGCTTTCCCCTCCCAGTCCGCCATAAAGATGTTTGCGTAGGCCGGGGCAAAAGTTTTGCCCATGGCCGTGCCTTTAATTTGTAAGAAATACTCCCCATTAAACTCAAAATCGTTTTTGGTCAAATTGATTTCTAGAAGCTGTAACAATTCCGTGTCCGGTCTGTCCGGATCTGGATACTCCAAGAACACATTTTCGACAGTAGACAGCCCTGACCTGATGTCTATATTCGTGTATAGACTGTCTATGTCTATGGTGAAAAAGAAGGACTCCACTGGAATTTTTAATCCATGAATTATGCTGATGAAATGATATGTGTCTTTGAGGTATGCCGGATGCTTCATCGACAGTGGAGTCAAAAAGTAATCAATAAATTTGGCGGTCTGATATGTCTCGCTTCCGCAATCAGAGACGATGGGTCTACCCGGAGGAATTTCGAAGGGCACTGTCCACTTTATTGGATCCTTATGAATCTTGGGCAGGATGTAAAATCTACGTGGCCGGGGTTCACAATCACCCTTCAAATATTGTCGTTGTCTGTTATTAATGTATTTTTTACTGTACAAATCATCAATTATCCTATGAACTTCAGGAACAGTTTTTAAATAAATTGGTTCTTTTAATTTGGTGTAATATATTTTATCACTTAATTGGCGATCGACTTCCCTTATGTACTGATCCCGATCGAGGATCACCACCACACTGCCCTTATCCGCGGGTTTGATCACTATGTGCGTATTTTTCATCAATTGTTGTAATTCGTCTTGTTCTTCTGGTAATAAATTCGGTTTCTCTGTATAATTTTTAAAGTGTTTATTAAAATCCTTTTGATCTTTTTTAACCAAGAAATTGATTTCTGGCGGCAGCTTCTCTGCAGGTGGTGTCCAATGAGATTTAGCCATGGGAAATGAGACCTTATGCTGTTTTGTCGAATTCCTGAAGTATGCAGCCAATTTGAGTCTCCGGTGGTAATTTTGCATGTCAAATTCAAATTTAGTTCTCTGATTCCAATTAAAGTCCATCGTCGGAACAAAGGTCAACCCCCTGTTTAGGAGAGACTTTTGCGTGTCCGACAAGGTAAAGTTTTTGGCTAAGACCATTACATTTTGGGAGAGAAGGGGCATTACTCCCTCATTCCCGTCCTGTAAGGGGCTTAACGGGGGTTCAAGTTTAAATAAGTCGCCCAATGGTCCAACATTGCCCGGCCCGTATCCCTAGTCCAGTGCACACAATCACTTTCGGTGCGGAAGTGGTTGTAGTCCAAGGCTGGAATGAATGGCATATTCCGTTCAATGTGTCCATTCAAGATCCGGAGATTGGTCCGCTCCTCACTGGACAAGAGAGTGGAGAAGTTGATGACCGGAACCCATATCTCAGAGTAAGGGAACTTCCGTTTGGCCGCCCTTACTGCCGCCTGCATCTGTTTGATGGCAGTCTGTTTCGGTTTCTGCAACCTACAGTTGATCCCAAATGCGAGGACCACCTTTTCCACTGTCACTTGGGATGTTGCGGCCGAGATAAAGGCTTGTGCGTGTCTGAAATTACCCCCAGGATAACTATCTACCTGAAGGTCACGGATTGTGAATGGGGGAATCCGGGCGAGGTTCGAATCCCCTACAATCAACCATTTTTTGTTGACACTCAAGGTCCAGTCGACCATTTTCCTATCAGTGTTAATGTGTCGCGTGACTTTGTTTTTGAACTGCAGTGGGGTACTCGTCACCTCCCCTGAGCCATCTTCTATTCTATCAAACAATGGACTCCACTCCAGGTCAGGTGAATCCTGGTGCGCAGTGGGGTCCAGGTGCACCATCGCTGACACTTGAATGCTATCTCGGTTTCCCGGTTGGGGACGTGTGCCAGCGACAGCGGGGACCAATGGAGGAGTGCCGCCTAGCCTATTGCCCTCCTCCCCATCCAGGGGCTCAAACTGTGGCAATGGACGTTGTGCACAAGTGGCACCCAGTCCGTCTATCTCCCCCTCCATGTCCACTATGTCAAAGTCAAAACTGTCGTCCTGTACCACTACCCCCCGACGGGCCCTCCTGCCCTGTCTTTCGGGCCTGGGGTCGCTATGTTCCATGAGTGGGGCAGCCTGAACACTTGGTGCAGCCTGTCCATCTTGGGGGGGCTCTGGTGTCCCCTCAGACACATCACCAGTCATAGTTGCCACTGTCCGGTTTTTCTGGACATGTGGGGCATCGATGGTGACAAAGTTAGCCCGTGGAGGACGCACTTGTGGTCGTTTCTGTGGGCGTGCCCGTTGTGGTGGTTCATGTACGTCTTCTGACTGTTGTCCCGTGTCCAGGGGAACTGGTGTTGGTTGCGTTTCGAGGTCCATTTCCACCTCGGTACATGTTGCGACCAATGCCTCCGCATGGTCGATCACCTCCTGGGTGATTCGGGGCAAGTTTTTCTTTGCCCATCTGGTGGCCACCTCAAAGGCCGTTTGCCAGTCAGATGGCAGAGTCCCACTGAGGTCTGACAAAACGTCTTCCAATATGGTTGTGTAATGATCCTCAAGAATGATGAGTGTGGTATGTCCCCAATTCCTGGCATTGCCGTCAATCAAGTCCCTTGTTGTTCGATTGGGGCATGCAGGCTTAATCATGGTGGACAGGGTCTCGACCATGCGAGAGATCATGACAGGTTCAGGTTTCCCTGGTTCCTGGGAAACGTTCTGTAAATGGTGGACCACTTTGATGACCGAATGAAGTTGTCTGACCAACTTGGCAAATTTTGGGTCCGTGGGTTGCCGTTGACGGCCTTGGTTCAAGCGCTGAGGTCCGGCAACTGAACCAAAAGTTCCGTGTCGGGTCACTGAAGC